>NW_026000130.1:875087-889390 GCF_001458135.2 Marmota marmota marmota | reverse complement strand
AACCCGCCACCTTCCCGAGCCTTGGCCGTGGAGGGAGTGGCCCTCTTCTCTGGACACTTTCCACAACTCTGCTCAGATTCCCTGCCAGGGGACAGCAAACAGGATCCAGATGGTGGCTCCCCACTGACTGGGACAGGCCCTAACTTGAAACCCCTCTGCCAAAATTTCCAAATATGTCCCAGACGTCTGCTGTGGAAGCGTCTGGTGCCCTCCTGCTGGGCGCTGGGTGGAGAGGAGCAGCGCCCTGGCCACAGGCCTGGACGATGACTGGAGGCTGGAGGGGGTGGCACCTAGCGCATCTCCTCTGAGCCCCGGGTGTGCACCTGCAGGACCCGAGGGGCCCGGTGTCCTCAGAAGGTGAGATCCACCTCACCCCTACCTGCATCCATCTCCTGGGCTGCCGTGCCCCAAACCTGAACAACAGAAAGCTGGGAGACTCTGTGCCGTGACTCTCCTCTGGCTTCTGGTGATGTGCCGTGGCCTTCTTCTCCCTGTGTCTCTCCTTCACGTGTCCTCTACGGACGTCTGTCTCTGTATCCAAATCCCCCTAAGTTAAATAAGTAAGCACAGTTATAGGGGACTAGCCTCCCCCACCCCTTCCCCCTGTTGTGACCTCATCTAAACTAGATCATCTGCAGAGACTCAGTTTCCGAATAAGGTACATTCACAGGTTTGGGGTTAGGACTTCAACATCTTTTGTGGGAGATACAGTTCAAGCCATAACACCTTGATGTTGTTACTTTTTTCAGCTACCGGTGAAGCTAGTGGAGATGGTTCTGAGGATCCAGGCCCTTTGCCAACAGAAATGGTATATGGTACTTCACACGTTTCTCTAGGGTTTCATGATCTTTTTTTTTTTTTTTTGGTACTAGGGATTGGATTGAACCCTGTGACTTTTAACCACTGAGCCACATCCCCAGTCCCTTTTTTATATTTTTATTTAGAGACAGTGTCTCTTTGACTTGCTTAGGGCCTCCCTAAGCTGCTGAGGCTGGCTTTGAACTTGCAATCCTCCTGCCTCAGCCTCCTGAGCTGCTGGGATGACAGGTGTGCCTGGCTCTCTCTGCAAATTAATAAGCAAGGCCACTGCGTGCTGAGTGCTCGCACCGTGCACTCCTAAGTCCTGCCTGCAGGGTGGCTGCTACCATGCCGTCTCACAGATGAGCCTGCTACACTCACCTGGGAGGAGCCACTTGCCCAGCCTCAGGGATGATCATTCCCATCTGTGGGGTCCAAATTTTCCCCACAGCCTCTCCGATCCTGAATTTCCTCCCGACCCTGAACGCACTCCCCACCCTTGGCCGCTGCCCTCCATCCCAAGTGACTCCCAGTAGGAGGAACAAGACCCAAATCTATTCAGTGGAGTTGAAGGCCAGGTGCGGTGGCACACACCTGCCATCCCAGCGGCTCAGGAGACAGAGGCAGGAGGATCAAGAGTTCAAAGCCAACCCCAGCTACTAGTGAGACCCTAGCAGCTGGGCATTCAGGCAGGAGAAGAGGGGTGGAGGAGGGTATTTCTACTTCCAAAAAATCGCTAGAATCTGATGACCTCCCTCTACCCTGGTTAATTCCCCAGGGCTGCTGTCACAAATCACTACCAACACAGGGGCCTCAGAGACAGAAATTGATCTCTCACGATTCTGGAGGCCAGAAATCTGAAATCAGGGTGAAACCTGCAGGGGGGATCCTTCCTGGTCTCTTATGAGTTTCTGGTGGCTCCAGGTGACCTTGACTTGTGGCCACATCACTCCAATCTCTTGCCTCCATCTTCATATGACCTGCTCCTCTTCCTCTTCTCTGCCTGTCTGTCCTCTGTGTCTGTCTGTCTGTCTCTCTCCTAGGGATTCTGAGGATTGAATTCAGGAGGGTTCTACCATTGAGCTACATGCCCAGTCCTTTTTTATTTTATTTTGAGACAGGGTTTTGCTAAGCTGCCCAGGCTAGCCTCCAACTTACAGTCCTCCTGCCTCGGTCTCCCAAGTAACTGGGGTAATTATTAGACTTGGGCTCTCGTGCTCAGCTCTGTCCTTGGATTTGGGGCACACCCAGGTAACCCGAGATGGTTATGTCTGGAGATCCTTAACTTAGTTACATCTGCAAAGGCTCTTTTCTCAAATCAGGTTACATTCCCAGGTTCCAGGACATGAAGGTATCTTTTGGGAGGCCCACCATTCAACCCACCACGCCTCCCTAGCCCCAACCGCTGTCATCCTGGCTGGGATGTGGGGACCCAGTACCTCGTCTCCAGACCTCCAGGCCCCGCAGACAGAGGATACCAGACCCACATCATCCCCACAACTCAAAGTCTCCTAGTGGCCCCTGGGGCCCCAGGGAGCAGCTCAACTTGGCCACCCAGGCTCCCTTAGCCTGGCCCTGCTGACCTGCGCCTCCCCTCCCCGGAACCCTGACCTATCCTTGGTTCCTGCTGCGGCCTGAATTTCCTCTGGCCTCCTGGCCTCTCCCTGTGCCTGGCCCTCTCTCCTCAGGTTCACCTGGAGGCCTTCTGCTCACCTGGAGCCTCAGGGTGGAGGCCCCTTAGCCTCCAATGACAACCTGGGCTGTTAAGGGTCCCTTGGGGCCGTCCCCTCACTGGCTATCACAGCAGGTATAATGGGGACTCATGATAATGAGCTCTCAGTTCTGGGAGCCCAGACCTCATTGCCCACTTTCAAATTGCTCACCACAGAAGGGACACTAGGGTGTTTCTGGCCATGCGACATGAAGGTCCAACGCGGCCGGACCTTTCCCTCCGCCTCCACCGGGGGCCCGTCCCCCCTCAGAGTGCTGGGGAGCACTTTCCCCACCTTTAAAGAGTTGAGAGTTCTGTTTGAGGTCTGAGTGGTTTTAAGAAACCCCTTAGTCAGCTTTTATGCTGCTGCGACTGAAAAACCTGACAAGAGCAATTTTAAAAGAGGAGAAGTTTATTTGGGGCTCACAGTTTCAGAGGTCTCAGTCCACAGACGGCCACTTGCATTGCTCTGGGCCCAAGATGTGGCAGGCCATCGTGGCTCAGGACATGGCCACCAGGAAGCAGGGGTGGGGGAGACAGCTCCCCTCACCACGGACAAAATATAAACTCGAGGGCCAGGTCCCCAGCAACCCACCTCCAGTGACCCTGCCTGCCTACAGTTACCACCCAGTTAACCCCTAGCAGTGGATGAACACGCTGATTAAGTTAAAGCTCTCATAACCCAATTGTGTCATCCCTAAAACCTCTTGCATTGTCTCACACATAAGCTTTTGGGGAACAACTCATAGCTAAACCATCAAAGAAACCCTGTGCCCACTAGTAGTCACTTCCTATTCTCCCGACCTCTTCCCCAGGCTCCCTGGAAACCACCAATCTGTTTTCTATCTTTGTAGATTTGCCTATTCTGGATATTTCATATAAATGGACTCACATAATATATGGCCTTTTATGCATGGCTTCTTTGATTCAGTATAGTTTTCAAAGTACATCCATGTTGTAGCATGCATCAGTACTTCATTCCTTTTTATGACTGAAGACTATTCCATTGCATGGATGGGTTTGTTTATTCCATTCATCTGTTGATAGACATTTGGTTTGTTTTCACCCTTTGGCTATCATGAATAATACTTCTGTACCCATTCATTCACGTGCAAGTGTTTGTGAGACCGTATTTTTATTTTCTCTCAGTTATACACATAGCAGTGATCTTTTAGTCAGTCTTTTTTGCCGCTGTGATTAAAGGATCCAACCAGCACAATTTTAGAGGAGGAAGAGTTTATCTGAGGGCTCATGGTTTCAGAGGTCTTAGTCCATAGAAGGCCAGCTGCTTGCTCAGGGCTTGAGGTGAGGCTGAACATCACGGC
This sequence comes from Marmota marmota marmota, assembly GCF_001458135.2. Lineage (NCBI taxonomy): Eukaryota > Metazoa > Chordata > Mammalia > Rodentia > Sciuridae > Marmota > Marmota marmota. The sequence continues at coordinate 885,556 of NW_026000130.1, read as the reverse complement.
GGGAGAGTGTGGCACAGGGGTGCAGCTCACAACACAGCAATCGGGAAGCAGAGATGTCACTCGCCAGATACAAATATATACCCCAATGCATGCCCCAATCCCCCCTCCTCCAGCCTCGCCCCAATTCTCCTCGTCCTCCAGCCATACCCCAATCCTCACCTTCTCCAGCCACTCCTCACTTCACGTACCCCTCAGTTAATCCCTGCCAGGGGGTTCAATCACTGCTTGGGTTAAGACTCTCACAACCCAACCGTTTCTCCTCTGAACCTTCTTGCACTGTCTCACATATGAGCTTTTGGGGGACACCTCGCATCCAAACCACAACAAGTGGTGGCTGTATTTTCGGGACGGGTGCTGGTGGATGTATTTTTTAAGTTAAAAATAATATATATTCTTTTTGTGTGTGTGTGGTGCTGGGGACAGAACAGGGCCTCACGTATGCTAGGTAAGTGCTCTATGACTGAGCTACGTCCCGGTCCCCAAGTGTCTTACATCCTTCATTAATTACAGAAAAGCCGCCTTAGGGATCACCAAAGTAACAAGCTGGAAGTCAGAAAGTGTTGTCACACCCGTAGTGCCCACAGAGCCACCTATCTGGTGGTGCAGATACCAGAGGAAGACCCTGCAGGTATTCCTTTGCCCATGTTGACTCACATGAGCGTGACGAGGCAGCCTGTATATGGAAAGTGTGACAACTTGGGCCCTGTGCAGAAGGCAGCCCTCTGATCCCATGTGTGACAATCAAGAAAGAGCCATCTGATTTATTAGAAATGAAATCAGCTTTGACTTCAAAGGAGAAACAACTAAGAGTTAAGAAAAAGAAGGAGGATTCAACTGTGTGGGGGGAAGGATATTCCCAGTTCTCTGGCCAAAAAAAAAAAAAAAAGAACAAAACCCCGAGAAGTCATTATATTAAGGTGGATGGATTACTGGATTACAGATGAGTCACTTTCTTTTTAAAAACTGATTTAGTGATAGTATATTGTTATTATAATGTTTTACCACTAAAAAGATTCTAAGAAGCCACTGAGGGATTACCACCAGTGAGAAAGAATGATTGTGTGGAACTCAGCAATTCTTAAGAAGAAATCAGCCAAAAGGGCTTTTTTGCTCCTTTATAGTTTTTTCCAAGAAGAGGCTGGCTAAGACGGAGCCCGAACCGGCAGACAGCCGCAGACTTGAGGTAATCGTCTCATTTCTAAGATTGAGGTTCACTTAGGAGCACATGGGAAAAGGCAGGTAGGAAAAGGCATAGGCAGGGCTGGGGATGTGGCTCAAGTGGTAGCTCGCCTGGCAGGCATGCAGCCCAGGTTCAATCCTCAGCACCACATACAAAGACGTTGTGTCCGCCGAAAACTGAAAAATAAACATTGAAATTCTCTCTCTTAAAAAAATTATTAAAGAAAAGAAAAGGCATAGGCAGCTTCTCTCTTGAAAATAACTGTGAAACACAGCTGGGTGTGAGGCGCACACCTGTCATCCCAGTGCTCAGGAGGCTGAGGCAGGAGGATCTGAGTCCAAGCCAGCCTCAGCAAAAGTGAGGTGCTAAGCAACTCAGTGAGACCCTGTCTGTAAATAAAATACAAAATAGGGCTGGGGACGTGGCTCAGTGGTCGAGTGCCCCTGAGTTCAATCCCTGGTACCCCTCCCTCCAAAAAAAGTTATCATTTAATACAAAAACATACTCATCTGCTCATTCTGGAGGTACCAGAATGCCTAACATAAAATGCGCTGCTTTCCACTCCTTCGCCCAGTGCAGACATCACTACCTGATCACAGCTCTTTTTGACAAACCTAAAGACTGTCTCTGTATCCCTTTCTGTTCTCAAAAGGCAGTTTCTAGGAGGGGATCAGAGACCACACACAGGGTAGGGAAGGGGGGGGTGGGGTTCGTGTCGGTGCAAAACAACGACGCCACCTCATGGTGGGTATTCCTAATTGCAGGCAGAGTGACTAGAAAGCGGACGGTCCTGGAGCAGGCGTGGGGATGGGGAGCTAGGAAAGGATGGTTGATGGGTCTACAGACAAGATCTGCTTAAAGAAGGGCTTTGTATTTCAATCTGGGTTTTCCTTGCTTTAGCCCAAGAAACTAACAGAAGCATTTCAGGGAACAGTTGGTAGCAAAGGCTCTTTAGAAAGCCTCCACATTCTTCTTGGAGGCAGAATGGTCCCCCACATTCTTTTTGACAAGGGTTGATGCTCTCACCTCCAGGCCATCCCGCTTTCCCACTCTGTACACTACGTGTTTCACTCTTTAACTTCAACCTGGGTACTATTTCCTGAGCATTATATGAGCAGGCTCTGGGCAAGACAGTCATGCCTTATTTAGGTGCTCCTCATAACAGCCTACCTGGAGACAAAGACTCTTATCCCCATTTTCCAGGCAAAAACACTAAGTCTCAGAGAGGGAAAACGACTTGGCCAATGTCACTCAGCAAGGAAACATAAGTGGGATTAAAACCTTCTCTTGGCCAAGTAGGACCCTTGTTGGGACCCTCCCTGACAACAGGCCACCCTGGTGGAAGCAGGTCAGCTATGCCCCTGGGAATGTACCACAGGACTGGGCACAAGCAGCTCAGATGGGCCTAGAGGCCCCTCTCTGGAGGGAAATGGGCACCAGGCAGGGTCTCAGAGTTGATTCTGGACCTGGGCTAACCTGACTTGCCTGAACCAGAGTTTGAATCCAACTGTGCAACTGCTAGCTATGCAGCGCTCAGGACCCTCCCTTTCCCTGGTGAAAGACCCCCTGGGGGTCACTATGGTAATGCTCGCAGCCAGAGGGTCAAAGACTAAGTGCCAGCACAGTAGGAAGTGGGTTGGTGTTGACCCCTCCTCCCCCCTGCCCCCCTTGGGTGCTCCTGTTAGGACTCAGTCTCCCTCTTCCTCCTCTCTTTGTCTTCCCTTCCCCCCTCTTTCTTTTCTTCCCTGTGAGGACGCAGCCAACTTGGGCTTCATGTGACTCCAGCCTTCAGACATGGGGCAGGGGGGAGCCCTGGATGTCTGTTGGCCTCATCTTGGGGACAGACACTTCCTCCAGCCATGGCTCTCACCTCCCATCTGCCTCTGAACAGCCTCCATTCTGCTACGTCCCAAGCAATGGTGGGCCCAGAGCCAGGCCTGCAAGGGCCCAGGGTCCTTCCTGGGAGAGCAGGAAGCGCCACCTGCCTCCCTCGGGGCCTGCTAGGACCCCAGCTGCATTTGGAGGCGCTGGCCTGAGCCAGCCCTTCCTGTCCTCCCTTCCTGTCCTCCCTGGAGGTGGAGATCTACACAGAAGCCTCATCCCAACACCCACGGGCTGTCCCAGGCTGCTGGCAATAGCAGCCAGGCTGCCACCTTACACACACACACACACACATACACACTCACACACACTTTCTCTCAAACACAGGATTTAATTCTTAGGGCACAGGGTGACCATGCTATGCATACTTTTTGGTATTAACTTTTACGATCCGTGCACAGGATTCACAAAATGAAAAGCACCCTCAGCCCCTCAGCTGAATAGTTAGTCATCACCAATTTCTTGTGAATTCTTCCAGAGAGAGTGTGTGCACCATTCACCTACTTAGGGGTGTATCTTCCTGCAATTTTCCCACAAGGAGCAGCATCCTTGACACACGGTGGCACTAACTGCTTCAGCTTTTTTTTTTCATCTAACCCTTGACCTTGAGGGCTGGGGGTGCAGCTGGCACAAGGGAGCACCGAAACCCAAAACCAAACCAAACCTGAAAATCATCTTGGAAAACAGTTCACCTCAAACACTGAGACCTACGCCACATACACACGGACGTGGAGATGCGTGGAGAAGTGTCTGTCTCCAAGATGAGGCCAACAGAGAGGGCTGTGTGCAGCTTCACTTCGGGGACCTGGTCGTGTGAGCATCCTGGAATGTACTTACCCCGACCTGGACGGTGTGGGTCCAGTTGTGCTCCAGTCTTGATGCAGACGAGACCCGTGGTAAATGCAAGATGCATAAGGCTGCTGCCAGTGTAATGCGGCCAACCCTTTCTCAGCAAACCTTTTTTTTTTTGCAGAGCTACCACGGATTGAACCCAGGGGCCCTTGACCTCTGAGCCCCATCCCCAGCCCTATTCTGTATTTTATTTAGAGACAGGGTCTCGCTGAGTTGCTTAGCACCTCACTTTTGCTGAGGCTGGCTTTGAACTCGTGATCCTCCTGTCTCAGCCTCCCAAGTCTCTGGGATGACAGGCATGTGCCACTGCGCCCAGTTGTGGCTGGCTATTCTATATATGCATATACTACATGTCGTTGGTCACATCATTATTTTTAACAGTGATATAGTATTCCACCGATAGATGCACCTTAATTTTCCAGCCTCCTATGATGGGCAGCTAGGTTGTTTCCAGGTCTTTATTGCTGCTACAAATAGTGCTGCAGTTAATTTCCTTGTGTCTTTTGTAAATAAACCTGTGAGAAACTTTCTGGATGTGAACTTGCTAGATAAAGGGCACATACATCTTACATTTTATTACTTATTACTAACTATGCTCCAAAGAGAACCCATGTGGAAGTGACATTTCCCCACACCCTTGCTAAAAATTTTAAGTCCCTACTACCAGTTTTGCAAGGTGTTAGCTCATGATTTTCATTTTCATTGCTTTTCTTCTGGGTGAAGTTGACTTCCTTTTCATTCTGAGCTAGTTGTCTGTTCATGACTTTTGTCCATTTATTTATTGAGTCACTGATCGAATACTATTGATTTGTAAGAGCTCTTTACATATGGAGGAAGTTAGCCTTTTTATCTGATCCATATATTACAAATTTCCTCAGAGATTAGATTTTTTTTTCTGTGTAGAAATTTTTCTTGCAGACCCTAAAGTATCTTGTATGGATTCTGGATTTATATTTTTTTCCCAGAATTCTTAGAAAGATTGCAAAAAGGATCTGGCATCTAGGCCTATTTATGATCCCTCAGGGGAAGTGAATAAATCATCAGATAGCTCCAGCACAGAATGCTGAGACTGGAGAGGCCCAGTGGACACATGACCCAGCCTTGGGGATGTAGGACACTTTCCTAGAGGGAGGGGGAGACTGAAGGGTGAGTGGGCACTGGCAAACAGAAGATAGGATGGGAAAGCCCTGTGGTCCGTGGGCTGGAGAGCACAGGGTGGGGACGTTTGGTGCCCCAGAGTCTGGGATCAGAGGGGGGATATGCAGTTCTCAGCCCGAGGGAGTGGGAGGCTGTGGAGACTGCCTCGCAGGGAAGACCCCACAGCACTGGAAGGGTGTGACAGGAGGGGGCATCGCTGTACCCACAAGGGCACACAGAGAAAGTCAGACTGAGTGCTGCAGAGAAATGGATTCCCAGCCCAGGACTTGATCTTCAGTGGGTGGACAGCTGTCTGGGGGCTCCTCCTGGAGCCATGACTGTCTGCCTCCCAGGGCTGTCCAGGCATGATTGACACCAGCTTCAGGCAGCCCAGAGCCCAGGGAGCAGCCAGTGCCAGGCAGAGAAGGCCGTGGAGGAAGGACAGGTTCCCCACCTTGGGGGGCATGGGGATCCCGGCGAGGCCGGGGCCTGTGTCGTGTGTGGATGGTGCTTGCCGGGCACCCTGGTCCTGCCCTTCTTCCCCGGTTCTCAGGGGAACAAAAGATCAACACTGGGGTCCTCTCCCCAAAGTACCCCTCTTTCTGTGTCTCTTCTTCCGTCTCTGTCTCTCCACCCTCCTTCCAGGTCCATCTGATCTCAGGAACTCATGGTCCCCACTCCAGACACATCCAGTAGGCAATGGCCTTCAATTCACTGAGTCTGGGAGATGGGCATCTCCCCTACAGACCATGTTCCCAGGCCCCTGGTCACCAACCCCCCCCCCCACGCACCAGCCTAAAAGTGTACCACCAGCAATTTAGGGTTTCAAGGGGGAGGAATCTCTGTTATCACCCCTCCTCCCGACTATAAACAACACCCAACACATCAGTCATTCACACTTTAGTATGAATGAACCAACAGCTCCTCCCTGTACACCCTCGCTAGATGGATGCTGCCAGAGACCTCACTAGTTCATTTTTTCAGGAAAGGTATAGAAAGAGAAGCAGAGTAAAGGACCCCAGAGAAGCCTGGTGGTGCAGGGGTGCCGGGGGATAGAGATCAGAGGGAAGGATTTGGGAGAAAGTACCAAGGAAGAGAAGTGGGAACAAACATTGCTAAGAAGACCTCTCTTTTCTCATCCCTTCACAGGCAAGACAGCAGAGTCATATTAAAGTCCCCAAGTCCTAGTAGCCAGGCATGGTAGCTCACGCCTGTCATCCCAGCGGCTTGGGAGGCTGAGGCAGGAGGATTTCGAGTTCAAAGCCAGCCTCAGCAATGGTGAGGTCAGCAAGACCCTGTCTTTAAAAAAATAAAAAATAGGGCTGGGAATGTGGCTCAGGGGTCAAGTGCCCCTGAGTTAATACCCAGTACCCCCCACAAAAAATCATCAAGTCCTCTTAGCATTATCCAGATGGGGAAACTGAGGCTCAGAGGAAAAGGACTCACTCTAGATGACACAAACATCCAGGTCACCTAATTCCACGCCTAGGCACCCTGTCCTGCCAAGTTTGATTGTGCCTGACCCCACCACCACCCCAAAGACTCACAACTGTCCTCCCAGGAGTTCCTGAGGGGGGCGGGGAGGCCCTGCGAGCCCTAATTTACGGCTTCCTTCCTCCCCTCGCTCCCTTCCAGCCCCCTTCTGAGCTGCAGGGACCAGGGAGCTGGGTGAGCAGGGCAGAGCCACGGAGCAGAAATAATGCTGCCAGGCAGCTGCAGGCCCCGGGTCCCCCAGCAGCCCTGCCCCAGCGGGGCGTCTCCTGCTCTGAGTGGAGGGGCAGCAGGGCCAAGCCCCTGATCAAAGGCCCAGAGAGCAGCCATTGTTCCCTAACCTGGAGGCAGGAGCAGGGAGGCCCTGCCTTTGTCTGAGGAGCCTCTGAAGACTGCTGGGGCGTCCAGGGTGTCCAGGGCCACCCCAGCCATCAGGCCTGGGCCCCTGGGGCTGCGGCCAGGGGCTCTGGGCATTTCTTGGCCCCCTGGGCTGCGGCTCACCTCTAGACTGGGCAGGTGTAGGTAGGGCTCACCTGGGCACAGGAGCTGGGGGTGAGCAGCACTGGCCATCCAGGGCACCCCCACTGGGGAGGTGTCCAGTGGGACAGGGTGGGAGGAGACAGGACCCAGGGAGTCACTAGGGAAGGAGGCTGCGGCCAGGCTGCTGTGTTAGGGGGAGAGAAGCATTTCCTGTTTGGACTAGGCCGGGTGGAGGAGTCAGTGATCTGTACCCGAAGCCTGCTTCCCAGACCCCACGACAGCCTGCTGTGGGGACACATGTGTGCGTCCCTGTGTGGTCCACAGTGTGTGGGTCCAGGTCCGTGCCCACGTCCATGTGCTGGAGCCCAAATCGGAGCCACGTTCTCTCATATCCCAAAGAAGCCCCCCAGTGGGGCTCAGCCAGAGGGTGGCAGTGAAGCCTAATGGGTAGCGCTTAGGCGCACGCCAGTCACCCATGAGCCGTGGGCTTCGAGAGAACCCCTTGACCCCTGAACTCCACACCTGGGGACAATAACTGCCACCTGGGTGGCAGAGAGGAGGACAAGAGGCAGTGCAAGCGAAATGCTTAGGCAGCGCCTGGCACAAGGTCAGCGCTCAGAACGGAAGCTGCTGTCGCTACTGGCCGCTGTGGTTTGGTCTTGGCAGCAGAGGGGGCCAGGTCCCCAGGGGGGAGGCCCCGCCTGCAGGGACAAGCAGGCCCCAGACCTCAAGCCAACCAAGCCCTCTCCTCCCTTGTCTCAGCAAACACTGAAACATCCACGACCAAGCCCAGGCCCCGCGGCATTTCCTGCCTTTCCCCTCAGCCAGGAGGAGACCAGGAGCAGCCATCCTCCACCCGGAGGGTGAGCCCTTCTCGAAGGTGCTTCCACCGCGTCCTGGGACCACCACAGGAAGACCCAGAGCTCTCACACTCTCCCAGGAGTGTGGACTGTTGAGCCAGGGGGATCCCAAAAGACCCCATGGGGTTGGATGTGGTGGCACAGGCCTGCGATCCAGAGACGGGGGCAGCTGAAGCAGGAGGGTGGCGGGTTTGAGGCCGGCCTCAGCAGCTTAGCAAGACCCTGTCTCAAAAAGTAAAATAAAGGGGCGGGGGTGTAGCTCAGGGGTAGAGCACCCTTGGGTTTAACCCCCAGGATGACAAAAAAGAAGAAAAGAAGAGAAAACTCTACGGTGTATCCTTGTTTTTCCAGCAAGGAAATGAGGCTCAGAGAGGGGAAGTGACTTGTCTCAGGTCACACAGTCCTCAGTGATTATTTTGGAATTGATACCTAGGACTATGGGACACCAAGCCTGTGTGGTAGTGTCCCAGCCTTAGCAAGGGCAGGCCACTCTTTGATGCTAAAATGTTGAAAGAGCTTTTACCGAGAGGGTCCCTCACTGGGAAAGGGATCTTCTACAGTAGCTGGAACCTCCCACAAGTTTGGTGACGCTGTTTAAGGAATGCTGAGCCTCTCAGCCTGTTGTTAATCGCCTCCTCGTGCTGTGGTACCAACCGGAGTCTCAGACACCTCTCAGTCCCTCCAGGTACCCCAGGACAGAAGCCACTGCCTGTGGCCTTTCCTTTCTCAGCAGCCACATGCTCTTCAGAGTGTCCCTTGGGGTGATGGACTTTGCTGCAGGCCACTTGACTGGGGTCTTAAGTAGGTCACGGATCCTCTAGGGACATGACCTCTCAAGAGTGACAAGTCATGTAGGGGTGGGGTGAAGTCACTGATCTAGCCGGGTCAGAATCAGGGCTCACCAAAGCTTCAGCTCCTTGGGATCAGTGAGAGCACACAGCAGGAGCCCAACAGGGCAAAGCTGGCACGGGGGTGATGCTGTTGGAAGTGGGGAACCCTGGGGAGACAGTGTGAGGCAGGGGACATCTCCATCCTGCCCATACTCCTGTAAGAAACCTGTAACTATCCTCCTTAAAAAGAGAAACTGAGGTTCAGAGACGGGCAAGACTTGCCCACGCTAACCTAGGCAGAATGGCAGAGCAGGGTTGAATCCAATTTTTTTTTTTCTTTGTGGTCCTGGGGATTGAACCCAGGGCCTCCCATGCACCAGACAAATGTTCTACCCTTGCGCTACACTCCCACTCCTGGTCTTTCCTCCTTCGTTCATTCATTTGTTCATTCGTTCCTTCCTCCCTTCCAGGGTCTTGCAAAATTGCCTGGTTGGCCTTGAATTTGCAATCCTCCTGCCTCAGCCTCCCTGGGATTACAGAGACGCACCACTACTCCACTCCCTGTGAACCCAGCTCTTACCACTGGCCCCCTCCCAGGACGGGGAATCAGCGCCCTCAATGTGAGCATAAGGGTGATAACTCTGCCACTGGGACTCAGGTCCAGAACCTGGTGCTCCCACCACTGAGGCAGTCCCCAGGAACCACAGTGGGCTGATAGAGCCTTTCTGGCACAGAGTTTGGACCTGGACAAGTGGCAGCAAGAACAGGCCCCCAGTGCACAGCTGAGCAGAACAAGGGGTTCACCAGTCCAAGACTGCCTGGCACAAGCCAATGCAGGCAGTGGGTGGGGTCGGTAGTAGAGAGTATCCTGGGAGGTTGGGGGTTCTGGGTCTCCTCTGATGGTGAGAGCTCTAGCTCCGCCCATCCCCACTCAGATCACACACACAGAGGAACCCAGACTCGCACACAAACATGCATCACGTGTGCACACGTCGACTGCCCACGTCCACAAACACACATTATACATGCACACACTCACAAACTTGCATACACCTTTTCTGGACACACAGCCTTCCCCCTAGAAGCCCACTATGTCCCCAGGTGGAAAAAATCACACTGTAAGACAATCCTTACTCTGTTACAGATGGCAAAACCCAGATCAAAGCGCTGTCCAGGGTCTTCTGAATAGTGATTAAGAGCGGAGACACCTTCCGTGGTCAGGAGATTTGGATTCAAGTCATAATTCAGCCAATCACTGCCAGGGTGTGTTGGGTAGATGACATCTCCTCTCCGTGCCTCGGTTTCCCCATCTGTAAAGTGAGAATAAGAGAGGGCAGGGCAGTGTACACATGGGATCAACTAAGGGTGGGCTAAGGATGTCTGGATCTCGGTTTTTTCACCTGTAAAATGGGGACAACTGCACCCATCTCGCACAGAGTGAATTGAAGATTCAAGTAATCTCTGATGAGAGGAAGTGGAGGTAAGGTGCCCAGTACGCAATGGTATAGGCTGCTTGGGACCCTTTGTTGGAAGGACAGGCGCGTCCCTAGGTTTCGGGAATTGCATTCCGCAAAGCTGTGGAGAAGGATGAGTCCCCAACATCGTTAGCTCAGGCTCGGTGGGTTCGGGTGCCGGCTCGTCTGGGACAGTGGCCGGGTCCCAGTTTTCCAATGTAAACCCGACAGCGCCCCGCCCCCCAAAGGGCCACGCGGTGCCAAGCGCTGTGCGCGGGCTCAGGTGGGCACCGGCGGGCCTCCT
>NW_026000130.1:827345-875010 GCF_001458135.2 Marmota marmota marmota | reverse complement strand
TTCTGGACGCAGGTAAGGGCTCCCCGCTCCGCGCACTGCCAGCCCGGCTTGGGGGCCAGGAGTGCGGGGACATCCCCGTTTCCGTGCAATCTCCGGATCGGAAGGCGACCCCCTCCCCGAGCTCCCCACCTCAGTGCCAGCCTGGGAAGTGGGGGCACGGACCCGGGCCACCCCGCTATCCGAGCTCTCTGACCGAGGCTGCCAGGAGTGCGGGGCTCCCAAGTGTCTGGAGCCCTCAGTGTCCACATTCACTCCCTTTCAGCCCAAGAGCCCGACAGGAGAGGTCAAGGGAGCAGGGATGGAGAAGAGGCTCCCCAGGACTTGTGTCGCTGGAGCCCCGGCACATGGGAAAGAGCCAGGACACCCCCACCTTGGCCAACCCTTCAGGACCCCCTTCCCTCTTCTCCTGCTCCTGGCTTTTTTTAGTGCCGGGGATATTTATTTCCCTTAGAGGAAGGACTAGGGTGGAGTTTCAGCCCAGTGGGTCAGTGTCAGAGGCTCCCTGGGGACCTGGCATTTTGGACAGAGACAGGACAGAGCAGTCTGTCTTCCTGCAGCTCTTCAAGGGCCCCCCAAAGCCAGGAACATTCTTTCTGCCTGCTTTATGGACTATCTCCGTGTATCTGGCACTGTGGGGCCCTTTATATAGTGTCATCATTAATCCTGCAAGGACTGAGGAAGCTAGGGAAAACTGTCCCCATCCAACAGATGACCAAACTGAGGTCAGAGAACTGACATAATCTTCTAGGCTCCTGAGCTATTCATGGAAGAGTGGCAATTCAAAGCTGTCTTTTTGGCCTTAATGAACCTTCCCCGGCCCCTGATCTGCCTGCAGCCCCTTCCCCTGCCCGGGTCCCCTCTCGAGGGCCAGCTGCCGTTGTCCAAGGAAGACAATGTGGACTAGCCAGGCCTCTCCAGGCCTTTTCATCCCATTCAAAGGCCAGCCCGGCCCCCAACCCCTATGGCCTCAATTCTTTAATTCTTTTCAGAAATTCCCCTTTCCCAGTGGTCAGGGGCCAGCAGGCTCCTGCTGGGCTAGCAAAAGTAGGTGACATGGGCAGGCCTGGAGGATGGAGGAGTCCCAGGCATTCAGAGACCAGAAGAGCAGTTGTCTGAGACAGGGACAGGCATGTGTCAGCATGTCACAACCACCACCCACCACGGGCTAACCATGCCTGGCTCAGTGGGGGCACCTGTCCTGTCTCTGTTGCCCCCAGATCTTCCCAGCTGCCACTGGACACACACTGTGTATGGTCCCTGTTTCACAGAGGAGGAAGCCAAGGCCCAGCAGGGATGTGAGCTCTCGGGGTCCCAGATGTTAAGATGACAGTGCTGATGAACTTGGAATTCTCAGTGTCCGGCTCAGGATGACGGTTGAGGGAGCTTAAGGCCCAGAGTCCCCTCCAGCCAGGCCAGCGCAGGGCCCTCCAGACTGAGCTCTCACCCCTAGGTTTTCCTGGGTTTGGAACAGGACAGCAGTGGTCTAGACAGGTATCTGGTTGTTGCTGAGGACTATCACCCCATCTGTTCCCAGAAGGCTGTCACAGCGGCCTGAGTGTCATAGTAACCCTGCAGGCAGGGCTCTCGCTCCTGTTTTTCAGACAGGGAGACAGAAGCCTAAAGAGGCCCTCCCGGGGGAGAGAGGGAGCTTGTCACCTTGGGGGACTAGGAAAATGGATAGGTCATGGTTAGGAGTTAGGGGTTTTATTCCTGGCTGTCACCCACTCCTGCATGACAAAACATGGGTCACTTCATGGTCTGGGTCTCAGTTTCCCTTTCTGTTCCTCATGCCCCAGCCTTGGGGTGTGTTCTGAGAGTGAGCAATCCCTTGTGGGAGCAGCGGGGGCCTCTCATACAGTGGTTCCTGCTGTCACCAGCGTTAGGTAGTGTAGAGACCTGGTGCTGGAGGAGTCATGGTCCTTGGCTGCCAGGGCCTTGCCTTGTGGCCCGGTCCCAGCATTACTGGAGACAGCCTGAGGGTATCACACCCCATCTGCCTTCCTTCCACCCCCAGCCAGGCGGCCCCAGCACCCCTTGGCAGCCAAGGGACCAAAGGCAGAAAAGAAGCTTTGTGCCTGGGGAGGGGGAGGCTGGGAAGGCATCCAAGGGGCTGCCCCTGGTCCCAGGAATTTGGTGAGACTTTGAGACCCCCAGACCAGGGTGCCCAGGAGCTATGCAGAACTGCCTTAGTTCACAGACGCCTCTGCAGCCCCCCATCCTTGATGGGGCTTCTTCCTGCCCCTCTGGGGCCCCTCCCAGCCAAATCCCCGTTTCATTGAACTACTTCTGTCAGCACTGTGGGCCTAGAGTTCAAGTTGTCACTGTCATTATCACCAGTGTCCTGGCCCACAACTCTAACCCCTGCAGTCCTGGGTCCTTTGGGCAAATCCTAGTATCAGGGAGAGTCAAGAGCATCGGATCGCATCGGCCATCGTCCCCAGCTCCTCTCCGGGGCTCAGATCCCAGCCCTGTGGCCGCATGGGTACCCGGGCAGGTGCCTTCTCTGTGTGAAAGGCAGAGCCCAACAATCTCCCCAGTCAAGGGGAGAACCTTGTGAAAAAGGTACTGTGCTCATGTCCTTGAGCCCCGGGGAAGCCCCTGGACCACAGCTGCTGGGCATGGGCCCAGGTCTGCCTGGGGCAGCACAGTCCAGGAACAAGAATGAACAATAGCGGCGGGTGCTGAGCTCAGGGCTGAGTGTGAACCCTCCCCTGCCGCGGGCCAGGCTGCTGTCCCCATTTGCAGATGGACAGAGCAAGGTCAGAGAGGGTCAGGACCTCGTCCAAGATCACCAACTGAAGAAGCAGCAGAGCTGGGACTGGAACTTGGCCCCCAGTGTGGGGTTCTGGCTCTCGTCACCCCACCCCACCCCACCCACCCCCGCTGTCTCCGTCCTTTCCTCTCTTTTCATAACGGCCCTTGGCCCTGGGCCTGCTTGGCTGCCTCCTGAAATTAGCCCCTATCACTGTTCCGGATCACAGTCCTGGGCCCCGTGGAGACAAAGTCCCTGGGGCCCTCGTGGCAGGGAGTGGAGGGCGGGTGTGGGGGGGACCCTCGAGGGGGTGGCCAGTGCCAGGCTGAGCTGGTCTGGCCTGTTTTCTCCCTTCCCAGCGGCCTCTAGGGGCCCAGGAGGTGCTGAGTGGGCAGAAGTGGCAGGCCCAGGGGGGACCTGCTCTCCCTCCCAGCCCCTGCCCTGGCCCTACCTCACCGCCCAGCCCTGACAGCTTATGATCACAACCCCAGGAAAGGAAGCCCTTGGGGTCAGCAGGGATGGAAGCAAGATGTCCAGGTACCATGCCCGTTTCTGGAATCCTCAGGACGGGGTCGTTCAGTCGTTCGGCTGCTGTCCTGAGCACCTTGCACTGTTCCACGTCCTCATCTGGTCCCAGACCATGCCCTCCTTCCAGCCAGAGAGGGAAAGCTAAGGGCTGCTTTGAGTGGCCAGGGGGGCCTTTGGAGACACACAGTCCAGCCTGGGCCTCTGGGCTGAGTTCTGAAGGATTAATAGGAGTTTGCAGGCAGAAGGATCCCCATTTGCAAAGACCAGAGGTACCAGCCGGGTGTGGTGGCACACACCTGTCATCCCAGCGGCTTGGGAGGCTGAGGCAGGAGGATCGTGAGTTCAAGGCCAGCCTCAGCAACAGCGAGGCTCTAAGCAACTCAGTGAGACCCTGTCTCTAAATAAAATACCGAATAGGGCTGGGGATGGGGCTCTGTGGTTGGGTGCCCCCGAGTTCAATCCCTGGTACAAAAAACAAAAAAAGATCAGAGGTGCTAGAGGGGCGACAGGAGTGTGAAAGATGAAGGGTGGACAGGGGGGCTTAGAAGGCAATGGGGAGCCACAGTGGACCTTCAGATGCCATGGCGATCAGCAGGAGCATTAGGTGTATGTTTTACAAAAAGCTTCCTGCGGCCGTGGAAAGTGGACCCTACGGCAGGACCCCATGGAGAGCTTGGGCTAGTGCTGGGACCGCTGGGGATGGGAGTGGTAAGTGATGGCTCCCAGTTGGAGGGGGCGACTGGCTGACCTTGAACCCCACCTGGCTTCAGTGTTCCCTCCTGTTATAAAAGGTCCCCCAGCCAGCCACCACCTTCCTGTCACCTAAGCAGGGGATTCAAGCAAAGTCCAGCTTGTGGGAAAGAAACCAGGGAAGCAGGCCAGGACCTTCATATAGGAGCTTTTCGTTAAGGAAGAAGAAAAGAATTGTTCTGTCTAGGTCCCCTTGGATAAAAGGGCAGCCTGGGCAGTTGTGGGCAGTCACAGCCCCACCCTCCCTCGCCTGGTCCAGGGACTGGGAACTGGGGGATGTGCGCATGCGTGGGTGGGCTCACGGCTCTGCGTGTACCTGTGGACGTGGGCCACAGAGGTCATCAGTGTTTGGAGGTGCCTTTTCCAGTCTGTGTGTGAGTGAGGGGTGGGCACGTGGGTGTGTACTCCGGTGAAGGCACACGGTCCTGTGGGGGTGTGTGGCACGCGCACCTGGCATGGAGTTTCACTCTATGCCCAGAAGCCCCCTCCTGTATCTGGAGCTCCCAGTTTCTCTGCCCAGGTTGCTCCCTCCCTCCCTGTCCCCTTCGCCCCTGCAGCCCTGGGCCAGCCTGGGGTGGTCACACAGGCCCCAGGGATCTTCCGTTCCCTCTGAACATGTACACCAGGTATTTTGCTCTTGGGGAGGAGGATCCGCAATTCTCACCAATTTCCCAGACTTTCTTATGTCCCCACCCTCCAAACAGAGCCCCATAGGCTCAAAACCACAGCCGCGGGGACCCAGCTCGTGAGGTCAGGTCTCACTGTGTTGCCTAGGATGGTCCCCAACACCTGGGCTCCTGCGGCCCTTCTGCCTCAGCCTCCGGAGAAGGAGCTGGGACTACAGGTGTGTGTCCCCGTGCCTGGCTGGGGAGTACCACAGAATGGGAACCTGGCCGTGCACCTCGGTGGCTCCCCGACTCTCCAGCTCTTGGGACTTGCTGCCCACCCTGTCGTGGCTCCTCCCATCAGGCCTTTGTGGGGGGGACATCGGATTCTCCATCTGCCATCTCCTCCCTTCAAAGCCCAGCTGTGGGGTCAGCTCCGTCTTTTTCCACTCTCACCCGAGCAGCCCTGATGTCACCCACCCTGGATGCCACAGCCTTTTGGACCCCCGTCGGGCTGAATTCAGCTGGCGATCCACGCCTGTCCCCCTCTTCTGGTGTGAGAGGACGGTCCCCTGCTTCAGTTCTCCTCAGGTCCCCTCTGTGTGACAGCCAGGAGGAACAATCAGTGTTCCAAGCCTGGAGGACTGACTTCTCAGCATGCTAAAGTGCTAAAAGCACATTGCACTGCACATAGTAAGCACTTGCTGTATGCTGAGAGTACTTACACCGCCCTCCAGGGATGAGCCAGAAAGGCACCCCCCATCTTAGAGGGGAAACTAAAGCTCTGGGAGGGGAAACAACAGCCCCCATCCCAGCTGGTGCCAGAGGAGCCAGTTCTGAACCCAGCAATGCGGACGGCCCGGGCTGGCTTCGTCTCCGTCCCAGGCCTCAGCTCCCCTGTCCCCCCCCCATCTCTGAGAGCCACGATCCATGGCGCTGTGGAGTCCTCAGCCTGGGAACCTGCTGACCCTGGATTCAAGGCCACGAAGGGCAGTCTGGTGGAGTGGGGGACCCGCGCTGGGAAAGGTCACCTGAAACCCTCCCTCCTTCTCAGCCCCTGCAGAAAAACACAGGACCTGTGACCCCGTGCAGGGCTGAGGGCTACTGAGCACCTGGAATGTCCCGGCCACCACAGAGGCATCCACACCACTGCCATCCAGCCCTCCCCCCGTCAGCCCCGCAGTCCATGAAAGAAAAAGCCCTTAGCCAGGACCAGGACTTAGTCAAGTTAGTTTGGGGGACCCTGGGCCAAGGTCCCCTCCAGGCCACACTAGAATCAGTTCAGAAGAAAGAAGAGTCCTGGGGGCAGGAAAGTTGGCAGAAGGGACAGTTCAGTTTGTCTCATGCAATGGCAGGAGCTTGACAGGGCCTTCGGCCAGGTGTCCCATGGCCCAGGTGACAGGTGCTTAGTGTCGCATCATTGGGAATGGCATAAAACTGGAAACAGGCTATAAATAGCTACCAGACCACCAGACACACAAAACCATACCCTGTGACAGAGCCCCAGGCCACTGCGTGCTGACCTGAGAACCAGCATCTTGTCAGGGGGAAGCAGGAACAAGCGTAGGCCAAAAAATTTAGTCATGGGCTGGGGATGTGGCTCAAGCGGTAACGCGCTCGCCTGGCATGTGCGGGGCGCTGGGTTCAATCCTCAACATCACATAAAAATAAAATAAACATGTTGTGTCCACCGAAAACTAAAAAATAAATATTAAAAATTTCTCTCTCTCTCTCTTAAAAAAAAGAATTAGTCATTCAGCAACTGAACTTCCGTTAAAGTAAGAGGGAAGCCAGGCACAGTGGCACATGCCTGTCATCCTAGTGACTCAGGAGGCTGAGGCAGGAGGATCGCAAATTAGAGTCCAACAACTTAGCAAGACCTTGTCTCAAAAAATAAAAAGGGCCGGGGGATGTAGCTCAGTGGTAAAGCCCACTGCATTCAGTCCCCAGTACCAAAATAAATAAATGAAGGAGAAAAAGAGAAAGAGCCACACAGTTATTTGTATTTATAGGCACACGTATAAATATATATATGCATAAAGTTAGGGGAAAAATTACACTCTCCTATCAAGTTGCTTCCTCTGGGGGCAAGGAGAGCTGTCTGTCCATCCACCTCCTACACTGAGAGCAGCCTCCGTTGACTGTGGTCAGTGGGTGCCAGGAGCCGCACCCCAGGCTGTCCCCTTGTTATTTTAGATTCTTGTCCTCCGAGTGCCATTCACAGATGGGAAGACAGAGGCCCTGGGGTCTGGGGCGTCCAGAGCATTCTGGGTGGCCCAGTCCCCGGCTGGAACTCAGGTCCATCTGACCCTGGAGCGCGCCCTCTTCACCCCAGGCAGAAAATGTTCCTCCTAGTGAGTAGGTGAGGGTCTCACAGGTTTCAAAGTATGTCTCAAAAGCTTCCGCCCCGAGTGGGAGACAGGAAGTGTCGGTGGCAGAGGGTGGCCGAGGTTGGGGGGAGAGACTGAGGAGGGAGAGCTGAGGATGTGCTGTCCCCTGGCTCCCCCAGGCTCCTGAGCACCCCCAGCAGAGCCACCCCTGGGGATCCACCCTGAGCCTGTCCCAGTTGCAGGGTCCCAGGGGACTGAGCTTGGGGTTCTCTCTGCCTGGAGTCAGGGCCCCTGGAGAGGACACAGATCTCTCTGTCCGTCCTCCTGGAGTCCTGGGCAGGGTGCTCCCTGCACTTGAGCTTCCTCCCTGTGGGTCTTTTTCAGGAACTGGTGCTCATACGTGGTGACAAGAACCATCTCATGCCATGTGCAAAATGGCACCTACCTTCAGCGAGTGCTGCAGAACTGCCCGTGGCCCATGAGCTGCCCGGGGAGCAGGTAAGAGAGGCCACGTGGAAGAGTGGATGGCTCTCCCGGAGGGCCAACGCCTGGTGGGGGAGCAAAGGTGGCCTAGCACCAGGAGGAAACCCTGGAGGGCTTCCTCGGGGAGGATCGCCATGCACCTGCCTTCCCGCCTGCAGGGGCCTCCGTCCTGTTGCCCAGACCCCCTTATCTGTGGGGCTTAGTGGAAGGGCTCAATCCTGGGCGCAGGGGAGAGACTCCAAAGGGGCTTGGAGGTGGCAGAGGGTCTGGAGGATCTGGCTTTGTCCCTGTGGGTCTCAGGGCAGTGGGAATGGCAGTGGGGGGACCCCTGTGAACCAGGCCACCTGGACACTCTTTCAGCTACAGAACGGTCGTGAGGCCCACATACAAGGTGATGTACAAGACAGTGACTGCCCGCGAGTGGAGATGCTGCCCTGGGCATTCGGGAGTGAGCTGCGAGGAAGGTAGGACTGCCTGCCTGGTGCATGGGAGCATTAAACAGTTGCTAAGTCAGACAGCGCCCACGCACGACACCATGCCCAGAAGAGCCTGCTGCACAGAGCTCTGGATGGGGTACTGCCCAGACATATTTGGGCCTGCTGAACCCCTCACAGTGACTGCTTGCCTCTTGGAAGATGCTCAAGGTCCCTGGAAAAAGTTCATGACATGTTGTGTCACTCACATTTTAAGTCACATCATCCCAAGTGTTCCTCTCAAACTTGGTGTATGAGTCAGCTTTCCCGCACTATAAGAAAGCATCTGAGATGACCCACTTACACAGTAAAAAGGTTTTTATTGCCTCACATTCAGTCCATGATCAGTTGGCCTGTGTGGCTTTGGGCCTCTGGTGAGGTAGCCCACCATGACAGGTGCATGCCTCATGGCCAGAAAACAAAAAAATAAAAGTAAGGAGGGGTCAGGGTCACTCTGTCCCTTTCAAGGGCACACACCGGCAACCTAAAGACCTCACACCAGGCTCCACCTCTCCAAGGTCCTCCACTTGCCTTTAACACCTGGGACTTTGGAGGACACGCCAGATCCAGATGCTAGCACTGGGGGAAGCCCATCCAGATATTTCCCAGGACATGGGAACGAGCTTCACCTGGAAGCAGAGGGTCACTCTAGTCAGTGGGTCAGAGAGGGAGGGATGCTGACCCCGCCCTGCAGAGAAGAGACGGCTCGGGAAGGTGCTCGACACTCAGTCCCCATGTGTCAGGGTTGGGATTCACACCCTGCCCACCTGCCGCACTCCCTCAGAGACTCGGGATGGCTCCTGGGTGCGAGTGTGTCCTGTGCAGAGGAGCCCCTCCCCCCCACCCTGTCTGAGTGCAGGTTGGTAGCTTGGGGCCAGCTCTGTCCTGGAAAATGACCACACACACTGCCCCCTGGGGAGCTTTTGCTGCCTGGCTGACCCACAAGCAGCAGATGTGGGGGCACCAAGAGCCGAGCTCCCAAGCACAGCCCGAAAAGAGATGGACTGGCCTTGGGCCAACCCAAGGACCCGGCCCATAGGCACCTCGAGGGAAGGTCATCCAGGGCCCCAGCAGCACAGGAATGTGGCCGTCAGTCGCAGGATGTGTCCCGATTCAAGAAGCAGAGATATGTGGAGTATGGTCCCTGAGTCGAGGGAGCATGGGGCCCATGTGCTGTTGCTCATCTGTGCTGCTACGAGGGTAGCCCAGTTCACAAATGGGGTGACTGAGGCCCAGAGAGGCGGAGTTGAGAGCCCAGAGTTGCACAGGAATGAGGTGGGGACAGAACTCTCCAAGAAGCGGGCCAGGGCCTGGTGTGGTGATGCAGGCCTGTCATCCCAGCAGCTCAGGAGGCTGCAGCAGGAGGATCGAAAGTTCAAGGCCAGCCTCAGCAATTTAGGGAGGCCCTGTCACAAAATAAAAAGGGCTGGAGATGTAGCTCAGTGCTCGAGTGTCCCTGGGTTCAGTCCTCGGTACTAGAGGACAGGGAGAAGGAGTGGAGAAGGGAGGCGGTTTGGTGGTTTTGGGGTGACGGGAGTCCCTAGGGAGTTGGGGAAGAACAGGGTGGCCAGAGGAAGAGGGAGCCCCAGTCGTGTGCTAGTGTGGGAGGCCAGGGGCAGGCTTCTGGAATGACACGTGTGTTTCCCTTCCTTTGTGGCCCATCCCAGTGGGAGAAAGAGGGGAAGGCAGAGGGCCCCAGGGACAAAGGACCAGCCAGGGTTGGCAGCTGCTCAGAAGGCCACAGGGGAGCTATGGGTGAACTCCGCAGGTGTGGAGAGGAGGCCGCCCGGCTGGAGGGCCTGCACCGGGGCAGAATCCAGACAAAGAGCCAGACAAAGGCCACTTTGTCCCTGGCTCCTTTCCCAAGGGCAAACCTTCCTAGTCTCCGGGGCCTTCCTGGAAGGCAGAGGGCAGGTGGGGGCAAAGTCAGTGCCCTTGACTCCAGCTGCTGGATACCATGTGTGCCACCCCTGATGTCTACCATTGCTTCTGCGGGGCCTCAGGCCCAAGCCAAGGGACAGGATCATCCAGGGTTTTGCGGGCCAGGCCAGCTCTGCCACACGCCAGCTGAGTGGCCTTGGGCGGAGGACTCCCCACTCATCCTGGTGCAGTTGTGCAAGAGCATCGGGACATTCCTCCATGCCCACTCAGAGGGCGGGGTGCCTTCCTGGAAGGTCCCCAGGCCGCAGTGTGCACTAGCAGCAGCCTGGGGTCCCCCACCCAAGACTCGGCACCCTCACCTGTGAAGTGGGGTTGCATGCCGGTGTCTGCTTCCCAGGGAGTTGCTGGGATGGAACGAGGCAGTGAAGATGCCCCGCCCCCAGGAGGTGCACGATGATTGACAGGATGGGCGGGGCCTCTCCTCACCCACAGGTTGGAGCTCAGGAAAGGGAAGCTGGCCAGGGGGTGCCTAGGCCTGAATATTCTAGAAAACTAGTCTCATGAAGCCCTGGGGTGGTGGGGAAGCAGGGGGACATTGCTGGCCCATCCCAGGCTCTGCTGCACCTGCATCCGAGCTGGACTCTCCCAGCTCCTTTCCTGCTGGTGGCTGCCCTTGTGGCCTACTTATTGCTGTGACCTGACCCCGGAACCACAGATCTGCGTCACCAGGGGCTACAGGGTCCAGGGACACCTCGGATGGGCCACAAAGGAGGGGAAACACACGTGTCATTCCAGAAGCCAGCCCTGTATCTGCATTGTGTTGCATGGTGCTGTGTGACCTGAGGCATCTCACTTACCTCTCTGAACCTTGGCTTCATCTGTAAGTCACCTGGAATTGAGAAATGGGCAGTCATGCCTGGCATCCAGGAGGTGACCCATAAATGTCCTCCTTTCTCCTTCTGACCCCAGTGCTGGGGATTCTGTGGTGACCTGGCAGATGGCCCTGCCTGCCATGGAGGCTCAGCAGACATGCCTCATGTCTCCAGACTGTGAGGGGGGGGGGACGGGGGGGCGGGGGGGCGGTTCCAGGAAGCACTTCCCCCGCACTTAGCCCCCTCTCATCTGCAGGACGGGAGGGGCACTCTGACAGTGAGTGATGGTGTCTCCTTTGAGGGTCATGATGTCCCGTGAGGATGGGGCAGGCCCCCTATTACAGGTAGGGAACCTGAGACTCAAAGAAGTGAAGGAACTGACCTGGGGTCACCCAGAACACAAGAGGCAGGATGGAGACACTGACCATTCATTCCTCCAGGCCTCAGGAGGGGGCGTGGGACTGGGAGGGACCTGGCCTATTCATGGAAACCATGGAAGAGAAAGGGCCAAGGCCAGAGTGTACCGTAAAGCGGGGCGGGGCAGACACATGCCTTTCTTGAAGGCAGAGCCCAACTGTCACCTTCCCTGGACCTGGGCCCAGGACTCTGCTGAGGGTGGGGCTGCTGCAACCTCTCCCATGTCACCCTGCCTCTGGGCACTCTCTTGCCTAGCAGCCCCATCTTCCAGATGATTAAAATGAGACTCAGAGAGGGTGCTGGCCTCACATAAGGTCACACAGCAAGTGAGCATTGTGGCCAGATTTCTCCCCAGGACTCTGACGGGCTCCTACAATTACTAATGACAAGGGCCGGTGACAGGCACTTGAGTGCTTACTCACCTCCATTGTGCCATCCTGTCATGGCACAGAAGGCCCAGGTGTAAAAGTGAGGCTCTGAGAAGGGAAGGCTGTGCCCAGGGCAGCAGCTGTGAGCCCAGGAGCTGGGTTCAAGGCCAGCCAGCAGGGCTCCAGCTGGGCTGTTTCCCTGAGGACACCCGGGGGTCTGTTCAGACAACCAGGGGTGCTGTGACACGGACAGAAGCCAGTCTCCGCCCAGCATCTCCCAGATAGCAGGATGGAGAGGCTGGGGACTCACCCTCCCCTCCGATGGGACCCGTCCCGTGGTCCGAAGCCTACATGCCCCGTGTCCCTCAGGGCCTCCACCATGGGGAACCAGAGAAGGGACATTTGCCTAAGATCGCACGGTCTCAAGCCTCAGAGCAAAAGTAAGGGAGGTCCCATCCTCCTTCTGGGGGCCCTCTGGCCTCTGGGGCTGGGGACCTCCCAGCCAGGGGCAGGGGCAGAGCCAGGCTGTGTTTTCTCTGCAGACTCAGAACCTGAGGGCTAACCACTTCATGCACCCCCATTCCTTCTGGAAGACTCGGCCTCCCCGCCTCCCCAACGGCCCATCCTGCCCATCAATCAGTCGGGGCGACTGCTCTCCGCTTCCCCATCACAACTCAGCTCCACCCCACCTCCGTCTGACCCTCTGCCCACGCTGGTCTAACCCCCAGTCAGCTGTGGACGTGGCATAAAATGAGTATCCACAGACAGGTGCCGTGGCATACACCTATCACCCCAGCAGCTCAGGAGGCTGAGGCAGGAGGACCAAAAGTTCAAGGCCAGCCTCAGCAGCTTATCAAGGCCCTGTCTGTAAATAAAATACAGTCAAGGCTGGGGCTGGGGCTCGGTGGTTAAGGGCCCTTCATCTCCGGTACCAGAACATAGCAAAGTGAGCACCCGCAGACTGAATGGAAACTTCACCCACCCCGAAGAGGGAGCCAGGCCTTCCCAGAGGCCCCCTGGTCTGGCCGGAGGGTTCCTGGACCTCCTACTCTGGCTCTGACCCTGACTCCTCTTTTCGGCCACCAGCTGGCAGGGAGCAAATATTTACATTTGCAAAGTGAATTCCCACAGACCTGGGGAGGCTGCATCCCTGTGACCTGTGGCCACTGAACTGTGCAGACCTGGGGGTGGGGGTCAGAGGAGAATGAGGGAGCCCCTCCCCTGAATCCTCTCCTGGGGAAAAAGTCACAGGGGCAAAGTCTAGGGACCCCCAAGGTTCTCGCACGCCCATTTCCAATTTGGGGCCGGCTTGGAATCCCAGCTGTCCTCGTCCTGCTGCGTGGAGGGCCAGCAGCCTCCCCCGGGGCCTCACTGTTCTCACCTGTATCACAGGGTGTCATGAGGATCCCATGAGAAGGGACATAGCCTTGGCACTGGGTGAAAGGACGAGGGGTTGTCTGGGGACCTCAGTGTTCCAGCCAGGGGGCCAGATTAGAAGCTGCAGAGGGCACAGGCCTTGTGGAGGTCAAGGCAGGGAGTGCCGGCACTTCAGTGGGTGCTTTGGTACTGGTGAGTGCCCTGGAGCGACCAGGAGGGCTTCCTGGAGGAGTGACACGGGACCACCAGTGTAGGAACTGGGGAAGGGCACAGTGTACACGGGAGCGTAGGGGGTGGCAGATGGGACCTCCCGAGGGGTGGGACGCGCTCTGGAGTGGAGCTCAGGTCTGTGGCTCTGGGACCAACCTTCAGGGTCCTCCTGGGATGACCAGGAAGGACTGAGAAGGACCCCAGGCCTGGATGAGGGGCTGTCTGCCCACCTAGGCCTGCCTCAGGGTCCCTGGCCAAACACCCAGGAGGGGTGTGGCCCTCTTGTCCTCAGAAGGCCATGCCCCAACCCACAGTTGCTTCCTTCCTGGAATTTCTGTGCCGAAGCCCCTTTGACAACCTGATACATCTTCTGAAGTGCTTCTGTGTGTTTATCAGAACTGGGGGGTCTTTGGGGTTAATTTTTAAAAATCCTGAATCCAGAATGAACATTTCCCGGGTTTGGTTTGCTCTTCTTTACCGCCCTAGGACCTCGGGGCGTACTGGATGAACTTCCTGGCGCTGAGCTGTGTCCCCAGCCCCGCACCTTCTTTTCTAGTTGAAAGTCACAGTTAGTTGGAGCCCCGTCTGTGGGCCCTGCTGGTACCGCTGTCTTTCTGTTCGTTTTTCTAGTTCTCTCTGACTCTTGGAGAAATGTCCCAAAACAAAATTGGTTGAAAAAGTATTTCCAGCCATAAGTCCGCCGACAAATAACAGGAGGGTGGGACACCGTCCCGTGACCTGAGGACATTTATACTCCTGTCCAGGCAGCTGTGTCTCTGTCCACATCGTGTGCCTCCTTTTCGTTGGCTCCCTTGAAATTGTTTTTCAGCCCTTGCTCCATGCACTAATCAACAGAAGTCTCCTGAGGCCCTTGAGGTCCTGCTGAGTGCCAGGCACTGGACCCAGGACAGACCAGGTCCCTGCCTTGGTGGGGATGGTGTTCTGGCCAGAGGGGCAGACGATTGGCGATCAGCTGGGAAACTGGTCCAGTCAATGACATGTGGAAAGCGCTGTGGGGGGTGGGGGGTGGGGGACACTAGCAGGGAAGTGGAGAGGGCCAGAAGAGCCAAGGCTTCATTATAGAGAACACTCATGCTTGCTCAGGGCCAGGCGGACGGCAGCTGCTTTGGGTCAAGTTTCTGCAAAGAGTAATAAGATGGTATTTTGCATCTTTTTAAAATATTTATCTTTTAGTTGTAGTAGGACACAATACCTTTATTTTATTTATTTATTTTTATGTGGTGCCGAGGATCGAACCCAGGGCCTCGCACGTGCTAGGTGCGGTTCTACCGCTGAGCCACAACCCCAGCCCCGTATTTTGCATCTTTACCTGGGAGCAGAAGGGGTGAAGCAGGCTTGGCAAGACTGTTTCTCTCAGGCATCAGAACTCTTGCTGGACACTGCCTAGGGGTCCCCCTGAAAAAAGAAGTCAGGCCCTGGAGTCAGACCTACCTGGGTTCGGATCCAGGCTGGAGAACTGCAGGGGAATGAGAGAGCCACTTCATTTCTCAGCCTTGGTTTCCTTCTAAGGGAAAAGAGAGGAGGAGTCTCTAGCCAGGTGCGGTGGCGCACGCCTGTCATCCCAGCGGCTGGGGAGGCTGAGGCAGGAGGATCGTGAGTTCAAAACCAGCCTCAGCAACTTATCGAGGCCCTAAGTAACTCAGTGAGACCCTGTCTCTAAATAAAATACAAAAAAAAGGCTGGGGATGTGCCTCAGTGGTCGAGTGCCCCTTCAATCGAAAAAGAAGAGCCTCAGTCACCCATTCATCTGTTGCATGTACAGCCTCTCCATCTGTGAAGACTATATGGCCCCAGCACGTTTGCAAAAAAAATAAAATAGCCAGATATATATACTGGAAGTGCTTAGAAGTACCAGAGCTGATTGGGAGTACGTGCTAACCAAGATCGGGCTGGGGTATGAAGCACCTAGCACCAGGGCACTCCCCTGCCCAGAGGGCCCCCAGTCCCTGTCCCTGTCCTGGGCTGGTAGGACTGGGGAGATTTGCCCCTGCACCCAGGCAAGCTCTAGGCCCTTGGGGACAGTGCTGAGGGAAGCAGCTCAGCCTGAGTGAGGGCCTCATGGTGGGACCCAGAGCAAGGCTGGCAGCCTCCCCGCTGGGGGCTGGCCAGAGGGACCCGTCTGGTTCCAGTTCCCGGCGCCTCTTGCTCCTGCCTCAACCCACAGCCCAGGTCTCAGCTGCCAGGCCCGCGCCTTATTTGGGTCCTGTCCCCCCTGCACACCGCCCAACAACACTGCATAGCCTTAAAAGGCAGGCCCCCGGGCAGGGGGGGCTCTCGCCACTGCTCCATAGAGAGCCCTCCAGCTGTGCCCTTCACCCCTGGCTTGGCCAGCCCATCCCTCCAGCTATGCTGAAAACCAAGCCCCCAAAGCCAGGCCAGCCAGTGCCGCAGGGGTGGGCTCCTGGAACCAGAGCCAGCCGCCCTCTGGGTTTCATTTGAAGCCAAAGTTGGATCTCCTTCAGCCTTCTTACTATGAGGGCCAGGGCGAGAGAGCGACGGTCACAGCCCAGTTTACTGAGCGTCAAGGCCTCACACCAGACTGGGAGGGACAGAGGGCTTAGGGTCCCATTTTACAGATGGGAAAGGCAGGTCCAGAGAGGATGTCACACAGGTCAGTAAGCGGTGGGGCAGGAACCCAAGCTTTGATAACTCCAACTCCCTATCCACCCCCCCCCCTTTTTTTTTTTTGGTACCAAGAATTGAACCCAGGGGCCTGCAACCACTGAGCCACATCCCCAGCCCCCTTTATTTTCTATTTTGAGACAGGGCCTTGGTAAGTTGCTGAGGCTGGCCTTGAACTCTCCATCCTCCTGCCTCAGCCTCCCCAGCTGCTGGGACTACCGTGTGTCACTGCGCCTGTCTCCATAACTTCTAAACTCTTAACCCTTGTAGTCCCCTGAGGTTGCTGGGAAAGCCCAGCCTCATCCTCACCCCACTGCCAGCTCCTCTCACCAGCCCATCAAGTGGTCGGTCAGTTCCAGCTGGGCTGTGTCACCCGGGGAATAGCTCCACCTCCCTGGGCCTCTCTATCTCTCAGGGAGTGGGAATCTCTGCTGGGATACGGTGGTGGGCAGGGGCATGTGCCAAGGCAAGGATGGCACAGACCAACGGGGTCCCCCCCCTCCGTTCCTCAGTTGCAGGCACCTCTGGCTTCAGGGAGCCCACGTGGGCGGGCAGCACCGTGCGGCGGATGGCGCTTCAGCCCGCAGCCTTCGCAGGTGGGTTCTGGGGCGGCCACGGGGGTGAGGCCGAGAGGGAAGCCAGGGCAGTGTGGCAATTGCCCTAAAAGCCGGCTGTCCCGTAGTAGAGGGTCAAGGGCAGGCTAGAAAGAGCCTCAAGGGGAAGAGGAGGGAGCCCAGGCACCCTGAGACCGTGACCCCTGGGCTCCTGCGGATGCAGGTCCAGGCCCCCAGTCTCCTCTTCTTTTCTGACCATCTTCAATGAGCAAGTCCCTGAGCCAGTGCTTTCTGTCACCACCTCGTTTAAACCCCACAGCTGTGCACACCCACTCCCAAGAGCTTGTCGTCCCATTTTAAAGAGCGGGAAACAGACCAGAGAGACCAGCCCTGTCCTGCCCCACGTCCTGCAGCCACCAGGGGGCTGCACTGGGCGGGACCGCTGTGCTGTGCTTGTTGGGCGCTGGCTGCACCTCGCTGGGCTCCTCTGAAGGAGCGGAACTTGCAAACCTCCAGATGTGGCCACAGCTGTTGGGAGTAACTTAGGTGTCTTGCTAAGGGGTCTGGAGGAACTGGACTGGTTCTGTGAGAGGGTCAGAGGGTGGTGCCTCTGGGGCCAGCCCTGTCTAGACTGTGATGCTCGGTCCCCAAAGCTGGCAGGTCCATGTCCCAGCCCCACCCAGCATGAAACAACACATTTCCCGCCCTGGCTTCTGGGAAAAGGGTCATTTTGGACACGGGAGGCTGCCAGGACCAGGCGTCCGACCCTGCCCTGGGAGAAACAGGTCCACTTTGGAGGCTCCAGAGTTGAAGGAATCCCTTGGGATGGTCCATCCTGTCCTGGGCCTGGGGAGATTCTGTAACCCCTTCCCCCCACCGGAATTCCTCCTGGGTTGGGGTCTGTCTCCTCCCTCCTTTGTCCCAGGGGCTCAGGGTTCTTAAAGCGGGAGAACCTGGGACCCCAGGACCCAGTCCCAGCCTCCTCCCCCTCACAGGTTGTCTCAACTGCAGCAGAGTGTCCGAGCTGACCGCGAGGCTGAAGGTGCTGGAGGCCAAGGTGGGTGAGCAGCTCCCTGCTGACCCCCAGCCCGAGGGCCCCTGGCCCCCGGCCCTTCCTGTACCCCCATGTCCAGCCTACAGCTCTGACCTTCCACAGGGCTCCCCACAGACCAGGCAGCAGTCTCCGGTCCCTGCCACAGCCGGCCATTGGTTCCCCCCAGCTCCTTGCCTGTGCTGGGTGCTGTCCCCAGGAAGCCCTCTCTTCCTCCAGGAAGTCATGAGGCTCCCCCCAGGCTGCCCAGTGCCCACCAGATAAGCGCAGACACTGGGTGGGCTGCAGGATCCCCTCCTTGCCCACCACCTCCTTTACCACCCCCACGATCCCATCCTCCAACTTCAAAAGCAAAACACCTACTACACATCTCATTATTTTGAGATTAAAAGTCTTTTAAAATCTTAGAATAGGAAACAAAGATTCTAAAGAAAGACTCAGAAATGTGGGCCTTTTTTTTTTTTTTTAATGACTCAGCCTCGTTCTTATGCCCAGCTCCCTGAATCGTCAGGACTACAGTATATATTGACACTTTTTAATCATTTTTCTTTCCAGTTTTTTTTTTTGGGGGGGGGTGATGGAGAATTTAACCCAGGGACGATTCACCACTGAGCCATGTCCCCAGCCCTTTTTATTTTTTCTTTTGAGTCAGGATCTTGCTAAGTTGCTGAGGCTAGCCTTGGACTTGTGATCCTCCTGACTCAGCCTCCCGAGTGGCTGGAGTTACAGGCTGTGCCACGGTGCCGGCTCCTTCCAGATTTTCTGGACATACATAGTAGACGTGTGTATACCTTGTATATTCTTTGCTCTACTGTTCCCTCCTCTGGAACTTCATCTTGTGGAGATGATCAGATGTGAACATGTTTCCCTACAGTTGGGAAATTAGAAAAACAGGGGCCAGAAGGAGTAGCTGCACAATTACAGTAGCTGCTATGAGGACAGCCCCACATAGTCCCCCAGTCAGTGGCTCAGGGTACCAGTGATGTTCCAGAGTTGTCTTCACCCTGGTCCCCAAAGTGGATTTGTTATTTTATGTCAGACCCTTCCAAACTTCTCTGCAGATTTAGCAAAACTCCTGATGGTAGAGACAGTGCTTAGCACACCCAAAGCCCTGGGCTCAGTCTCCAGTACCAAAAAAAAAAGCAAAACTCTTCAAACCCCTGTGCAGTTTCAGCAGATGTTTCAAGCGTCATATTATTTATGGAGATTAGCATAGAAAAAACTGCTTGGTCAGCAAGCACCACAAGCACAGAGCCCCACTTGGGTGGCAGTGACGATGTGTGATGACTTTTCTGCCGTGCATGTTGTGAATCGTACACTTTAAACACAGACGCTTGTCATGAAGCTCTGGGCCCCTAGGAGCCGGGGTCTCCGCACCCCACAGGGCCCCTCCGCTAGTCTGTGCCTGGAGAGTCCCTGAAGTCCCCCCCATCCTATCTTCCCTCTCCACAGGTGGCTGGGCTGACTGTACCAGGGCGGGCGGAGCCCTCAACACCAGCTACCCCTGAGGACCCTTCTCCACTCTGGGGCTCCCCAGCTGCCCAGGGCAGCCCTGGAGATGGAGGCCTGCAGGGTGAGTGGATCAGGCAGCGAATGCACGCCTGTGTGGGAATCAGAGGGTGAGGTTCTGGTCGCACCCTTGCTGTGCCCTACGTGACCTGTGGTGGACCTTAGCCCACTAGACCCTGGGGGTGGTCTCAGGGGCTCCTAAGCTCTGGAGTCCTAGGAAGCTGAGAGTCCCCCAACAGATCCTGCCTGGATGGAGATGGTGACTGGGACTCTGGATGACTGTCCTTCCCCCCCACCCAGCAGGGCCACTGACCCCTGCCTTCCCCTCTCACACCAGGGCTACCTGGAACCAGAGAGAGCAGGAGGGCCCTGCCACTCCCTCAAGATGGTAGGTGCTGCCGGGGGCTCAGGGCCACAGTGAGGGCCAAGAGCAAGTAAAGCTGCCAACCTAATGTTCTTTACTCCCCAGACCTAGGGGGTCCTCGGGGGCTGCCTGGGCCTACCGGTCCCAAAGGAGATGCTGGCAGCCAGGGCCCCACAGGGATGAGAGGCCCACCAGGTAAGCACCCACCATGCCACCAAAGTCCCCTGCGTTCTTGACCATCCCTCGGGCTGGGTGGACCCAGGCTGGGCCTTCTTGCCTGGCTCTGACTCAGCCAGGGTGGCCTGGTCCCTTCTATGGATTGGCTGTCCACCCGCCAGCCCTCCAGGGACAGTGTGGCTCACGCCTGGCCCTCTGAAGCCCAGTCTTGGCTACTCTGCTGATGTTCTGTGGTACTTGCACTCACCAGGGTCTGAGCTGGGCACCAGGTGAGGTTAGCCCAGTCCCTGCCCTCCGGGAGCCCCCAGACCAGTGGGAGAAGGGGCCAGACAGAGGAGAAATACTAGTCCCCACCCCGTGACCAGGGTCCCTAGGGAAACCTGGGGACCTGGGAGCCCTGATGAGGAAACCCAGGTCATTCTGCAGGGGATGCAGAGTGCTATGTCCATGCCCCTAACAGAGAGCCAGGGAGGGCAGACCTCGGGCTCCAAGCCCTGCTGTGCCAGCTGCCCGGGCTGCCAACCTGCACCACTCCCCCTGCCTACTGTCCACCTACCAACCCCTGCCATCTCATTGCAGGTCCCCAGGGCCCCCCAGGGAGCCCTGGCCGGGCTGGAGCTGTGGGAATCCCTGGAGAGAGGGGACCTCCAGGACCACCAGGGCCCCCTGGTCCCCCGGGACCCCCAGCCCCTGTTGGGCCATCCCAGGCCAGGATCTCCCAGCATGGTGAGTCCCCCGGGGTCTGGGCAGGTTGACGTGGGGGTGACGAGGCTGAATGACTATTGCTGTGGTGCCCGCTACTTACACCTTGCCTGTGCCAGGTGTCTGCAGGTCCCCAATGGTCCCCATCTGGTCACAGATGAGGGACCCTGAGGGCCAGAGAAAGGAGGTCACATGCTATGAACACACAGCTGGGACATGGGGGGAATGACTTCAGATCTAGGTGCAGGGCCACCAGGCAGCAGGCCCTTCCCGAGCCTTGGAGCTGGCCAGAATCCAGCCCTCCAGAGCAACAGGAAGTCCAAGGCCCAACAGCAGGAAGAGAGCTCTGAGACTCCCAAGGCCACGGTTCTGGCCCTGTGCTGGGAGAGGCCCCAGCTTCTCCACCAGGCTAGGCCCGATGTGGGTCCCTGGCCGCCTCCTCTGGAGCCCAGCCCGACCCACATCTGTGCTGCCAGGGTCAGAGCATGGAGAGCCAGGCCCAACCCCATCTCTGTCACGGTCCAGAGGTGTGGCTGGGCCCCGTTCATTCACTCATTCTCCCTGTTAGTCATCTGGTACTCACTCACTACCTATTCTACCTCTCTGCCGCAGTCTGGCTGGGCACAAAATAACCGAGCCGCCACACAGCCTTGTAGGTTCAGACAGCAACCTTTATTCCCGAACTCTCCACACACGCTCCCCGGAACCTCTCTCTAACGCCACCCACGCTCCTCCTCCAGGCACACACCACACCAACCGGAAATCCCTCCTCCGGCATTTCTCCAACCAACACGAACTCCCCAGGAATCCCTGAGAGAACTCCAAAGTAGCAGGCCTGAGGCGGACAGCAGGGGTCTAATATACAATTGAATACACAGCTTATCATAACCATTATCATCTCAATGGCTTGCTGGAGTCACCTCTCAACCACTCCATTCTGGCAAAAATGCCATGTGTCATCCCTGAGCTCGTCTGTGGCCCTCAACACCTCTCAGCTTCCCTTGTGGCAGCCTCCCAGAACTCTTAGGATACCCATGCACAGAAGCCAGGGACATAGTAGGTTGTCAATAAACAGGATCTTTTAGGATTAGTCCCGTTTGACAAGTAACAGTCCGGGCTCAGCAAAGCCAAGAGTCTTTCTGGACGTTACCAGCTGGAATGCAATAGGTCAGACCCAGGGCTCCCTGCCTCTGGTCCTTCGTGGCCCACACTCTCCTTACTTCTCACCCTGGGAGCAGGTGCCCATTGGCACGTCTGTGCTGCAGGTGCCCCATTGGTCCATCAGAGCTGACTTGGCAGAGGTGGCAGGGTGACACAGCTCTGCTCATTCATCATCTCTCCTCTCTCAGGGGACCCATTACATTCCAACACCTTCACTGAGACTAGCAGCCACTGGCCCCAGGGACCCTCTGGACCCCCAGGTCCCCCTGGTCTTCCAGGGCCCATGGGTAAGTTGCGTCCAGGCCTGGCATATGAGGTGGGATTGGTAAGTGGCAATGGGACTGGGGCTGTGGCTACCAGGGGGCAGTTGATGGCATTGTACTCTGTTCTGTTCCTGAGGACATCCTGTCTAATTCTAGGTCCCCCTGGACCTCCTGGTCCCACAGGTGTTCCCGGGAGTCCTGGACACATGGTGAGTCCTTCTCTGAGTGTCCCCACTCATGTTCCCACCCATCCATCCATCTGTTCGTCCTTCCTGTAATTCATTCTTTCAACAAGCACTTAACGAGCATTTGATGTGCAAGCTACTTTTCATAAATTTTCTAATGCAAAAAAAGCAAGGATTGTTGTCACCTAAGGCTGAGAAAAGTGGAGATCCTTGTCCTAGGGCTGTGGCCAGCATATGGCAACATCTGCAGGTCGGGTGGGGACTGACGGACTCCGGGGCTCTATTAACTCTATGTAGGATGAGGTCCAGGCTAGGCTGGGTTCCCTCCATGACCCCTCTGCTCCCAAGCCCCTGCCCATTCTCTCCTACCACCCCACAAAACTGAGGCCCTGTCTTATTGCTCAGGGACCTCAAGGCCCCCCTGGACCCAAAGGAGTCCCTGGCAATCCAGGAGAGAAGGGCGAGAGAGTGAGTACCCACATGGCCTCCGGTGGGGATTCTGGGGGTCCAAGGGCCCTAGGTCAGAGCCCCTGACAGCTAACTTCAGTCTCTCTTCCTCCTCTACAGGGACTACGTGGGGAGCCTGGCCCCCAAGGCTTCACAGGGCAGCAGGTAAATGACAATATCTGCCACCCAGGATCCCGTAGGCCACACCCCTGCTCTGGGCCCAGCCCTTGCAGCCACGGCCTCTGACCTTCCTGTCTGGACCAGGCAGCTCCATTCTCTGGGTTGCTCCCCGACTCTGGGACCTGTCATCCTTGTAGAATCAGGCTTCAGACTTCACTCTGGCTGTTCAGGACTCTTTCTTGTTCTCTTTCCCTGCACATATTTTTGACTCTTTGTACTTCTAGTCTGTCCAACTCTGATTATACATTTGTCCTTTTCTCCCTTTAATTCAATCAATTTCTGCTCTTTGTATTTTGAATCTTTGTTATTAGGCACCTATATGTTTTGGATTTCAGTGTTTCCTTGGCCTTTTTATCTTTATGGAAGTAATATCTTTATCTCTGATAATACTTCTTGTCTTGAATTCTACTTTACTTACTATTAAGTAGCTACATCAGCGTTCTAATGCTTGGTGTTTATATGGTGCATCTTTTTTGATCTAGCCTAGGAGCACTTGACCACTGAGCCAGATCTGCAGTCTTTTTATTTTTTATTTAGAGACAGGGTCTCACGAATTGCTTAGGGCCTCGCTAAGTTGCTGAATCTGACTTTGAACTCAAGATCCTCCTGCCTCAGCCTCCCAAGCCACTGGGATGACAGGTGTGCGCCACTGACTGCATTAGTGCAGGCTATGCCTTTATATTTAAAGTGCTTCTCTTATAAACAGCATGTATCTTGAGTCTTGCTTTTTTCAAAAGTAGGACTTTTCATTCATTTCTATTTAATAATATGCATAATTATTATATGATTCTGTTTTTGTCCTATTTATCCCATTTGTTCTTTGTTTCTCTTCCCCTTTCTATTCTTTCTTTCTTCTGGACTGAGTACATTTAAAGATTTCATTACTATTAGTATTTTGTATTTTAACTTTTGTGGTGCTGTGGGACACACCACAAGCCTCAATCATACTAGGCATGCACTCTATCATTGAAGCACACTCCTATCCCATTTAAAATATTTTTATTAGTTATAGATGGACACCATACCTTTATTTTATTTGTTTTTTGGTTTTTTTTGTGTGTGGTACCGAGGATTTAACCCAGTGCCTCACACACGTTAGGCAAGTGCTCTGTGGCTGAGCTTCAGCCCAGCCCACTAATAACTTATTTTTTTTTTTTAGTTGTAGATGGACTCAATATCTTTATTTATTTACTTACTTACTTACTTAATGTGATGCTGAGGATCAAGCCCAGACCTCATGCGTGGGGGGCAAGTGCTCTGCCATTGAGCCACAACCCAGCCCACTAATAACTTTTTAACAATGACTGTTTATGTGACTATTTTCACGATTGCTTTAAGAGGAACAATATGTGTCATTATATGTGCCCTTGTCATATCACAATTTACTTGAATTCATATCGTAGCACTTCATGTGTAAGTAGGCATGTTAAAGATAGATAATTCTGTTTTCACCTCCTGTTTTCCTTTGTGCTATTGATGCTCTATATTGTACTTCTACTTTTGTTATAAACCCTGATACGTTTTTTTTTTTTTCTTGGCAATGCTGAGGATCAGACCCCGGACCTTGCACATGCTCGGCAAGTGCTCTACCACTGAGTTGCACCTGGAGCCCAACATTAGTATTATTGTTTTAAATAGCCAGTTGAGAGCTGGGTGTGATGGCACTCACCTGTAATCCCAGCCACTCAAGAGACTGAGGCAGGAGGACTGCAAGTTTGAGGCCAGTCTGGTAACTTAGTGAGATCCTTTCTCAAAATGAGAAAGACTGGGAATCTAGCTCAGTGGTAGAGCACTTGTCTAGCATGTGCAAGGTCCTGGGTTCAGTCTCAAATACCCCCGAATAAATAAGTAAGTGAATCATCAACTTTTAAAGAAGACAAGGTATAGTCCTAGCCTACTGGTAGTGGTACATGCCTATGATCCTAGCGACTCAGGGAAGGATTGAAAGTTCAAGGCCAGCCTGGGTAACTTTCCAAGACCCTCAGTAACTTAGTGAGACCCTGTCTCAAAATGACAAACAGAAAGGACTGGGGATGTAGCTCAGTGGTAAAGCACCCCTGGGTTCAATCCACAGTACCAACCAAACAACCAAACTCCTGGGGGTGTAACTCAGTAGTGAGAGTCCCTAGGTCTGATCCCCTGTACAGGAAAAAAGAGAAAAAAAACCCTATCAGCCTATAGGGCTATAGATTTCATGTCCCCAGATTCAAAGAATTATGGAGTAAAAATATTTCAGGAGAAATTGCATCTGTATTGAACATTTTTTCTTGACATTATTTCCTAACATTACAGTATAATGGCTATTTATATAGCATTTTCATTGTATTATGTATTAGAGGTAATCTAGAGATGATTTAAATAATCTGTACACATAGGAGGATATATGTAGGATCTATGCAAATATTGTATTATTTTATAAGGCACTTGAGAATTTGTGCATTTGGGGATCCACAGGGAACCCAATCCCCAGTTACCAGGGGATTGGTTCCCCCATGAATAGTACATTTATATTTACTGATGTACTTACCATTTGTTATACTCTGTACCTTACAGTGGATCCAAATTTCTATCTAGCATCTTTTTCCTCCAGCCTAAAGAAATTCCTTTAGCTTTTTTTTTTTAATATTTTTTAGTTGTAGATGGACATACCTTTGTTTGTTTATTTTTATGTGGTGCTAAGAAGGATCGAACCTAGTGCCTCACACGTGCTAGGCAAGCACTCTACCACTGAGTCAAGACCCCAGCCACTTCCTTTAGCTTTTCTGGTATTGTTGGTCCTCTGATGACAGTTTATCTAAAACTGTCTCTGGGGGATAGGAGTGTGCTTCAATGATAGAGTGCATGCCTAGTATGATTGAGGCTTGTGGTGTGTCCCACAGCACCACAAAAGTTAAAATACAAATAAAATAGTCTCTATGTTATCTTATTTTTTTGCAAGATATTTTAGCTGGGTATAAAATTATATGTTGGCAGTTTTTTTTCCACTTTAACATTTTAAAGATGTTGTTCCATGGTTCTGACTTATATAAAGTTTCTCTTGAGAAATTGGGTGTCATTATTGCTCTATACATAATGTGTCTTTTATATTTAATGTGTCTTTTAAGATTTTCTCTTTAGCCAGGCATGGTGGTGCATGCCTATAGTCCCAGAGGCTCGGGAGGCTGAGGCAGGAGGATCATGTGTTCAAAGCCAGCCTCAGCAATTTATCAAGGTGCTAAGCAACTCAGTGAGACCCTGTCTCTAAATAAAATACAAAATAGGGGGTTGGGGCTGTGGCTCAGTGGGAAAGCACTTGCCTAGCATGTATGAGGCACTGAGTTCGATCCTCAGCACCACATAAAAATTAACAAATAGAATAAAGGCAACTACAAAAAAATTTTTTTAAATACAAAATAGGGCTGTGGATGTGGCTCAGTGTTTCAGTGCCACTGAGTTTAATCCCTGGTACCAACCAATAAACAAACAAAAAACCCAGAGGCAAGTTTTTATGTGGTCATAAATTTTCAGTTCATTTGGTAAATACTGATGAGCATGATTGCTGGATCATATGTTAAAGGTGTGTTTAGGTTTTTCTTTCTTTCTTTTCTCTCTTTCTCCCTCACACCCTCCCTCTTTTTCTTTTTTCAGAGAATGGATCTTAGTTGTGTGCACTGACACACGCCTATAATCCCAGCAACTTGGGAGGCTGAAGCAAAAGAACCACAATTTCGAGATCAGCTTGAGCAACTTAGCAAGATCCTATCTCAAAATAAAATTAAAGGGCTGGGGTTATGGCTCCGTGGTGGAGTGCTTGCCTTGCACATGTGAGGCAATGGGTTTGATCCTCAGCACCATTTAAAAATAAATAAATAAATAGAGATGTTGTTCATCACTAAAAATAGTATCTTTTTAAAAATTAAAAAAATAAAATTAAAAAGACTGGGATGTAGCTCAGTGGTAGAGCACCCCTGGGTTCAATCCTCAGTTCCATCAGAGAGAGAGAGAGAAACAGATACAAGGTCTTGCTGTGTTGCTTAGGCTGACCTCAAACTCCTGGCTTAAGAGATCCTCCTGCCTCAGCCTAATGCACAGCCAAGGCTTTAGACACAAATAACTGCACCCAGCTTAAGAGGGGATAAATTGCTGAGGCTGGCTTTGAACTCACGATCCTCCTGCCTCAGCCTCCTAAGCCTCTGGGATTAAAGGCATGCACCGCCATGCCTGGCTAAAGAGAAAATCTTAAAAGTCACTATATATATATAAAAAGACACATTATGTATAGGGTAACAATGACAGCCAGTTTCTCAAGAGAAACTTTATATAATTCAGAACCATGGAACAACATCTTTAAAATGTTAAAGTGGAAAAAACTGCCAACATATAATTTTATACCCAGCTAAAATAGCTTGCAAAAAAATTAAGATAACACAGACTATTTTATTTGTATTTTTACTTTTGTGGTGCTATGGGACAAACCACAAGCCCCAAGATAACTAGGCATGCACTCTATCATTGAAGCACACTCCTATCCCCCAGATAGGATACTGCCAAATTGCCTTCCAAAGTGATTATACCATTTTGCATTCCCACCAGCAATGAATGAGAGTTGAGGTTGCTCCATACCCTTGCCAGGGTTTGGTGTTGGTCCTATTCTGTATTGTGGCTATTCCAGCACGTGTGTATTGACAAATCATTAGGGGGTTGTTTTTGTTTTATCTCATTGTTGTTTCAATTTCAGTTCCCTAATGATGTGTGATGTTGAACACCCTCTTATACCCTATTTGTTGTCTGTATATCTTGTTTGGTAAGGGTGTCTGTTCAAGTCTTTTGACATTTTTAATTGGATTTTTTTTTTCATATTGTTGAGTTTTAAGTTCTTTGTTCAGGGTGTCTTTTGCAAATCTCTTCTCCTAGCTTTTGGCTGGTCTTCCCATTCTCTTAACAATGTTTTATGTAGAGCCGTTGTTAGTTTAATCCATTTGTCAATCATGTCTTTTCATGGATCCTGCCTTTGGTGTTATGTCTAAACATTATGGCATACGAAAGATCATCTAGGTGTTCTTCCATGTTATCTTCTAGGAGTTTTGTAGTCCTGTATTGATAGTTAGGTCTGTGGCCGATTTTGAGTTTATTTTTGTGAGGGTGTAAGGTTTCATGTTTCTCAGCTGGGTTCTACTCCTGGTCACAGGGGAGCCTTCTGCCTCAGCCTCGAGAGCTGCGGGATTCATTGTAATTATTTGTTTGTTTTGCATGTGGATGGCCAAGTGTTCTAGCACTAGTTCTGGAAAAGTCTGTCTTTGCTCCCTTGTTACCCTTGCTCCTTAGTTGAATATAGGTTCACTATATTTATGTGAATCTCTTTTAGGACATCTAGTCTGCCCCATTGATCTAGTTTTCTGTTCTTTGACCAGCAACATGCTGTCTTGATTAGTGCAGCTTTATAAGAAGTCAGGCAGCATTAATCCTACAACTTTATTCTTCTCTCTTAATATTGAGTTCACACTGGTCGTGGTGGCACATGCCAATAATCCCAACTATTCAGGAGGCTGAGGAAGGAGGATCACAAGTTTGAGGCCAGCCTCAACACTTACTAAGACCCTCAGCAATTTAGGAAGAGTCTATCTCAAAATGAAAAATAAAAAGGACTGGGTAAAATGGCCAGTACTCAGTACCCCCCCCCCAAAAAAAATACTGAGTTGGCTATTCTGGGTCCTTTGCTTCTCTGTAAAAGCTTTAAAATAAGTTCATTGATATTACAGATTACCTTGCTGGGATATACACACATACTGAGGATTAATCCCAGGGGCACGTTACCACTGAGCTACATCACCAGCCCTTTTATTTTGAGACATGGTCTCATTAAGCTGCTCAGGGCCTCACTAAGTGGCTGAGGCTGGCTTTGAACTTTCGATCATCCTGCCTCAGCCTCGCAAGCCTCTGGAATTACAGGCATGTGCCAACACACCTGACGCATTAATTGATTTTTTTTTATCTTTATTTTATTTATTTATTTTTATGTGGTGCTGAAAATCAAACCCAGGGCCTCACACATGTGAGGCGAGCACTATATCACTGAGCCACAAGCATTAATTGATTTTTGAATGCTGATCTAATCTTGCATAATGAGATAAATTTCATTCACTGATGGTGCATACTTAGTTTTATATATTGTTGGACTTGATTTGCTAATATTTTATTGAAGACTTTTGTGTGTATGTTTATGAAAGATATCAGTTTGCAGTTTCTTATAATGTCTTTGGGGATGATATCAGGGTAATCCTGGCCTCATAAAATGATTTGGGGTTTGAGGGTGTAGCTCAGTGGTACAGCACATGTTTAGCATGCATGAATAATTTTCATTTAATTCAAAACATGTTTACATTTCTCTTGAGACCCCTTCTTTGACCTATGTGCTAAAGTATGTTAATTAATCTCCTAGTATTTTAGAAGTTTCCAGTTATCCTTCTGTAATGGATTTCTAACTGAATTCCATTGTGGTCTGAGAGAATCCACTATATGATTTCTATTCTTTTAAAATTTGTTGAGGTGTATTTTACGGCCCTTTGTCATCTGTCTGGTGAATGTTCTTCTTAAGCTTGAGAAGAATGTGTCCTTTGCTGTCATTGGATGAAGTAGTCTCTAAATTTCAATCATACCCCATTGATTGACGGTGCTACTGAGGTTAACTATGTCTTCACTGATTTTCTGCCAGCTGGGATCGATCCATTTCTGATAAGCAGTGTTAAAGTCTTCAGCTATCATAGTGGAGACTATTATGGGATTCAACTGTTTTTGAAGTTCTTTTGTGTCACTGAGGATAGAACCCGGCCTCTTACCTGCTAGGCCAGCGCTCCACCACTAAGCTACTTCCCCAGCCCTTTGTTTGGTTTGGAGAGAAGTCCTCACTGAGTTGTCCAGGCTGGCCTTGAATTTACCATCCACTGGCCTCAGCTTCCGGGGTCGCTGAGATTACAGACCTGTGCCACCACACCCTGCTCCATTCAGCCCAGGGTTTCTTTTCTTTTTTTAATTTATTGTTCTTAGACATATATGACAGTGGAATGTATTTTGACATATTATACATACACAGACTATCACATTCTAATTAGGACCCCATTCTTGTGGTTGAACAGGATGTGGAGTCACACTGGTCGTGTATTCATATGTGGACACAGGAAAGTCCTGTCCGGTTCATTCCACTGTCTTTCCCCCCCATTCCCCGCCCCCTTCATTCTCCTTTGTTTAATATGATGAACTTCTGTTCTCCCCACCCCCTTATTGTGTGTTAGCACCCACGTATCAGAGAGAACATCCAGCCTTTGGTTTGGGGGGACTGGCTTATTTCACTTAGCATGATAGTGTCCAGTTCCATCCATTTACCAGCAAATGCCATAAATTCATTCTTCTTTACGGCAGCCCAGTTTTTTAAAAACCCGTTTTCAGTTCATGCTTCAGTTTGAATTGTTCCATTGACCTGTCTTCAAATTGATCATGTCTTCTGTTGTGTACAGTCTTCTGTTAATCCCATCTAGTGAATTTTTATTTCCAGAATTTCCATTTGAATTTTTTTTTTGTAATTTACACATCTATCCCAAAATTCTCCATTGCATAAGCTATTATTATATTGATTCCAATAAATTCTTTACCCTATCTGTCATAGGTATTTTAAACCCTTGTCTGCTAATCATTACAACACGTTGGTGGCTGTGATTTGTTTCTTTGGTGTGCGTGTGTGTGGCACTGGGAATTGACCCAGGGCCTCACATACTCTAGGCAAGTGCTGTACCACTCAGCCAGGCCATCCCTTCTGAGGAAAAAATGAATACATGAATTTTACCCCGTGTGATTTCCTTCTTCCAAGAGTTGAATGTCCTGTTTCTGGCTGTTCTTTATCACTTTCCATTGCCTTCAACAGTTCTTTTGTTTTTTGTTTTTTTTTTCTTGTGGTATTGAACCCAGGGGTGTTTTACCACCGAGCAACATCCTTAGTCTTTTTTTTTTTTTTTTTGGTACCAGGGATTGGACCCAGGGGTGCTTAACCACTGAGCCCCATCCCCAGCCCTTTTTATTTCTTATTTTGAGACAGGGTCTCACTAAGTTGCTTAGGGCCTAAATTGCTGAGGCTGGCTTTGAACTTGAGATCCTCCTGCCTCAGTCTCCTGATTGGGATTACAGCCATGCACCATTACGCCCAGCCCCTCATCCTTTTTATTTTTATTTTGAGACAGGGTGTTGTTAAGTTGTTCAGGCTGGCCTCACTTGGAATCCTCCTGCCTCAGAATCCCAAGTTACTGGGATTAGAGGCATGTACCACCTCTGTATTTGACTCTATCTAATGGTCGTCCAACATAAACTACTCTCTAGGGGGTTCTTTGTTTTTTGCGGTGCTGGGGGTTAAACC
The DNA here is from genome assembly GCF_001458135.2 of Marmota marmota marmota. Classification (NCBI taxonomy): domain Eukaryota; kingdom Metazoa; phylum Chordata; class Mammalia; order Rodentia; family Sciuridae; genus Marmota; species Marmota marmota. The sequence goes on along the minus strand of NW_026000130.1, from coordinate 844,348 downwards.
TGGGGCGTCACACATTCTAGGCAGGCGCTCTACCACTGAGCTACACCCTCGCCCATCTGTCTGTTTCTCTAAGTCTTTCTCCCTCTGTCTCCCCTCCATCCATCTCTTTCCTCTTCTCCCTCTCTCCCTCCCTACTCTTTCTCCTCCCCTCCTTTACTTCTGTCTCTGTCTCTCCTTGCAGGGAGAACCTGGCCCCAAAGGAGATCCTGGTGAGAAGAGCCACTGGGTAAGCTTTGGTCCGGCCTCGACGCCCTGCCTTCTCCTGCCCTGGGTGCTCATGGGAGAAATCTCTCTTCACTAGGCCCTGGGAGTGGGGGCGCCCCGTCCAGAGCCCCACTACAGCCCGATCTCCTGGGCAGGAGCCTGGGCACATCTCAGCCCAGCCCTCTCCCCGATCCTGTCACTCCCAGCTGAGCAGCACTAGCCCTGTCAGCAGACCCATGTCCTGTGTCTCTGTCTTTGTCCCTGCCTCACCTTCCCTCTGTGCCCTTTCAAGGCCAGGGTTCTGCTGGGTAGTTTGGGTTGACTCAGGCCAGACTGCATCCCCTGCCACCAGGGTCCCCTCCCGGTAAGGACTTCGGCTTCTGCCCCCCTCTCTGTGGAAGGAAGGGAAGCCTGAGGACGGTATCTACGTGGAAGAACAGAACAGGGGACAGAGGGACAGGACAGAAAGTCATGAAGCAGGACTGGGGACGTAGCTCCGTGCTCGAGCACTTGCCTGGCATGAGTGAGGCCCTTGGGTTGGATCCCCCGCCCTACAAAAAGGAAAAAGAGAAAGGGTCGGGGGAGCGCCATGATGGGTGGGAAGGAAGGCCTAGCGCTGGGAGGGGCTGGGAGGCCCTGGGTGAGAGGGACAGGACACCTAGACCAGCCCTATACCTAGGAAGACCAGGAAGCCTGGGAAGGGAGGGAGGCCTGGAGACCATGTGTACACACTCGACATGGTTAAGGAGGTCGGGAGACTCAACCCCACTGTGTCCAAAAGACTATAAATAACACGGGATCCTAGATATCATCACATGTGTAGGGGACCCAAGAGGAATGGTCTCATGCACAGGAGAACCCTGGAAAGTGAGATGAGAGGACCTGGGTGCCGTTCTGTGCACAGACAAACTGGAAGGTTAGGAAGGGAGGCCGGGATGCTGTCACGTACAGCAGGGTACAGTGTCACACCCTGTCATCACAGCAACTCCGGAGGCCAAGGCTGGAGGATCACGACTTTGAGGCCAGCCTCGGCAACCTAGCAAGACCCTGTCTCCAAATAAAATGGATAATCCCATCAATATGTGCGGAGAAAAAAATAAAATAAATAGGGATGGGGAGATAGCTCAGTGGTAGACCCTGGGAACAGAAGGAAGGAAGGAAAGAGTCAGACACCCAGACGACAGAGTGCATAAAGGAACCTAGAAACAGCACCCTCAGAAACTGTACAGTTGATGTGGGGTCCTGGGACCTCTGTAATCAGGGATAACTGCAACAAGGGAATTTCAGGGTCTAGAAATCTACTCCCCCAGAGGCCTGTGAGGGAAGGATCAGGAGCCTAGAACATACCATGCCTGAGGCCCCACAATGCGGGCACCTGGAGGCCATCGCTGACATAGAAAGTGGGTCAGGTGGGGCAGACACCTCTACCGGACAGACTGTGGGGGGCTCCTCTGGAGGATGGGGTTGCACCTCCCTCCCCATGCAGTCTGGCCGGGACAGCCTACTTTCTCCCGGACACTAATGAGGACGTGGGCAGCTGCAGTGTCTGCCCTGCCTCTCGGTTCCTGATTGTGGGGTCAGGGATGGATACAGCCGTGGGACCCCCGACCCTGCACGAGCCTCCTCCATGTTTCCCCGCGACTCCCAGAGCCTGCTACCTCTCCCATTTGCTTGCTGGCCTCCCCAGCCACCCTCCTGCCCTCCCTCCAGGACTCTTTAGTTTCAGTGTGGAAATAAGCTGAGCTGGGGGGTCAGGACAGGTCTGTGTGAGCCCCGTCCTCTGCCTCCCCAGGGCCCTCACTCCCCCAGAGACCTTCATTCTGGAAACACGACCCAGGGGAGGTGGCACAAGCCAGGTGGGGGCAGAGTGAAACTGTGCTCGGTCGCTGCAGGGAGAGCCCTGGCAGGGGGTCAGGCTGCCTGGCCTACTCCAGGGCAGGACCACATGTGGGACCCAAGAGGTAGCAGGTCCCTGTTCGTCCACCTTCCTCCCTTGTCCATCTGCTCTTCTGCCCCTGCTTGCTGCCTGCCCGGAGGGGCCCGCTGGGCTGGGGGTTGCATGAGGCTTTGGGGACTGGATGGGGGGGCAACTCTGTTGGAAATAGGTGAGAACCGGTGCTGTGTACACTCCACCTCCCCATGTCCCCTTGGCACATCTTTCAGACGTTGACCTGGCACAGCTGTAGCTCTGCAGTGACACCCAGTGACCACAGGAGTACACTGCAGACCCTGAGCCATTCCACCTAGATAGATCTCCACCTTCACCCTTCATTCAGACAGAAACAGGCCCAGCCAAAACTGGAGCCCAGGCTTTTAAGCTCCCACGGGAGCGAGGAAACCAGCTACCATTCCCTTTGTCTGTGGTGCCAGGCCCAGGGCTGGGCACTCTGGACACAGATGCCATGTGGACACAGTCCCCATTCCTGGGATGATTAGTGTGGAATGGGGGGAAAGACACCCTAATCACCATCCACAGGACAGAGGGAACTCAACTATGATGGAAGAGGCTGTAGTATCTTTTTTAAATTTTTTTTTAAAGAGAGAGAGAGAGAGAGAGAAAATTTTAATATTTATTTTTTAGTTTTTTCGGCGGACACAACATCTTTGTTTGTATGTGGTGCTGAGGATCGAACCCAGGCTGCACGCATGCCAGGCGAGCGCGCTACCGCTTGAGCCACATCTCCAGCCCATATCTTCTACATGGAGATGGACTAGGCCTGAAATCTGCATAACCAGGCAAATGGTGTTTAGACAGAGAAGCAGGAACACGTGCAAAGGCCCTGGGGCAAGAGTGAGCCCTAGGTATTTGAAGAGCTGCAAATACTTGGAGTGACAAGGAGTGAGACAGAGGCCAAGGAGGCTTTCGGGTCTTAGGAGGCCCTTACAAATGAAATTGAACTTTGTTTTATAGGCATCCGGGGAGTCACTGAAGTACTCCGAGTGATATGGTCGAATTTTTTTCTTTGCAAAATATCCTTCTGATGGCCATGTGGAGAACAGATGGGAGAAGGGACAACATGGGAGAAAGAGAAAGAAACTAGACAGGAGGCCAGCAGGGTCATCGTTGTGAGAGACTGCGGGGGCTGGAGCTGAGGGGGGTGCAGCAGGACAGATGCCCATGGAGCTAAGAGACTCTGGGTGCTGCTTTGGCTCTGAAGGGAAGTGAGGAATCAGACCTAAAATAGTAAGGAGGAGCAAGCCCGCCGCTCTGCTCATGGAAAAGCGGGAGGTATCTGTGTGACAGCCCAGTGGAGGTGTCCAGCGGGCCCCAGGCACAAAGCACAAAGTGCAGCCAGGCTAGGAGGGGATCTGGGTGTCACCAGTGAAAACAGCAAGCCACCTGTTGGGGGCAGGCTGCAAACAGTGTTTTTTTTAAAACTTTCCCCTACATTTTCATTTTGAAAATTTTCAGCAGGGTGTGGTGGCACCCACCTGTCATCCCAGCCACTTGGGAGGCTGAGGCAAGAAGACATTCCAGAATATGGATGAGTGCTCTTTTCTGGGGAAAGGGCTCTGGCCTGCCAGCATTTTAAGCACAGGTTCCCTGAAGGCAATGTCACTCAAACATGTTTTCTTTCTTTCTTTCTTTCTTTCTTTCTTTCTTTCTTTCTTTCTTTCTTTCTTTCTTTCTTTCTTTCTTTCTTTCTCTTTCTCTTTCTCTCTCTCTCTCTCTCTCCTTCCTTCCTTCCTTCCTTTCTTTCTCTTTCTCTCTTTCCTTTCTTTCTCTCTCTCTTTCTCTCTTTCCTTTCTCTCTCTCTTTCTCTCTTTCCTTCATTTCTTTCCTTTCTTTTTACTAGGGATTGAACCCAGGGACACTTAACCCCTAAGCCCCACCCCCAGCCCTATTTTGTATTTTATTTAGAGACAGGGTCTCACTGAGTTGCTTAGCGCCTCACTTTTGCTGAGGCTGGCTTTGAACTCACGATCCTCCTGCCTCAGCCTCCCAAATGGTATGCACCATCACCCCTGGCATTTTTGCTTCTTTATAAGTGGCCTGATCTCACTGATAGAGTTAATTAGGGTGAGGCTGATGTGAAATTTGAGAAGTGGATTTAAAGAATATAAGTTGAAGCTGGGGGTAGAGCTTGGTGTTAGATAGAGTATTTGTCTAGTTTGTGGGAGGCTCTGGGTTTGATCTCCAGAACCACAAAAAATAATTTTACAAAATTACATAAAGCATAGGAAGTAGCTGGATGCAGTACATACACCCATCATTCTAGTGACTTGGGGGGGGCTGAGCCAGGAGACTCGCGAGTTCAAGGCCAGCCTGAGCAATTCAGTAAGACCTTCTCTGGAAAGAAAATATCAAAAGGGCTAGGGATGTGGCTCAGTGGTAGAGCAATCGGTGGTGCAATCCCAAGGCCAAAACGAAAAACAGAATATGAAGTAAAGGAGAGTCGAGGTGGCCCAGGGACATAGCAAGAGGTCATGCAGGTGAAACGAGACCAACTGGAGTTGGGCAGCAGAGATCAGAGGTCAGGGTGGGCTCCGTGGCAGTCTTGGGGTGAGGATCGGGACAGGCTCTGGGACAGCAGTTCTGCCTCTGTGGATTGGCATCCCCCTGCCTCCAGAGGATCTGGATTTGCAGCCATCTGGGACTGAACTGGACTTTCTGATGGGTCCCTCAGGGGTCGCTTTCTCCTGCCTTGTCCCCGCCCCATCTTGTTCTGGCTGTCCATGGGCCCTGGGCTACCGCAGGTGGGGAGAGACTGCAGGTGCATGTCCTGGGTGGGGCATTGGCCACACAGGCTTTGCAGGGCCCCCTCCCCTCCCTCCATCACGGCTGCATCTGTCTCTTTCCTCCACAGGGGGAGGGGTTGCACCAACTACGCGAGGCTTTGAAGATTTTAGCTGAGAGGGTTTTAATCTTGGAAACAATGATTGGGCTCTATGGTGAGTAGAGACAGACAGCCGGACATACAGCCCAGCTGCTGCCTGTCAGCCTTCCCCAAGCCATCCTGGGGTGGGACTTGCCTAAGCCCCGTCATGAGGCCTGAACAAGTCCTGAGAGGCCAAGACCACCCATCTCTCAATGACTGGCCCCTCCTCCACAGGTGAAGAGGGGCCCTGGAGACCCTGGATCCCCACCTGGGGTCAGACCTGGGCCTCTGGGCATTGTGGGTGATGTGATTTCCAGGCCTGTGGGGAACCAGAGATGACAGATTGTAAGTTTGGAAGAGATGATGGGCAATGGAACCAAACTCTAGATCAGCAAGGGATTGTGGGTAACGGACCCGACTCCAGCAGTGCAGAGGTTCATGGGTAAGACAGAGCCCAGGCCCATGGGAGGATTACGGGGAAATGGAGCCTCTAGTCAGACCAGCTCTGTAGAATCCAGAGGTGATAGAGCCAGTCTCCAGACCCAGGGGACGGTAGGTCATGGAGCTCGACTCCAGAAGTGCAGTAGACTGTGGGTGACAGCCAGATTCAGGCCCCAGAGGACTCTGTGTGATGCACCATCTACATCCTGACCCCTTCCCCTAAGACTCCAGAGACTCTCCCATGGGCGCCCTCCTGGCCCCAGGTATCCCCCTTGCAGTGTCCACTTTGGTTCTCCTCACCTGTCCTGCAGTTACCTTTCAGGGATCAAAACAGACCCTCGCCCCAGGCATCTACCCCACAATTCCCACCCTTCTGGTCATCTGAGGAGCCAGGCGAACCCTGTTCCCACCTTAGGGAGGGGAGAGCAGGTCTCAGTGGAGACATATAAATGTCCCTACCTTGAAGACACCTGGCACCTGCCCACCCCGTTCGCCCCTCAGCTTCCCTGCCCAGCCCTGGAGGCCAGAGTCGCACCGTCTGCTCTTCTCAATCTCCCATCAGGCTCCTAGCTTACAGAGCTTCCTGCAGCAGCAGGCTCAGCTGGAGCTCCTGGCCAGACGGGTCACCCTGCTGGAAGCCATCATCTGGCCAGGTAATGGTAGGGTGGGCAGGCAGGGGCAGCCCCTTCCAGGAAGGGACTGGGAAGGGCCTGGGCCTGCAGAGGGTGCCTCCTGATGCGTGGCCCAGGCCAGCAGACATCCATTCATCCTTCCGTCCACCCATACTAGGCAGTGACTGGCACAGTGAGGGCTCTGGTTTTGGGTGGATGAGCACCTACTCTGTGCCACTCACCTTGCTGGCCTGGGCTTCAACAGATCAAACGCAGCCCTGCCCTTGTGAGCTTAGCGCACTGCAGGGCTGGGGACAGATCTGGCATTGGCTCTGAAACCCAAGATGAGATGTACTATGGTGGGGTGGCTGGTGTGTGGGAGGGGGTCACTCAGGGAGGGCTTCCTAGACCAGGTGAAGTCTTGGCAGTGACCTGAAGGACAAAGATCAGGGGAGAGGGAACAGGCAGCAGAGCAAAGGCCAAGAGGCCAGAGAGCCCAGAGGACTTGTTCCTCAAGGTTGCTGAGAGGTGAGAGTCGGGCTGGAGAATCTGGCAGGGTCGACAGTAAGAAGGTCCTAGAAGGCAGGCTGGGGTGGCACAGAAGGATGTCAGGACTCCAGGTGGGAGTACCCGCCCTGGTGCCTGGCTCCTGAGGTGAGGCTGAGGGTGTCCCTGCCCCTTCAGTTAGAGCCTGTGGCTGGCACCAGGAGAGTATGGATTGACTGCCCCAAGGCCGGGCTCTGTTCCTTTCCTACTCACCCCCTGCTGCCCTTCGCCCACCTCCAGCCACCGCATCTGACATCCAGTGAACACATCAGTGCAGAGAGGCCTTGACATGATCTTACTTACATCTCTTTTATAAAAAGAGAAACTGAGGACCCAAGCAGTAAAGAGGGTCAAGGTTAGAACCAAGCCCCCTTTATTTAGCAGAATCACAGGGAGCATATACTGGATGCCAGGCTCAGGTGGGCACATGGGCCTTGCAGAGCAGCTGGGCTCCTGCCTTGGGAAGCTGCCCATCAGTGGCAGTAAATCCCCGTATCTACAGGGATTTGGGGAAACCAGTGTCCAAGGATGTAGGTGAGGAGCTGTCACTTCCTGCTGGAGGTTGGAGAAGACTTCTTGGAAGAGGGGACCCTTGCATTGGATCATGGAAGACTCCTGGGTGTGCCAGGTGGAATGGGGGGTGGAGAGAGCCAATCCTGTCCAAGAGTCCTGCGTGGGCAAAGGCCTAGAAGGCTGGAAAGTGTGTGTGGAGTCCACTTCCACAGCCCATTCACCAACTTTGTGACTCCTCTCACAATGACTGTCCTGGACCTCGGCCATTTGAGCCAGACAAGCCCTGTTCTCACCTTACAAGGGGAGACCAAGGTATGGAGACACGCCCAGACTCCTGCCCTAAAGCCAGTTCATACCTGCCCCCCTCCATACCCTCCCTGAGCTCCACGGGATTCAAGGGATCACTGGGACCAAAGGACCAAGAACCCAATCCCGGACTCTCAGCACCTTTTTAAGAAGGCAACTGGGAAGGCCCATGCCCCTGTCAGAGGCCACAAGCCCTGGAGGCAGGCCCCTTTGGAAGTCAGCTTGGGTTAGGGCCTGAAGGGACCAGTATAGGGGAGAGGAGTAGAGACTGATACAGGACCCACTGGGGCCGGGGGTGTACAGCTCAGTGGTAGAGCACTTGCTTAGCAAGTGCCGGGGCCTAAGCCCAGCACTGAAGAAGAAAAAAGACCCAGATGGTGCTTGTGTTTGGGTTATAATCACTGATAACAGCGGCAGCTACCTCCTGGGCTGGGATTCACATTGATCATCTCCAGTCCTTACACTAGGGTCACCAGGTGGGCAATGCCCATTGAACAGGTAAAGAAACAGGCTCAGAGGGCTCACGTGCCTTCTCAGGGTCACTTTGTCTTCCAGGGCCCTGGTTCATTGGACTTCATCAGCATAACACCCCCACCTGGTCCAGGGAAAATACAGGGCCCCAAATTTGATCATGTCATGACGAATCTTAGTGACCAGACCTACAGAAGATCTGAGTCCAAGCCACACCAATCTAGTGACCATATAGTCCAGAATTTACTGTAAAAACCATTTTTCACTCCTGCTCACATTAAACCTAGTTTATCGCAAGAGTGTGACAACTGGAGTGTTATCTCCACATTCCAGATGAGGCTCAAAAGTTGGTGGCTTGCCCAAGGCCACCTAACTGGGACATGGTGGGGCCAGGTCTTGACCCTAGTTGGTGCAGGAGCTAATGCTTGGTGCCACGCTCCTCCCAGGCTCCACCATAAGGCTGTCCCTCAACAGTGACTGTACATGCCTGTCTCCTCTGGAGATCCCACGTCTCAGCCGAGGGGCATGTGGGCACTGGCAGTTAGGATAGTGACAGAGCCCACGCCCTGGCGGTGCCCTCGGCAGAGTCCACGTGACTGTCCTGGAAATGGCTCTGAAGGCTCAGCCACTACCCTGGGGCTCTCCTTGCTAAGTGTCCCTCTCCTGCTAGAAAAACAGTACCCTGCTCTCATTTAGCTTTAAGAGGCGGAGCTGAGAGGCACAGGAGGATTCCTGGAGGATGAAGTTCCTGCTCTGGATTTTGAAGGAAATTTTTCAAGTGCCAACAATGCCCATTATTCTGTTTCACTTTGGGGTACAGCTTACATCTGGATTGGGACATATCTCACCACAGTCCCATTGGAATTTTCACCTTTAATTAATTTATTTTAAATATTTTTTTAGTTATAGTTAGACACATTACTTTTATTTTATTTATTTATTTTTATGTGGTGCTGAGAATCGAACCCAGTGCCTCACATGCTCTCCCACAACCCCACAAGCACCTAGCCCCAACCCCAACCCTGACTTAAGTAATTGCTGGAGCTGCCTAGGCCCTCTCAGGGACTTATCTGGCAATGTCCCTGATTTGATTTTATTATTTATTTACTTATTTATTTTTTGTGGTGCTGGAGATGGAACCCAGGGACTTGCACATGTTCCGCAAGCGCCCTACCAGTGATCCCTGATCCACCCCATCTCTGAATCACCCTTGATTTTTGAGACAGATGAGACCCTGACAAGGGTTCAGCTTGCCGCTGCACAGTAGATCAGTGGGGGAAACTGGCTCTCCTAAGTCCTTCCCCCAACTGCTGGCCTAATCCAAGAACAGTCAGTCTGTTCTCTAGCCTCTGTTTACCCAGCTACAAAATGGGTATGATACACAGCACACCTTCACTCCAAAATTAGGAAAGCAGAAAAAAAGAACTAAAGGTGTAGCTCCGTGGTAGAGTGCTGGCCTCGCACGCATGAGGCCCTGTGTTCCATCCCAGTGCTGCAAAAAAAAAAAAAAAACCACCTCTGTTTCACATGGAGCGTTTGCTCTACGCAGAACAGTTCATATAAACACAGTAGGTCTGGTTATTATCCCCACTTGACAGCAGGAACCGAGAGGCCCTGGATGCTTTCATTGGGTTGGAGGGCTGAGAAATCCTGGGGGGTGGGGGGCAGGCACTACTTAGCCTGTAGACAGCCCTCTTTTCCTACAGCTCTGCCTCCCAGACTCCAGGGTACACTGGCAGAGGGTGTCCAGTCCTGCAGGACCCCCTAAGGCCACGAGGAAGTGGACACCCAGTGTGGATCCCCTAACGTGGACTCTCCTTCTATTCCCTTCGGCAGAACCAGAGCTGGGGTCCGGGGCAGGTCCTGCCAGCACAGGCATCCCCAGCCTCCTTCGGGGAAAGAGGGGAGGACACACAGCCAACTACCGGATCGTGGCCTCTAGGAGCCAGGACAAGAGAGGCTGAGGGCGGTGGTGGCCCCTCGGGGTGGACCACACCAGTTTCCCTTCCTAGACTGGACGAAGCCAGCTCCTCCAGAGACTGCCAGTTCCTATTTATTGGTGTCCTCAGGGTCTCTTCTGCCACCTAGGCCTCAGAGGTGGGCAGATCTCAGCTCTGGCGCCCTGTGCATGGCTGAGACACAGCAGCAACTGGAGCCTTAGAGGAAAGTGACAGCCTAGGCAAGAGGTGAGGTCTCACTTGATAAAGGGCCTGCTCCCCTCTGTAAGATGGGGTGACCCAGGCCTCCGAGGAGAGGGCACAGGCACGAGGTCTCTTGCCAGCTGTCCAAGCCTCTATGCGAAGGCACTGTGGAGGCCAGAACTGGTGCGTGGCCAGGCCTCCCACCCGCAGGGATGCTAGCTGGGCAGTCTCCACCTCCCTCCTCAGCCACACTTCGGGGAGCTCCCTGAGGATCCCTCCTCTCATTGTCTCCTGGTGCTGGGTTCCCAACCCCGAGGCCAGGCTGCCTAATCTCTGGTTGGTGGGGGGGCTCTTTGCCTCAGTTCTGCCTCCTGAGCCCCCACCCTTTCCCGGGGCCCAGGTCAGAGAAGGGGCTGCCTGCTCTCACAAGTGCCTGTGACAGATACTGGGAGGTAGATATGTACTGGACAATAAAGGTCCCCTGCCTGAATCCCACCCCGTCTGGCTTCAGTGTGTCCTGAGACAGAGGGCAGCCAGGGAAGGCCTGCCTGGGGACAAGAGGAGTGATGAAGAATGCCCCTACAGGGGACCCAGCCCAGCACTTAAAGACACAGCTTCCTGGGAGAAGAGGACTCACACTGCAGGATGGGAGCCCTGTGTCTCGGGACATGAAGGAGATGTCCTCCCCACTTGGCTACCCAGCCAGCCACTCACTGCTCGCTCGCTCACCCCTTCGTTCATCCCCACACCCCGACACAAAGGAGTCAGATGCAACTGCTGCCTCCGATGAGGCCCAGGTTGGAAAATGAATTGGCTTTTATTCTTAAAAAAGCTTTCAGGCAGCATGCGCTGGGGCCTCCCCTGCCCCCAGGGGTGCCCCAGTATCCCACGGTGGCTCAGTGGACAGAGCAGGGACTCAGGCTACCTGCCTTTAGGCCAAGCCTGTGCCCCCACCCTCTGCCTGGGTTAGGGAGGCCCAGGGCCCTTGCAGTGGGCAGCCGCCTCCTCCTGGGTCACCAGGGGCGCAGTGTCCACCTGCCCCTCAACAAGCAGTGACACAGCACCCTCCACACGGCCTGTGGCTGCCAGTGCCACCACTGCCTGCTCTGTGGGGAAGCCCATGCGCTCCAACTGCTGCAGCCTGTGAAGTGGACAAGGAGGGAGTGTCCGGGCAGCCCTGGCCCCACACCAGAGCCCCAACCTCCCCAACCCTGCTTACCGCAGAGAGGACACTGAGGACTTGGGCAGCCACAGTGGGCTTTGGGTCTCCTCAACTGGCCTGCCAAGCAGTGAGGCCTGAATCCCCTCCTGCAGCATCTGCTCATCCAGGACGGCCCACATCGGGGCCCCTGGGGGGAAGCGGGACCCAGCCCAATCCAGGCCCACCTCCAGGTCCTCCCAGGTCAGCTGCACAGGCCCCGGGCCTGGCGGGAGCTGGGCTGTGCCATCGCCATGGGACCAGGGCGGAGGGGAGACTTGGTAAGGAGGTCCAGGGATGGCAGACCTGCGAGGGTGGAAGCAGAGAAGGGCCTCGCCACCAGTCACCGCCATGGTTTCGACCAGCAGGGCCAAGTCACAGCATCACCCTCACCTCGCTCCAGCAGGAAGGGTGACAGGCAGCTCAGCCAGGCTGCCTGGGGCGGGAAGGAGCCTCAAAGGCCAGCACCTAGCCAGGGTCCTGCACAAGATGCTCTCCTGCATCACCTGTAGGCGCTGCTCCGAGGGCTCCAGCCACCTTAAGGCTCTGGCAGCATCTGCCCAGAGCAGGGCAGTCGGTCAAGGAAAACCGAAGCCAGGCAGGGATGGGTCTGCTTTGCACGGCCAGCCCCAGGCCGAGAGTGCTGGGCGGTCATTCCTGGGTGTCTCACTCCCCATGGCCCTGAAGAAAAGTGTCTTCACCCCGCAACAGCAAGACAAAGAGGAGGACCTAACAAGCCACTCAACCAAGAGCATGAGCCAGAAGTGCCTGCTCCCAATCCAGCCCTCCCAGCCTCAGCCACCCCAACTGCTGTTCCAGGGACCCGCCTGCCTGCTCACGTCTGTGATTCTGCCAGGAAAAGTTCCACTGACACCATGGCCTCAGCCAGGCCACCATGCTTCCATTCAGACAGGCCTGGGCAGCTGGTGTCAGAAACAGACTCTTCCCTTGAAGTCCCCACAGAGGGGTAGAGGGGCAGCCTATTGTCTCTGGTGGCAGTTTCCCCCACAGGTATTAAGCATCTTTGGAGCAAAAGCCTATGTTTAAGGCAACTGCACCTCCAGCCAACTGTCACTCTCAGTTCCCAAAGAACCCCGGGCTTGTTCCCGCCCCTGGCCCTCGCCCTTTCTGCCCACCACGTGGCCCGCTTTTTCACTTCTCTTCACCTGAACCCTTCCCTCCTGAATGTTTGGCACAGATGCCACCTTCAGGACCCAAGTTAGTGGGTCCTGTTAGTGCCTCCTCGATCACCTCAGCACCCCCAGGCTTCCCATGGGGCCCTTTAAATTGTAATTGGCTCCTCCACCTGGTCATGAGCCCCCAGTCCCCAGCCCAGAGCATGGCCCAGAGGGAGATGCTCCCAGATATGTGTGCACAGCCACCGGACATTGCTTGGGCCCGACTCCGTTGTACCACTTCCTTCCCACCCGGAGCCCTAGCCACAGTACCCACAGGCACGGGCCCTGTGCTCAGGCAAAGGATACAGGCCAAGCCAGCAAGGAGGCCACAAAGGAGCTGCAGGAAGGGTGGCTCGGAGCTGAGCAGGGGGGTCAGGGCAAGCAGCAGCCATGGCAGCAACCACGGTGGCAGCAGCCCCTGGGAATATCTAGGGCAGTGACCTTGCCCTGCCAGCATGGCCAGGTGGACAGGCATGTATCCACAGCTACCAGCTGCACTGGACATCCCAAGGCCTGCCAGCAGCACAGCCAGCAGCCCAGTGGCTAGGGAGAGCAGGGCAGAGGCGTGCAGGAATCGTAGTGTGCCCAGGTGGCACTCCTGCCGCCAGCCCAGGGCAAGCAGGAGCAGCAGGCTCAGGAGCAGGCCAGGCAGGGCCGTGTGGCCCAGGGCATGGGTCAGCAGCCGGTGCACTGGGAGAGAGAAGGGCTTATGCGCCTGGTTACTGGCCCCACCCTTCAAGGCTGTTCCAGGTGTGCTAGGTCGGGGGATCAGCCTCCACCAGGACCACCTCCTAAACCAGCCTCCCCTTATCAGGAAGCAGTGTGCTCACTACTAGCACCTAATCACTATTAGGGATTAGGACCAAGTAGAGGGGACCAAGGACTTCCAAATGTCGTGGCCACACCCCTGTTGTGTTAAACAGAACAAAGGACCAACCACTCAAGTCTTCTGCACTCACTATGGAGCACTCACTGTGTGTCAGGCATGGTGAAGGTGCTCTATAAAATTTACCAAATCCGTCATGCCCAGGTGGAAGCACAAATTGTCACGAGACTTCCCGCTTCACTCCTGGAGCCACCTCACTCCCTAGGCTGTGTGGTCTTAGACAATTTACTTAACCTCTCTGAGCATCATTTGGGTTCCTCAATTATAAACAGGAGCTGTTGTTATTATTGACAAACAAGTGCTCAACTGGGGACCACTCCTCCAAGCCCTAGCACCTCCTCCCCATCCTCATGCTTAGCTGAAAGCTTAGTACTGATTTTGAGGGAAGGCTGTCAGAAGAGAATTCCTCCCCACAAGTTCCCACCCCACCCTGCTGGCCCTTCTGCAGGGTCCTTGGCCCTCCCTGGCTATGGATGAGCTGGGCACGCTCCTGTTTAAGCTCATCGTCCCCAGGGTACTAGGTCCCACCCCTGTACAACCATGCTGCTCCCACCAACTGATCGCAGACCCTGCAGCAACTCTCCAGACTCTCCTAGGTCCACTTGGCTGGCTCTCACCCTGCCAGGGGTCCAGCAGCAGCTCCGGGGCCAGGGTCAGGCTGGGGCCGGCCCCCACCAGCCACAGGCTGCTCATCAGCAGCATGAGGACAGAGGAGGCAAGAGGCAGTGCTGGAGACAATAGGCCAGGGGGTTCCCTGGCATGCATAGTTGGCTGAGGAAGGTCAAGCGTGATCCCGGGACTCTGTGCTGTGGGAGTAAGGGAAACAACAGTTACTACTGCAGGTTTTATCTCTCTCACTCCCCACACTTGACCCGCCTCATTTTACAGTGCTGGGAACTAAGGATGGAGAGGCAGGCCCAGCAGCTTGGCCACAGTGGAGCCCAGAGCCCAATCCATCTTCCCTTCCACCTGCCCATGTGTGAAAGTCCTGAGTTCAGATGGGCCCTGGTACCGGGCCAGGGAAGTTAACTGGGGCCCTGGACTGTAGAAAAGAAGGGTAGAGCTCCCCTAGGGCATATTCAGGGCCACCTCTAGCCACCTTCTGCTTCCTAGTTCCCTCAGACTACTACCTTCCTCTCACTACTACTCCATTTTGCCCAGTCTTAGGGTTCCAGATGGCCTCAGTTGCCCTTGACCAAGGGGTCAAAGCCAGCCAATGGGCAGACTGGGGAGGGGGTGGGGGAGGACTGGCAGAGGGGTAACAGGGTCCCACACTGTGAGCCATACAAAATGACCTGGGACTAAGGCATCTTCTCCTCCTCAACCCTGAGCATAGCTTCTCTGGCCTCAACTCCTCCCTTCACATAAAACACCAATATCTGTTCCATCTCTTTCTGCTATATGACGGGGCAACTTTCCCAGCCTCTGAGCCTTCCCTTTCTCATCTGTGAAATGGGGAATAAGAAAATCCTTTCTTCATAGTGTGAGAAGAGAAAGAAATAGGCTAAGGCAGGCTCCAGCCTACAGTTCCTGCTCAGTAAACTGTAGCCATCCCCTCATCCCCACATATGCACATACAGCTGCCAACTGGCCCAAAGAAGAGCCTCAATAGGAAGTTAGTTGTTCAAACCGCTCTGGTCCAAGTTCTGGGCTCCAAACCTTGCCATTCCCTGCCCACAAAGCAAAGCTCTTTTCTCCCCCATGTTCCCCTATGACATCTAGGCTGTCCTCCAGCCCCTGCTGGAGCCCCTTCACCCCTGGCCAGGCCTCTGTCTCAGGATGCCTACTGAGCTAATTCAGAGAAGAAAGCAAGATCCCAGAGACACAGGAAGGCTGCCTAGTCAGCTTCCTTGCCAAGGGCAGCCCCTGCATCTGCCAGGTCCTGCGGGGAAAATGAGGAAAACTTCTCTGCCTGAAATGTCTTTCCTTCCAACTCTCCAATCGACACACTCCTACTCACCCTTTGAAACCCAGCTCAAATGTCCTTTCCCCTCTGACACTTCATTTCATAGCTCTTATCCTATCTCATGAGCACAGCTTGGCATGCCTCCCCAGGTAGGTAGTTTGAATTCATAAGAGGAGGGGCTCCTCTTATTCCCAGGTTGACCAGGGTACTCCTAGCACACAGCTGGTGCTTTTTCTGTGTTCACTAAAAAAAAAAAAAAAAACCCCGAACTTGGCTTCCAGTTCTGCTCAGGAATTTAGGGTGAGCCTGCCCTGCACTGGATCTGAGCACCCACCTATGCGACTGGGGGGAGGTTTGGGAAAGTGGGCAGCTGACAGCCTTGCCTGGGGGTAGAGTCTAAGGTCGCAGCAAACTTCCTTTTCACCCTCACAACCATCCACCTACTGGGCACCAAAACAAGGGTGAAGGACTTGCCCACAGACACAGAACTGGGACTTGAGCCCTCTGGAGCTGCTTCGTCAATTCACAAAATGGGGCTGAGTACCCCAAGGCCCTGCCTACCTTAGAGGGAAGCCAGGAGCACAGAATGGGAAGTCAAGGACAGGGATTCTTCCGGATGGTGGACAGAGTGGGCTGGTGGGTATCCTAGGGTCTGGGCCAAACTCAGCTTTGTGACTTTGGGGAAAGTACTCAACTTTCTTCGGCCTCAGTTTCCCCTTCTGTTAAGACAAGGGTATTGGATGCAGGAAGATTAAAGGACCTTCTCAAGGCCGACCGTTACTGGGGGAGGGCCCTCGGGGGCCGGCCAGGCGTTCGGGGTGTCCCACCTAGCTCACCGGCCTCGGTCCCCTCCCCCGCCGGCCCCGGCCACGCGTCCGAGGTACTCACCGCGGAGCACGCCCCCCACACCGGCGGGCCGGGCGGGGCCCCCCGGCTGGGAGTCGGCACTCCGGCTCCGGGCTGAGGCCCAGGGTCTCCAAACCCATCGTGCGCGCACGAAGGCGCGTGACCCCAGCCGACCGGCCAAAGCGCAACCCCCTCCCCCTCCCACGCCGCCCGCCGCCCGTCGATTAGTCAGCAGTTGTTCTAGGCCCGGATCCCTTCCCCCAGCCTCTCCCGCTGGCCTCCGTTTCCCTCCAGGGCAGACTCTTCAGAGACGGTCCCTTGAGCCCGCGGACGTAACCACTGCGAACGACCTAGCCTCGTGCGGGGAATCGCTCTGGTTTGACACTGACACCGGTTCACCACCCACTCCGGCCCCTTCGGTGCTATTTTGGCTCTCGCGTCACGTCGGCGATCTTAAGAGAAGATTGGGACAACAGTTTCGGGCGTGAAGATCCAAAAAGCAGTGGCTCATTCCTTCTTCCCCCACCCCCGTGGCCTGGCCCGATGGTAGCGCCCGAGGTTGCGAGTTTCGCGCCTGCGCAGTGCGGCGCCTAGAGGGAAAGCGAGAGGGAGACGGACGTTGAGAGAACGAGGAGGAAGGAGAGAAAATGGCGTCCACGGGTAAGTGTGGTGGAACTGCGGTCGCGCAGGCGACGGTCGGGAAGCCCGAACTGGGGGCTTCTCCTCTTTGGGGGTGGCCGAGATGACTGAGTGGAGTTGCCGAGAGGGGTTGGAGGTACCCGCCACGGCCTGACGAGTTCGGGGGGGCCCGCGGTCCCGTTTTCTCCCCTCCCCCCACCGGGTGGGCCAATTCTGGAACCTTCCGGCTCCCGTGGCGCGCGGGGGGGCTCGCGGCAGCGGGGGCGCGCGGGGCCCGTCTTGGCCTCCATTGTGTGG
>NW_026000130.1:696443-827308 GCF_001458135.2 Marmota marmota marmota | reverse complement strand
GCCACGTGGGCGGGGCCTGCGGCCTCTGAGGCCCCGCGTGCGATGGGGGGTCCGCGGCCGCGCCTCGAGCCTGTCACCCCGAAAGAGGGGGGTAGGAGAAGCCGCGGGCCCGCTGCCCTCGTGACCCCCTCCGATTCCCAGGGAGGCGGCCCTATCTCCAGGGCGACTCTTTTCACGGAGAAACTCGGGGAAAAAAGCAAATAAACAAAAAAGGCTTCGCAATGTGAGCTGAGGGGCGCCGGCTTATGAGCGCGAGCCCCGTCATCCTTCGGGCCCGGTGAAGTGGGGCTGCCGAGCTGCCCGCCTGGGCGGCTTCAGCCCGAGCACGACTTCTGCCCCGTTGGCCTTCAGACGGAATGTCCCCTACCTTTGGAGGCCCCCAATTTGCTGCTCCCTTGAACTTACCAGTTTTTATAGTTTTGTGTTAACATTACCTCTTTTCCTCCCCCAAAAAGCAATTAAGTGGCTTCCCGGGGCCCCTTTTCAGCCAACGCCGAGGGAGATCGGTTGTATAATAAGGCCGGCCTGGATCGGGAGACCAGAATTTCTACCAGAAAGAAATTTCTGGCCTCTTTGATCCAAGAGGGACAAAAAAGCCCTAGCCGACCTTTGAATTATGCTTCAGCCATCGTTTTGCACGTTTTAATATTCGCCAAGCTTGTTTATTTCGTGAACTGATGCGGCGGGCGGGGGTGGGGGGGAGCAGCGCAGAGTGAACTTTAAAAGAAAGCCCGGGGTGAGAACTCTAGAATATGGATAGGGGGGTCTTAACTGCCCCGCAGCCTTCGCCTGCAGTTTGCAGCTTGTCGTTTTCTAATCCAGGGTTATTGGCTGTGTGGAGTGTTTTGCCTCTGGGGGTATTCATAAGCGGGCCGGATTCCAGGCCTTAGAGGAAGGGGGGAGCCGAATGAGAGGGAAGGAAAACTCTCAGTCCTTCAGAGTTTTACTTTGGAAAGACTTCAGCATCCAGCAGGTGAAGGACAATTTAAGAACTCTGCCCATCTGTCTGGTCAGGAAAAGGTAAAT
Organism: Marmota marmota marmota; assembly: GCF_001458135.2. Taxonomy (NCBI): domain Eukaryota; kingdom Metazoa; phylum Chordata; class Mammalia; order Rodentia; family Sciuridae; genus Marmota; species Marmota marmota. The sequence goes on along the minus strand of NW_026000130.1, from coordinate 826,282 downwards.
GTTGGCTTTTGGTGTCAGACTACCAGGAGTGTCCCCTAGAAGAGAGGACTCTGAGATACCATGTCCCAAGACATTCTGGTGGGAAATGATTTCCCCAATGCCTTTCCACCCTATTCCTGCCTCCCAAAGCCTGAGGGGGCCAAATGTGTACATTCAAGTTGCTGTATTGCTGAACATGCCTTTTTCCAGTATACTGTATTAGAGTTGCACGTGGTTTTCATGGCCACACCTGATTAAGCCCTTCTGGGCGACCTTTGGGGAATAACATAACTTATCTGCACCTTAGGTTCCTTTCCTGGAAAATGTGGGAGTATGTATGCTAGACCTTTTTTATGTAAGTTTGACCTTTGAAAAAAGTTTGTTGAGCCCTCCTGACCTTACAGCAAAAGCATTTCTGCCCAAAGTTGCCCCATGCTGACTTCAATGCCTTATGTAATCTGAAGCTCTAGATCTCTACATCTTGGGTAGTGACAGCCCTAATTCCACTATCTTGGGTAATGGTTAGGTGTTTTCCCCTCTCATTTATATAGGTAGTAAAGTACCTGCAGGGTATGTCCATTTCAGCAGGATTATAGTACAAAGCCTCTAACCACCATTTGCATGAAGAAATAGAAATTACCAGCATTCTGGGCCCTAATCCCCCACTTCAGCCCTTCTCCTTGGCCTATGCTGTGTTTTAGTTAAGTCTTCAATTGTGCATTTGGGGATTGGAAACAAACACAACTGGTTGTTGAATAATCTGATCAGTGTGTAACTGTAGCATTTTTGAGGCCATATGATGTTTGTGTGCTGTAAGGTTTTCATGAAACAACAAATTTACTCCCACCATACAGGAGACCCAAGTCTTCTGGTTTCCCACTAAACTGAGGTCATTAGCTGTTCCATATCAGCTTTGCCAATTTTATGCTTTATATAATTGCGCTTGTGTAGAAGTCTTGTAAGTATTGAACTATATGTCATTGATTTAAAATCATTTCTCCTATAGAAACATCAGTAAAATGTAGGTTGAAATATTTTGTTTTAGATGCTTCATTGGTATTTTGTGAATGCCATATGGAAGGAATGATTTACACTTAATTTTTATAGATTGTGTAAAGAATGTAACGTAGTGCTATTAAAAATGCTTTAAGATTATCTTGAACAGATCAGGGTTTTTTGGTTATAGATATCTTTGGGGCAGTTGATTTGGTAATGTTAATGATTCGGGGTTCTGTGTTCAGTGAGGAAGGAAAGTTAAGTGCAAAGAGGTAAACAAACCAACTTAAAGAGATGGATTCAGCAAAGAACTCTGAGGCCAAGAGATTGTGAGGCAGTCTTTGGATTTCATCAAGTGGGGTAGAATCCCTCCATGAAGAACTGACTTGTCAACTGTTGCTTTTGGATGAGGGACTACTTTCTGACTGGAAAAGAAAGGACCCTTTTTTCCCCTATCTTAATGGCAGTACTGTCTTCAAGCATTGAACAGGATGTGTATTCTTGTGGAGAGGAAAGAATTGGGCAGAATTTAAGATGATTACGTTAGCTGCCTTTAGGAGGAGAAAACACCTAAACTTATATAACTTTAATTCAGTAGTGCTATGAAAACTTAGCGGTTTTATTTGCTGTTTGCTGCAGAACCTCAGTGGCTGCAGTCCCTTTTGATGTTGTAAATTTGCTGTGGAAAGGAAAATTGTAGGAGTATTTATTTAGAAAGAAGAAAATTTGTGGATACTTTTTCATTTTTATTTTTTCCAAATCACTTTGGATTTTAGGAAATACAGTAGTGTTATCTAAAATCATATTGTTCCCTGGCGGATTAAATGCTTTCTCTTCTTTGACAATTTTCAAGATTCTACTTAACTTGACTGCACTAGGATTTATACTGTATCTAGCTTTTGAGTTACTATACTGATGTAGCCCTGATGCAGTTGGCAGACTCTTTTAAAACACTAGATTATAACACTAGATATAGTTTTCTGCCATTCCATTTCAGTGTCATTGTGCTAGGGAATTATGGTTGGTCTTGCTCACCAAAGCAAGATGTAGTGATAGAAAAACTAGTTTTTGAGGAGATGCAACTGCTAATCTAATCAGTTTGGTGTTAAACATTGTGATATTGTTGCATGTTTTCTTTCTTTATGAATGTAAAACATCTGATCCTCTATAACCTTAGAATGATCATGCATTTGAAATGATAGCCTGTGATTCAAGAGGGTTTATGGTCATGGGAACATGCAAAGGATCCTTGCCACATCAGCTGATCTTGATCTCCTAAGTTAGCACCATATTCAAACTTTCCGAGTTTAACTAACTTAGACTTAATTGGCTTGGTTGATGTTGAGAAATAAGAAGTACTCATTTGGACCTGTGTCAGTCCCCTCTAAATAGTTTAGGGTTCTTGGTACCTTGAATTCCTTGCACTTATTTTTTTCCCTTTCATCTTGTCTTTACTGACTTTATACTATTTTCTCTCATTGTTTCCTCTAGATTACAGTACCTACAGCCAAGCTGCAGCCCAGCAGGGGTAAGTCAGTTTTTTGTGATATTTTGTCTGTGATTAATGTTTTTAGAGTATGGAGCCTCCTATAATTGTAGAAGATATAGTAATGGAATAAGAACGTTCTATGTTCAGTTCTTGCATTTAATTCTTTTGCAGCTACAGTGCTTACACCGCCCAGCCAACTCAAGGATATGCACAGACCACCCAGGTAATTTTTGAGATAATTAAATGTAACTGCATCTCCAAGTAAAAAAGTTTTTCTTTCTTTTTTTAAGGGAACACTGCAAAGGACAGTTTCTTTTTTAAAAAAAATATATATATATATATATATTTTTTTTTTAATTTGTAGATGGACACAATATTTTTGTTTTATTTATTTTAATATATATGTATTTTTATAACTATTATTTTTTGTGTGGTGCTGAGGATTGAACCCAGTGCCTCACACATGCAAGGCAAGCGTTCAACCACTGAGCTACAACCCAGCCCTCCAGATAAAAAGTTTCTATTGGCCATTAAAACAGCAGCTAACAGATGTTTTTTAAAAATTAGGTAAAAGTAACATGAGAGCTGGGGTTGTAGCTCAGTGGTAGAGTGCTTGCCTTATGTGCATGAGACACTGGGTTCAATCCTTAGCACTGCATAAATAAATGTATTGTGTGCATCAGCGACTTAAATGTAACACAAAACAGCAATAGTAGAATTTTTTGTTTAATCATTAAAAATTCAGAAATTTTGAACTTCCTAAGTGGAGTACAAAGGGCTCCATTCTGCATCATAAATGAAACCATCCCAAAGTTGGGGTTTGGCTTTCAGTGACTTTCTAGATTTTGTCGTTTCTTAAGTTAGAGGTGCTGTCCCATGCTTGGTATGTTTACATTTTATGCTATGTTTGAATTTAATTATCATAGCAGTTCTGCAGAAGATGATGATAGGATCATTTGCAAATGAGAAAATTGTAGTGCATAGATTCTACATAACTTGCCGGTGATTACACTTTAAGTAGTGGGGTCAGCTCTAAAAGTCCTAGCTGCCAGTCTGAGGAGCTCTTGAGCTCTTTCCAGTACAAGTCTGTGTTTAAAAACTTCGAGGTTGAGCTAGGGATATATATAGTCAGTTGGTAGAGTGCTTGCCTTGCATGCACAAGGGCCTGGGTTCGATCCCCAGCACCAAAAAAATCCAAAAAACTTAAAAAGAGTTTTTTCAGTGTCCTGAGATCACCTCAAATTCTGAAATGGCCCATGTCATAAAATAGATAACTAATAACTGCCGTGTAGGAGAGGCAGAATGTAATGTCTCTGACGTATCTTACATAACTGGCCATTCAAACAGACCTACAATAAGGTCATGTTAATATCTGAAAGAACAACTCATTCCTTGCTGACTTAATATTATTGATGTACTAACCGTGAGAACATAGAGTGTTCTCATTCAGTGTCTTTGCAGTATTGTAATAGTTTTACTCTTTAGTCATGCTGAAATTCTGGTTTTCAGAATTGACAGATTTTAGCTTCATCTTGATTTCCTTTATCCATTCTGTTTTCCTAGCATTTGTTTCTAGTTACTAAAACTGCTACACTAAGTGCTGGCAATTACACACCCGTGCCCTCCCTTATTGCTCTTCCCTTAAGAGTATGTTGACCTCCTTTATAGTTAACTGGGGTTTTGCCTAATTATCAGGAAATTTTTTTGTTAACTATTAATAAACTAAGCAGACTAAAGTCTATCCAATTATTTATTGCTAAAATACAGGATTCATAAGTGAAGTTCTTTCATGCATTTTCTTTGGAGCAGGCATATGGGCAACAAAGCTATGGAACTTATGGACAGCCTCCCACTGGTAAGGCGTGCTTTGGGGAGTTTTTAGGATCATAATGGCTGGGCATTTGCAGAAACTTGTTACTCATATTCTTGAATATACATTCTGGTTCTTACATTGGTATCTGGGGATCTTTTATTCTAAGGAGGAGGGGGTTTTTTGTTTTTGTCCCTCCCCCCCTTCCTTAAATTCTCTTTGAGGGATATCTAAAAGAATGTGGGTGGGATGAATTTCAAGGGAGAAAAGAACTTTTGAACTTTGTACTCTGTATTGAATAATCTCAAAACAAAATGGAGACTATGTAAAATATAGTGCTAATGCTAATACTGAATAAGAATGAGCCTTGTGAAACTGAGTTGCTTAAAAATCAAACTGGTTTTCCCATCTGTTTGCTTCATCTGATAGTGTACCCTCTACTTTTTGTTTTGTGCTTTCCACAGTAGAAGGGACCAGTACAGGTTTGACTATCCTGCTCATTCTTGCATGGGAAATGCTTTCCATCTTGTCTAACCCTGTAATGTTAACCCTTTTAGGTGTTTCCATTTGTTTAACCCCAAGACTTTCTAACATCACACACAAAAAGGTGCTAATGAAAAAACTGCTTCAGGTGCCATTTGCAGATCCATGTCCTTTTTTTAATATAATTTTGGGAAAGGTTTTATTATTTAACATTTTTGTCAAGTCTTAATAATAGTTTATTCACCTTCCCAAAGGTATTTCAGATGATTACTCACCAGCTGATTTCCCCCATTCCCTGGGGAATAGATTGCATGATTAGATTTATTTAGAGGAGCAGATTGCCACCCTGCATGTATCATGTTTGTGTGTTGGTTTGTTTCTAGTCCAGACACATTGTTTTATTTCAAATGTTATGAATTATTTTAATCCATAGTATGTCTTAGATTTATATAATATATTCCATATAATAATAACCTAGGAAGCTAAAAAAATAAACTTAAGAATTAGAATAAATTATATCCTGTTACTGGGGTTGAGTAGAGTTTGTGATAGCTGGATGTGGTGCTACATACATTTAATCCCAGCAACACAGGAGGCTGAGGCAGGAGGATTTCAAGTTTGATACTAGCCTTGGCAACTTAGGGAGAACCTCTCTGACTCAAAAAGGGTGAGGGATGAAGCTCAGTAGTCAAGGTTCTATCAGGGGTCTGAGTTCTATTACCAACACCAAAAAAATAGTCTGTGGTAATTTTTTTCTACTTAGTGCTGTGTAATGTTTTAGGCTCTCTACTTCCATTTTTTTATTAGTATCATAAAAAGGATTTTGCTGGGTATGAAGGCACACACTGATAGTTCCAAAAACTAGAGAAATAAAGGCAGAAGGGTCACAAGTTCAAGCCCATCCTGAATAACTTAAGGGTTCAATCCCCAATACCTTTTTTTCTTATTTAAAAATTTAAAAACTAGCTGGGCATGGTGCATTGTGTAATCCCAGCGGCTCAGTAGGCTGAAGCAGGAAGACCACAGGTTCAAAGCCAGTTTCAGCAACTTGGTGGGCCCTGAGCAATTTAGCAAAACGCTGTCTCAAAATAAAAAGGGCTGGGGATATGACTCAGTGCTTTGGCACCACTGGTACACCAGAAAAAAATAAATTAAAAAGGAATACAAGGTTTTAATATAAGAAAGTGTTAAAAGATATAAAAATTATTTTTCACCTATCTTCAGTTGTCCAAATTATATATAGTCTAGTAAGAGGAAAAAATAACCTGTCATTTGCCTCATCAATTACCAGTGTCATGGACTGGGGTTGTGGTGCAGTGGTAATGCGCTTGCCTAGCATGCGTGAGGCACTGGGTTCGATTCTCAGTACCACATACAAATAAATAAAATAAAGGTCCATCAACAACTAAAATAAAGTACCAGTGTCGTGAGTTTGGTGGGAAGTTCATATAAACTTTCTATGGAAAGAGCTGAAAGTAAAATTGCATTTTTGATTTCTCTAAAGCAAAAAATTTTGAAATAATTTTACATATTTAGGCCGTAACATTTAAAAAAAAACATTGGCTTAGATCTAGGCTTTGGAATCCCTAAACCATTTTATAGGGAAAAGATAGAAGTTATTTATAGCAAAGTAGTAGTCTGCTACATTATTCAGAGCCATGCATTCACATTGTCAATGATTGGAAAAAATCCTGCAATGATTGTGGGTCCAAAAAGTGTAGGATGTTCTAATATAGAAGCCAGTGACTGACAACCCAGAGATTTGCATTTAGTAGTAAGAAGGAATGTTTATGTAGACTTTGTAGTCTGTAAGGTACCCTTTCCTTTGCACATAAAAGTCATTGGATAATTATTGGAGGGGATGTGTAAAGATACATCATCCTATGGTTTTTCCAAATTAAGCTTCTCAAGAAAGGGACTGTATATGCATCTCAGTTACTTGATTCATATAGAATTCTCGAACTGATTTTTACGTTCAGGTTAAACAAATATTTGGGTTGGTTTGTGTAAATGTTTCTTCCTATATTTTTACATCAAGTCATTAGAACATAGTTGATGTGTTGTCTTTTTTGCTGTTGGTCTTTTTTGTTGTCATTGAATCATTTTGCTCTGATGAGCTTTGGCTATTTTGCTTGGCTGCTTGTGAGTACTACAGATTAATTCTTTAAAATCATTGATTAACTCAGTGACTAATATTTAGCACTACAAGGCTCTGTTGCTGCATAGTTTTGTGACATAGTTATGCCCTGATCAATTTTAGGTTTTTTTGTTTGTTTGTTTGTTTGTTTTAACTTTTCTTGTGAATCTTATAGATGGCTATCATTAAGTAAGGGGAAATCTGTAAGAGTATAGGGTAGATGGAATTAGATTCTAGTAAATTTTGAATACATGAATGCTTTGTATTTTTACTCTTTTTGGACTCTTGCAAAGATTTGCCCCGCCCCTGCTCCAGTACCGAGGATCAGCCTAGAGCCTCACATGCTAGGCACATGATCTGCCGTTGAGCCACATCCCAGCCCCATGCAAAGAGCTTTAAAATGAAACAGGCAGGGATGGGGGTATAGCTCAGTGCTAGAGTACTTGCCTGGCACACACAAGGCCCTGAGTTTTACATGCCCAGCACTACAAAAACAAAACAAAGTTCAGATGAACACATCAGCTTTAAAAACGTCTATTGTTTGGGGATGTTTTATGAAGTATACTTTCATATACATTTCATCCATTGCTTTTTACAAGGAAGTTACTGTACATAATTTCAGAGTTTCTGTAAATATTTGGGATAGGCAAGAAAGTATTATGCTTTGTGCTACAAGAAGTGACACTCATGCAAAAAGAAATTGAGGGGCTGGGGATGTAGCTCATTGGTAGAGTTCTTGCCTAAGCATGTGTGAAGGTCTGGATTAAATCCCTAGCAACACACACACACACACACACACACATACACACTAAATAAGTGGTAGTTGATAATTGTTTTTGGCTAGTACATTGTGTGTTTGTAAAGACACTTTATTCCATGTATAGTTTAAGGCCCTAAATGTTAACTAAAATGAGCAGTCAGTTCAAGATTGGTTTTAAATATTGAAACTTTAAAAGGACTGGGGATGTGGCTCAGTGGTAAAGCACCCTAGGTTCAGGGCTGGGGATATAGTTCAGTTGATAGAATGTTTGCCTGCATGCAAAAGGCCCTGGATTCAATCCTTAGCACCTCCAAAAAGAAAAAGAAAAAAAACACCCTAGGTTCCAAACACCCCGCGCCCCTGAAAAAAAATGATTTATCCAAAAAGTTAAATAGGATAATCTGTTAGGCAAACATAATGTGTAGTATGATCTTTATTCCTCAGACCATTTCTACTCAATGCTGATAATTGTTTTTTAGTTCTTTCTTACCTGAAACATAAATGGCAGTTCTTTCTTCCACTAAAAATTAAACACATTCTCTAGAATTTCCAGTTTCCTTAAATGAAATGAATAGTCCATGATGCAGTGTTGGGACTGAAAGAAAGTAGTTAAGTAAATTCCTAAATTACTGTTTTAAGTACTTAAACAAGTACCTGGATCATTGTTTTGTAGCTATTTTAAATTGCCATGTTACTTGCCATTTATCTCCATTTCTGGGAGACTGTATTTCCTGCTTGAGGGATTTTTGAGGTACTTAAATTCGTTAGTTAAAAGGAAGCTTGCTGGGCTGGGGTTATGGCTCAAGCAGTAGAGTACTTGCCTAGCATGTGTGGGGCACAGGGTTAGCTCCTCAGCACCACATAAAAATAAAGATATTGTGTCCACCTAAAACAAAAAAAAAATACTAATTTTTTTTAAAGGAAGTTTGCTAGCAAAATCAGCACTGAATCAGCAAAAAGCAGACTTCTCTCATGTCTAAAGTGTTCAAGAGGGGACAGAAGAAAGCCTGTTCTGTTATCAGTTTTTCCAAAGCATATTCTTTTCTCCCCTTATTAGATTGTGTTTTAAAAAGCAAATGAGATGAAAGTTTTTTACTTTACTAAGAACTGGGTACTTTCAGAGAACATAAGCTTCAAATATTGGTCTGTTGCTAATCTTGCTTCAGGGTAATATATAAAGAGATGTGATGGTTTAAAGTGGGTGGTTTACAGATTTTCTCTTTATAAATATCTAGGCAGATCTCTGGGGAGGCCAGAAAAATCTGACCTAGCTCTCCTTTGTTCTAGGTTATACTACCCCAACTGCCCCCCAGGCATACAGCCAGCCTGTCCAGGGGTACGGCACTGGTGCTTATGACACCACCACCGCTACCGTCACCACCACCCAGGCCTCCTATGCAGCCCAGTCTGCATATGGGACTCAGCCTGCTTACCCTGGCTATGGGCAACAGCCAGCAGCCACTGCACCTGCAAGGTAAGGTACACTCACGTGTTTGCTATCTCTTGAGATGCATCAGCCTCAGGTTTGAGAGGGAAAGCAACTGTACACTTACAGATTCTGTGACTTAGTTCCTTTTTAATGATTATTACACATTTAAGTGTTGTGGGGGTTTTTTGTTTGTTTGTTTTTGTTTTTTTAAGTAGTGGGTGGACACAATGGGGGGTCGAACCCAGTGCCTCTCACATGCTTAGCAAGCACTGAGCCACAACCCTGGCCTGATTGTGTTCTTAATAGTCATTCTAGTAACTAGTGTGCTAGAACACAGCACAAAGGTATTCTCCACTTAGAAGTGAAATGGCACTAAGGGCCAAAATGAGAAATGTCATTCAGTAGACTGTCTGGTTTCAGAACATACTTTTGGAGATAGGAGGAGGGTATTATTTTTACTTTGCTAAACCCAGAAAAAAATGTGTATTTTCCTTTACAACTGAACTGCCAATAGAATTGTATTTTTGATACCTTTATCTTTGGGTTTTATGACCCTTTTGATGGGTAAAAGTTTTCCCTTTGGGGAAAAATGTAGGTCGTGATAGGGAGATTAGTATCCTATGAGTCAAGAAATAGTTCTATGATCCAGTTATTAGTAAAGGACATACCCATATCTGGGAATTCAGACATTAACTGTCTCCACTTAAGCAGTTGATATGATTTTTTTTCTCTGCATTATGTAGACTCTTGATAACATAAGCAAATATAATTTCTCCCCAGCTGTGAGAGAATATTAAATCCAACAAAGCTCACACCCCATGATTGGATAATGTGTGTATTATTATTTAACAGGAGATTTCAGCTCTTTGCTTTAGACAGTGCACTTAGGTGACTTCTGGATACAGTATTGAATGAACACTAATTTAGATTTGAATGGAGAATTTTTTTTTAAGAGAATAAATCTTGTAACTTGTACCCTAGACTTTTTGTCTGTTGTAGAGGTAAGAAATTAGCTCTAACAAACACTTATAAAATTACTTCTAAAATGCATTGTGAGTAATCAGAGCCATTAGGTAGTTTACACTTGCTAGACAGCCTGTGAAGTGACTACTTTAAACTAACCAGCTGATTCCTAGAAGGGCCTATTTTGGTCAACCTAGTCATTTCAGAGTTTTTATCAAATGTGCAAAGTCCCATTTGATGCTTTTGATGTAACAGTATATCCAAGCCACAGCTGGAGGGTATTATACATGAATTGGTTTTTGATAAGTCATTCTTTCTGGTTCCTCTTTTTCTTGGGTTTTCAGTCCTTATCACTTTAAAGCAACTGTCTGCCTCTCTCTCGATCAATGACATTTACTCCCTTTTCCACTGGAAAGAGGGAGCCTGTGACACATTTCAGCTTGGTGGAGAAACTGGTCTCTGGTCTGCCTGCTGATTCTTTGGGCTTTGCTTAAAATAGCTCTAGTTCACTTCGTGGCAGCCTTGGTGTAAACTGTTAGAGTTAAGAGGTAATAGAGGGGCTGGGGATGTGGCTCAAGCGGTAGTGCGCTCGCCTGGCATGCGTGCGGCCCGGGTTCGATCCTCAGCACCACATACAAACAAAGATGTTGTGTCCACCGAGAACTAAAACAATAAATATTAAAAAGTTTTTAAAAAAAAAAGAGGTAATAGAAAACCCTGGTTGTTGTTTTTTTGTTTTGTTTTGTTTTTTTGTTTGTTTTTTTGGAATAAAGGTTGGTTTTCACCATTTATCAGGGGCACTTCCCATTTCCTCTGTGAGCACAAGGAGGTAGGTGGGGTTGTATTCACTTCCCTGCCTTACTGATCTTGATCTTTCTTTCCATTATGGAGACTTTGAGGCAGGATTAGATTAATTTATGGCAGCCCAAGTTAGGAAATTATTTTTCTAGTCTGTTCTTAATAAATGAGAAACATAAACTTGGAGATTTTCCAAATTTATAATGCCATGAACTTGGGTTATATTAAAATATATTGTTTCCAACAGTTCATTATAAGAAAAAAGTTGTTTTCTTCCTTGGTAAACCACATCCCCTCCTAGATCACTTAAATTGGCCACAATATTTGAACCTGCCTTTTATGGCTGTTAGTGTAGAGTGAATGGGGCAGTTGCTATGTCTTCTATATGATGAATTCTCACTCTTAGTGTCGTCATCAAGCAGACATAATCGGAGCAACACTGGGTTTGATGTAATTTACTATTCCTGAGTTCAATCCTAACTTTGCATAATTTTCATAGATTTGTAGGATTCTTACCTGTGTGACTGAGGAACAAATTCTTTTTTTCTCTCTCTCCTTTTAGACCACAGGATGGTAACAAGCCCGCTGAGACTAGTCAACCTCAGTCTAGCACAGGGGGTTATAACCAGCCCAGCCTAGGATACGGACAGAGTAACTACAGTTATCCCCAGGTTCCTGGGAGCTACCCCATGCAGCCAGTTACCGCGCCTCCATCCTATCCTCCTACCAGGTCAGTCTCTTTCTTGTGGTCAGTGACTTAGTGGAATAACAAGTTTTTGTTTTTGTTTAACACCCCCCCCCCCCAAGTTGTAGACTGGCTTGCTTTGGCTTCCTCAGGTAAAGTTTGTTGTCTTAACTCTCCCAGTGGTAACTCTGAACATAATTAGTTATAGTCAAGCCTCAGACCTCGCTTCTCATAGCATTGCCTGGCAACTAATAATATTTTCTCTAAATACAGATAAAAATCTCTCGGTTCTCCCCTTTAATTTTGCTCTTTTAGTTAATTCTCAGAAGGATGAGAAGCAGAAATAATATGAAGCCATCTTTTCCAGTAGGTAAAGTGCAGGACATTATAAAAGAAACTTCACCTTAATCATTTTATAGTTTCAATTGTCTGTTGCAAGATTGTATCTTTGGTTAGTTTTCTTGCCTGAGATTATCATATTGATTTAATACAATTAGAATGATCTTTCACACAGTGCCTTCATTTAGAAGATTATTTATTCATCTTTTTTTTTAACTGATGCCCAGATTTCATACACAACATGAAAGGCTGAAATTGTAAGAAGAGAACAGTTTTGAATACTCTCCAAGGGAAAGCTACCATTTTAGAGTGATACACACCCTCTTTCATACGTACATACATACATACATGCATGCATTTACCCTCTACCACCAAACAGCCTGGTCTTTTCAAAGGATCATTTTCATCACTTGAGAATGGTTGGAGGCAGTTTTGAAATTAACTCTTCCTACTTTCCTCAGCACGTTTTTCACTGAGTCAAATCTTTCCTTAGTGCACATGTACATATTCTTCCATTAATATAGAAGCAGCTGAATTCTCAAATTTGCCTTGAATATCATTGAATGTAACTGTTGTTTTAAATGGGAGTGGAGGATCCAAGAGGAGACTCTTAAAGATGTACGGATGAATTGTTAAAATAATTATTATCCCCTTCCCATTTAAAGCTTTATTCTAGGTACAAAAAATATTTCCATTTTAAATTCATACTGTTGAAATTTAGAAAATGACTGCATTTTTAAGGATGTCTGTGACACCTGGGATTGTCTCATTCAGGGCCTGGGGAAGTAATAAGACTTTTTCCTAAAACTTCTGTTTTTGTTTTTTGTTTTTCTTTCAGCTATTCCTCTACACAGCCGACTAGTTATGATCAGAGCAGTTACTCTCAGCAGAACACCTATGGGCAACCGAGCAGCTATGGACAGCAGAGTAGCTATGGTCAACAAAGCAGCTATGGGCAGCAGCCTCCCACTAGTTACCCCCCCCAGACTGGATCCTACAGCCAGGCTCCAAGTCAATATAGCCAACAGAGCAGCAGCTACGGGCAGCAGAGTGAGTTGCTAAAGAGAGAAAAATAAGAATGATTTGTGCTTGGAGTTTCTGAACACAGGAAATATTCTTTACCTTTTTTTTTTTTTTTTTTTTTTTTAACTTTTGGAATCCAGGATGCAGCTTTAGGGCATAACATTCCTGCAGACTGCTTAGATAGCCCAATAAAAAATTCAGGTTTTTTTTTTTTTTTTTCCAACTTAAATGTTCTTAATGGGTTACAAAAAGAAACCAAGCATGGTGATTTGTACAGTCTTGTAATCCCACCGTCTCTGGAGAATGATGCAGGAGGATCACAAATTCAAAGGCAGCCTCAGCAACTTATACACTATCTCGAAAAATAAAAAGGGCTGGGGAGGGATGTGGATCAGTGCTTAAGTGCCTATGGGTTCAAATCTAGTACCAAAGAAAAGAAAAGATACTTTAATAGACTAGAAAAACTATTGTAGACTGTTAATCCTGCTCTTTGGGCAGGTTATATTCCGTGAGTGAAGCTAGCATTCCTTATGACCTCCTGAGTCATTAGGAAACAGTAGCCAGGCACAGTAACATATGTCTATAATCCCAGTGACTGCCACAACAGAGGACGGTCACAAATTCCAGGCCAGCCTGGACAGTTCAGTAAGACCCTCTCTTGAAATAATAAAAATAATTAAAAGGGCTAGTATGTCGCTTAATGGTGGAGCACCCCTGGGTTCCGTCCCCATTATTGTAAAGTTTTTAAAAAATCCAAAATTAAAAAAAATAATAAGGAACAAATTTGTACCTGAATTACTGTTCTTTGTCAATGGGCATATTTTGCTGTGGCAGTGTGGCAGTGATTAGTGCTATTTAATAGAACCCAGCCCTTGGCAGCATACTCAAACCCTAAGAAACCTGATTTCTTTTTGTTTTTGGAGTATAAACAAGCTGCTTTTGGGGATGTGGCTCAAGTGGTAGCACGCTTGCCTAGCATGCGTGTGGCCCTGGGTTCGATTCTCAGCACCACATAAAAATAAAATAAAAGATATTGTGTCTACCTAAAAAACTAAAAAATATTTTTTTTAAAAAGCTGCTTTTGGAGACATCTCAGGTTATAGAACCCTATAAACCATATTTTGTCTAGAGAGCTTTTTTTCTGGTTTAGAAGTGTATTATTCTAGGTTTAACTATATGAAGTTATTTCAGCCTTGATGAACCAGTAGTTTTATTTAAAAGAGCCTACTGATTAGAGGCACTTTATCATGGTGTAAAGAAGATGTGCTTTGATTAGCGCTTTGCAGTTTAAAGTTCTGTGATTCCAGGAGAAAGTATGTCAGGCAGTGGTGTAAATACTTGACCAATTGCTTACAGATGTGACTCTTTCCTCAGGTTCATTCCGACAGGACCACCCCAGTAGCATGGGTGTTTATGGGCAGGAGTCTGGAGGATTTTCCGGACCAGGAGAGAACCGGAGCATGAGTGGCCCTGATAACCGGGGCAGGGGAAGAGGGGGATTTGATCGTGGAGGCATGAGCAGAGGTGGGCGGGGAGGAGGACGCGGTGGAATGGGGTAAGAGCAAACCTTTTCTCCTTTTACCTAATTTTGTTTCATCCATAGGATTTTCAGTGGAAAGAAGGGACTGAAAGACATAAGAAATTTATTCTGCATTTCCATGGACAATCTGTTGAGCTCAAGCCATCTTCTAAAACATGGAAATGTCATCATTGTGGCATATATTAAGTGGCAGTTTGCTTTTTTCCCTGCCAGTATACTTTGTTGGGTTGGGGAGAACAAAGAATGGTTTTGAAACCAGAGCTTTCAGTTCCCTTCATGGTTTCCAGGGGTGAAAAGCCTCTGTGGGTAATAGATTTGGGATGGAACACACACAACCCTTCTAACAACCCTAAGTTTTTAACTAATGCCTCTGAGTGGTTGTCTTGAAATACCTGGTGTATATACTGCAGAAAAGGAATGCAGCTGTTTTTCACAATGTTTGCCCCTAAGTTCTATTTGTGCTCAGAATTGTTGAACATGATGATGAAGGTCTTGGTCCCATAACTTGAACTGTGGCCTGAGGTGCACCTGAAACAGTTTAGTTGGAACACACAAAAAAAAATCCAGTAACTTTTTTTTCAGAGTAATGTATTTAAGTATAGATTCTCTCCCCATTGGAGATTTTTAAAGTCTAAATCGGTTTGACCATTTTGATTGATGGCACAATCTGGTTTAGAAAACTTTGTTTAGATGAATAACATGACCCTGCTACCTCTGCCTGCCCTTCCCCTCCCTTCTCCCATCCCCTCTTCCCTTTCTGGTGTCTGTACTTGATGAAGGTGAGGTATAATGTTGGTGGTTAACATGATCAGAAGGTTTAGTTCTGTGTGTGTTCTGTCCCTATATAAACGAGTTTTTTAAAAAAAAGTTATGCAGAATGTATTAAGTATAAACTGGATTTGGTGCCAATGTTAAGGAAAAAGTAAACAGCATATGATTTTGTAAAAAATAGATTACAAAATTAAATAGATAAAATTGTTATCTTTGAATTTCAAATCTCTTTACTACCAGAGGTAGTTAATATCGTTTTGTGTATTCTGCATAACTTTAAAAATAGTCTTCAGTGAAATCTTTATTGGAAGAAAGTCATTTTATAACATGAAAAAATTCGTGAGTAATTGGATATTAAAGTAAAATCAGCCTTCCAATTTGGAGAATATTACATTATAAAGGTTTCACTTCTTTATGGATGTTTTAAAATAGACATAGACACTTGAAATTACTATCATCACGTCTCAAATCACCTAGAATTCTTAGTATTTTTCAATTTCAAAAGCAATTTCAAATTTATTCATTGTAATACTCCAGAAGTAATGATTCTACTGATTTTGCTAGACTACTTACTGTTGTAGGGAGCCCCTCTTTGTGGATAAGAAGTCTCTCCTGGAGTCATAGACCATGGCCTTCCCCGTAGGTTGACCAACAGACTGTGAAACAGTCTGATGGATCCTGTGGGGACAGGACAGGGGTGTTTTCCCCTTCCCCCTTTTTTATTGTGGTGTGGTGATGGTTTTCAGTGTCTTCTGCAGGTAAGGCACTCAATGTTGTTAACATGCCCTTTTTCATTGCCTCAGTATTTTGATATTTTCATTGGCTGTTAAACGTGGAAACTTTTTAACATGCTTTGTCGCATTTATATGCTACAGGTTACAAAGTGAGAGCCTTGTATACACTTCAATACTTAAAAAGTACCCGTACTCAGTACTCAGCCGGCAGCATAATGAAAAGTGGGACTAGACACGGTGTCCATATGGAGAGGAAAAATATACATAGAATATTTTTAACAAAATGTATTCATTGTATAAATGGAATCCTTCTGTAACTTTGGTAACTGCATACTTGTTGTTTGGTAATGAACCAGAGGAGGTATAATACTCTAGAATTGTGTAACATTAAAGTGTAAACTTTTGTGTTAAAGAGAGAGAACATTTTATGGTGTGTACTTTTAAAAAGGAAACAAAGCTGCATGCAACAGCTTGAAATTGTATATTCAGGTATTAAAGGTGCAATACTGGTTAGAAAAAACTCAGGGTCTCCCACTGGGGAGCTGCCTTTATTTAACCAAAAAAGCTGAATTCATATTCTTCCTTCCCTCTTTAGAATATGTAATTTTATACTGCCGTAGTTGTTATTATTATTATAAACCAGTATGTCTATAAAGTTGCACCCCCAGTCCATGAGCCTTGGTATTTGTTGTAAATTCTCCTTTCACAGCAATTGTTATATCCACTAATGCCCTGAACTGTATGGCTTTATGCTGAAGATTGGCTGGATGGCGTCCTCTGATGTGTGTTGTAGGCATTTAATGTGGTTGTCTCCTGCTTTATTATATTGTGACTTGTTAGGAAGCCCAGGGCTCTCCTCTGGGAGAGGTTGAGGGTGCACCTTTATGAACATGGAAAGGTTCATCACAGCAGTTGCCTCCGCTTGTTCCTCCTCTGTACACCAAGCTCTCCTGTTTTTTCAGCTAATGGGGGTGGGTGTTTGGGATTTAGTTTTTTTCCCCCCCAATTTGCCAAGTATTGCACTATTAATACCAGCCCCCGAAATGAAAGGAACCAACCACACTGGTGTGTACAATCAGACAAGCAAGGTTGTATATTAAGGAAGTTTGAGCAAGCTGCCCTGAAGAAAGGCATAGTGACAAGATGAGAGAGATGCATTGTATGGAGATGTGTTTAGCCAGTGCCCTTCTTCCCCACGAGCCCCCCCAAGGCTCAGAGCGGTACTGGCTTTTAAAGGGAAAGGCCTTCATTTCTTCGTTTATCCCCCCAGCAGCGCTGGAGAGCGAGGTGGCTTCAATAAGCCTGGTGGTAAGTTTTTGAGTATTACCATGGATAGTGTTTAAAAAAAATACAGTCAGTTTTTAGAAAACTATAATTTTTTATTACTTTCCTAAGTGGTTTAAAAATGATCTATGCAAAAGAGACTAATGGGTACTGCCGGCATTGTCTTAGGGGTAATAAGGTTAAACTATGGTTACAAAACAAAGGGTTACTTGAAGTATTGAGCAACTGCTTCTGTAATATGGGGGAGAATACAGTTTTTAAATTTGGTTTATTTGGAGGAAAATTTTTGACTTAAATTTAACACTTATTTGGCACATAAGGATTGAGAGTGTATTTGGTTAATGGTTTAGAAGCAAACCAGCAAAGAAAAAAGCAAACCCTAGCAAACCTTTCACCAATGTTAAAGAGGCACTGCTCCATTTTAGCAGTGCGGGTCATTTTGAATTTAATGGATCCCCATCAAATGGTGGTGTAGTAGATAGCTATGTGTGTTTGTAAGGTTTATAGCTTGCAAGACGTGCACTAATAATATATTATATGATCTTTCCTGATTGGCAGGACCCATGGATGAAGGACCAGATCTTGATCTAGGTAACTTTGAATTCTTAAACTTTGTTGTGCTTTTATAAGGGAATGAATGGCAAAAAAGTACATGCCTATGTGAGTTAGAGTTCCTCAGCCCAGTAGATCAGTATGCTTTCAATGATGTCAAGGTAGATTGGAGCTTCCTTTATAGTGTTCATCTGCTCATGACTGTCTTAAAATCCATGGCATTCTTATTAGTGTTAGTTGACAGTTCTATGATGAAACAAGACAGTAGCTCTCTCTGTTTTGTTCTCTCTGAAAGGCCCTCCAGTAGATCCTGATGAAGACTCTGACAACAGTGCAGTTTATGTGCAAGGATTAAATGACAATGTGACTCTTGATGATCTGGCAGATTTCTTTAAGCAGTGTGGGGTTGTTAAGGTAAGTAAAGCATTATAATTTTAGGTGATCTGACAGAAATTGACATCACAGGACACATAAAATTGAACTGAAATTGAGAGTTGTTCCTGAAATTCCCTGACTTTTCTGGATGTGTTGTGGTTTGCTCCTTAAGATGCCCCCCTCCCAATTGGGTGTGGTGTCACACACCTTATAATGCCAGCTACTTGTGAGGCTGAGGCAAGAGGATCACAAGTTCAAGATCATTCTGGGCAACTTAAATGAGACCATGTCTTAAGACAAAGTGGTCCTGGCCTATAGCTGAGTGGTAAAGTACTTGCCTAGGGTAGGCTGGGCCCTGGGTTCAATCCCCATTTTTAATCCCTTCCCCAGCCATTTTTTCCTAGGAAAGAAATGCCAAACACAGTTAACATATTTGATAACTTCAGGTCATTTTTATAATCATCAGTTAGTTGTGGGTTGTTGTTTTGGGTTTTATTTTGGTACCAGGGATTGAACCGGGGTACTTAACCACTGAACCAGCTACATCCCCAGCCCTTTTTATTTTTCTTTTTGAGACAGGGTCTTACAAGTTATTGGGGCTGGCTTTGAACCCTGCCTCAATGGACAAACAAATAAGAACACTTGGAGTTTACATTTAGTGGGGAATTTATAGTAAAAATAGATTTGTGTGCTGAGCACACACCTGTAATTTTGGCACTTAGGCTGAGGCGGGAGAATCACAAGTTTTGAAGCTAGCTCAAGCAACTTAATGAGACTCTTGTTTCAAAAAGGGTGAGATAATGGCAGAGGGCCTGTTATTCCCTCCCCCCCCAAAAAAAAGGGAGGAAAAAAAAGATTAATGAACATTAGATGGTGAAATGTTATGCGGAAAGAAAATAAATAAAAGAACGGCAGGGATTAAAAAATGAGAAATAGAACCTTCTAACTTGTAATGGGGCTATATTTCATCATAGTGGAGGGCAGGGCTCCTGGGGCAGAAGTTCAAGGGAGCTGGTGTGGCTAGGTTTTGGTCAACTACTATGGGGCTTTAGTGAGATGGGGGGGGGGAATTTTAGGGGTGTTAGGTCAGTATCTAAAAGGTTTGGAAATTCTGTGTTCTCATAAGTATATCACATGGCCTTTGAAGTACAAACAAATTTTACATTTTTTGAAAGATGGCTGGGTTATTTCTATGTTACAGACACTGCTTCAGTAGGCATTCTTTTTTTAGTTGTTGATGTACCTTCATTTTATTCATTTATATGCAGTGCTGAGAATCGAACCCATGTCTCCTGGTACCCAGTGCCTGTGTTTTTTGCTGTTATATGTGCAGTTGATTCTTTGTTTGTTTTTGTGATACTATGGATTAAACCCAGGGCCTTGTGCGTGTAAGGCAGGCACTCTACCAACTGAGCTATATCCCCAGCCCCAATTATTTTTATTCTTAATAGCTGTATAAAGTCACAGGAAATAGTGAATGATGAGCAATGGTTTATGAGTCATAGATTTATGTATACACATTTCTGGTTATAATCTGAAATTATAAAATGAACTTGCCTGTTAAATTGTGTTATTTTAAATTTTACAAGAGAAAATGAAATCCAGAAGTGACTTGCCTGAGGCTGTCCTGCCATTCCCACCCCCTGTTCTGGTCATTTATTTAGAGAATTGAAACTTGATTTTAGAGTTACAAATTAATTTTTTTGCGTAGGCAGGTTTACACATAACATTCACCACAAATAATGAAGATTGACTCTACCTGGGCGAGGAAGGGCTGGTTCTTAAGGTGTGCATGTCTCTAGTTTCACCCGATAACTGTATTGTTGACCAACTTCTTTAGAATCTGGCTGGCATTTCATAATCACATTCACCTCATCCTCACAACTGGGAACCCCCTGACTTGCTGATCTGGTGTGAGAAGGTGGTTTTAATTCCTTTCTCCTTGACTACTAGTAAGATTGTTCTAATTGGATATCCTCTCTTGGAAATACGTATGTCTCCCGCTCAGTTTTCATTGAGTTGCTTATCTCTGACTTACAGGAATTGTTTGACTGCTAATCCTTGTCTGTTCAAAATCTCCCAGTTTTGTTTTTTTCCCCTCTATTTTTGCAACACTAGGGTTGAACCCAGGACCTCGTGTACTTGTTGTATTTGCAAGTACTTTACTTCTGAAGTACAGCCTCAGCTGGCCCTTATTTTCTTTTGATGAATAAAAGTTTTAATGTAGTCAAACTTACCTGTCTTTTCCTTAGTAGTTAATGCTTTCCATGTCACCTAGAATGTTTACTTATGCATGTTTCTATGCATTTTGTGTACTTTGGTCAGTTTCTGTGATTTGATTTTTTTTTTTGGTACTGGGGATTGAACTCAAGGGTACTCAACCTCGGAGCCACATCCCCAGCCCTATTTTGTATAGAGACAGGGTCTCACTGAATTGCTTAGCGCCTCACAGTTGCTGAGGCTGGCTTTGAACTCGTGATCCTCCTGCCTCTGCCTCATGAGCCACTGGGATTGCAGGTGTGCGCCACCATGCCTACCTGTTTTACTGTTCTTAACTCCTTTCCTTTCTTTTCTGTATAAACTTTTGAATCCGTTCATGAATCTTTAAATTTAAAAACCTCAATTGAATGTCAACTGAATCTAAGACAAATTTGAAGAGAATGACATTTTCTGATTATTAGAGCTGTAAAAAAAAAATGCAGTTATTTTTTTTCCTACGTTTCTTCATACACTTGTGATCCAGAAACTGATTTTCATTTCCCTTTTGTTTTTGCCAGTATTTTGCCTAATTTGTATCTTGTCCTTTTTAAAAAAAAAAAAAAACCATATTGGTTTATCTATGCTATTATAATGCTGCCCCCCTTTTTGCGTCTTATAAATGGATAGATGTCAAGTACTACCGTATGTGTAAGCAGACATGTAGATTAGCCTTCGATTGTGTGCATATTTAATGAACAAAATACACACAGGAAGACATTTTTGTACAGTGTGGCTCCTGAATTCAAACTAACTACATATAGTGCTCAGCTGAAGAATAAGTCATGTACTCTGGCCTTGTCAGGAATCCATGTAGCACATTCATATCCTACACTTAAGGATGTAAGGATTGTTTTTTGTTTAGGGGAGGGGTATTGTGTAGAGCTGAGGATTGAACCCAGAGTCTCCCTCATGCTGTATCAGTGAACTGCAATCCAGCCTCAAGGGTCTTAGGTGATGTTTGAAAACCTGACTTGACTCCTGAGGGATGACTGTAGTGATTAGATTCCTGTTAGGGCATAGAATTTGTTGAGGCTTATGGTCTAGTTTGGTTTTTATGATAAACACACTGAGGCAGGGAACATGGAAGTACCTGTTTATTTTAGATGATTAGGAAATAGTCCTTTGTTTTTTACCAAGGATTGAGCCCAGGGGCACTTAACCACTGAGTCACATCCAGCCCCCCCCCCCCTTTTTTTTTTTTTAGAGAGAGGGTCTTGTTGAGATGCAGAGGCTGGCTTTGAATTTAAGATCCTTCTGCCTTAGCCTCCCTAGCTGGTGGGATTACAAGCCTGTATCCCCATACTAACTATCAATTATAATTATAATAATTCAGAGATACTCTGTCCTAGTAGATATGTGTCTTCCTGGAAAATAACTTGCTTTTGGAAGACTGAGGTACTTTTTCTGAATTTCACATGAACTTTTCCCTCCAAGATTAGTATGTTATAGTCACATTCTAACTGTGCTATTTTATGTGTAGATGAATAAGAGAACTGGGCAACCCATGATCCACATCTACCTGGACAAGGAAACAGGAAAGCCCAAAGGTGATGCCACAGTGTCCTATGAAGACCCGCCAACTGCCAAGGCTGCTGTGGAGTGGTTTGATGGTAGGATGTGCTCACTGGCATTCTGAACTGTTCACTCACACACATATGTACAGTCTTAGATGTTGCATGTGTTGGTTGGTAGGGATAAAGGGGTCTTGCTGATGTTAAACATCATTATCTGAGGTTTTGAGGACAACAAAGGTACTCTTCCTCTGTATGACTGTAGGACATAGCAAGAGGGAAAAACTTGAGCCATCTGAGCATGTATGCCTCCCAACTTTATGAGGGCCCAGCCCCTGATCTTGGGTTGGGATGTTCCTTTATTTTTAGGCACTATCATTAAAAATCCAAATTATATCTAAGCAGATATTATCAGAAGATACAGAAAACCCTTCAAAAAACAAACATCTTAAGGTCTGGGAGGCGTGTAACTCAGTGGCAGAATACTAGTTTTAACATACAGGAGGCCTTGGATTTCATCCCTAACACCACCAAAAAAGCAAAGAAACACCTTAGCCAGTGTACATTTGTGTGTGTGTTTAAATAAGGCCTTGACATTGCATCAGTACTGAGATTTCATTTCAGATGAAACATCTTGAAAGTATCAAAGTCCTGGCTCTTTTCTCTTGGCTATTATCACTGCTTCTCACCCAATGTTGTATAACAATCCCAGCCCATATTCCTCCTCCTAGTTTTCTATTCAGGATAGAGAGGTTTCTAAGTATCTTTAAGAGACATTTTTTTGGCCTCATCAGTAAAATCTGGGAGGTCACAGGAGAGGCAGTCTTGATGCTTCTGGGAATGGCCAAATTTGGCAAGTGATAGGTTGAAGGAAAAGGAATAGAAACTAGCTTTTTCTAGTCCTTAGGAGAGGAAAGAGTTGGAGTTTTGTGGTCACTGATATCCTGTCAATCTTTTTCCAGGAAAAGATTTTCAAGGAAGCAAACTAAAAGTCACTCTTGCTCGAAAGAAGCCTCCCATGAACAGCATGCGGGGTGGCATGCCACCTCGTGAGGGCAGAGGGATGCCACCACCGCTCCGTGGAGGTATTTACTGGACACTTTTCTCTGAGCTACTTTTCTTTTCCTGTAAACATTTCTCATTAGCTGGGCACAGTGGCACTCGTCTATGATCTCAGCTTGTTGGGAGGCTGAGGCAGGAGGATCACTGAGTTCAAATTCTGTGTCAGCAACTTACGCTCTAAGCAAATTAAAAGGACTGGGGCCAGTGTGGCAGTGCACACCTGTAATCCCATCAACTCAGGCTGTGAGACAGGATGGCAAGTTTGAGACCAGCCTCATCAACCTACTCCCTGTCTCAAAACAGGTTGGGGATGTGGCTCAGTGGTTAAGTACCCCTGGGTTCAGTCCCTAGTACCAAAAAAAAAAAAAAGATTTCCGTTATACTTTTTGCCCCTGATGGGGGGAAGATGAAGTAATAAAAGGGTGTATAGAATCAATACTAGATTGCTGAGAGCTAATGGTAAATGTAGATATGGGTTGATTGGTTAGGGAGGCTAGAAGCCCTGCAGAGCCTTAACTGCCTGAGTTTCAGCTCTACCATTTATTCCGCTTTGGTTTTATCGTCCCACAAGATTATTTTGGGAGATCAGTGAAATAACGCATGTGGAAAGGCTCTGGTGGTTGTGAGGATGAAGCTGTGGTGTCTACACTAGGCCCTTGGACTGTAGAAGAATTTGTGCTCCCTGTAGCAAAGCCGGTCTTCATGAGGCTATTTCTTGTTGCAGGTCCAGGTGGCCCAGGAGGTCCTGGGGGACCCATGGGTCGCATGGGAGGCCGTGGAGGAGATAGAGGAGGTTTTCCCCCAAGAGGGCCGCGGGGTTCCCGAGGGAATCCCTCTGGAGGAGGAAACGTCCAGCACCGAGCTGGGGACTGGCAATGTCCCAATCCGTATGTACTTCTCTTGGCAAACTGATACCCTACTAGTCATATCATCCCTGCCTCGCCCCATTCCCAGTCTGGGACAGGACTGCTGGATTCTCTTTACCTAGAGAAACTTAATGATGAACTTGATGACTGTCATGGATGCGGGACTGGTCATCCACTCCCTGCCTGCTCCCACTGGTTCTGTGGGTGTGCTGCTACCTGAGGTTTTGACGCTCGAGGCACTCTTCTGTAGACAGATCCTCTTAAAGCTTTGTGCCCCCGGGACCCTGTGGTTGTGGAAGTGCAGTGTGTGCCTGCTTAAGTGTGGCCTCTGCTCGTTCAGCTTCTTGGTTCATTTGGTGATTTCTGCTCTGGTGTGACTTTGTGCAGGGGTTGTGGAAACCAGAACTTCGCCTGGAGAACAGAATGCAACCAGTGTAAGGCCCCGAAGCCTGAGGGCTTTCTCCCACCACCCTTCCCACCCCCGGGTAGGTACAGGTTTCCTGAGCATCCCCTCAGCTTCCTGGTGCTAACCTTCTATTGTTGACTTTAGTGGGCTTGGTAAACTACCTGTGCCCACTGTAAAGGACCTTCAGTTATAGTTGTGTTCTCATTTCTAAATGTCACCCAGATGTTGGGACTGGGTCTGGGTCAAGTTTCTGCTTTCTTCAGAGAAGAGGAAACAGATCCTTCTACAGCATCTCTGCAGAGCTTCTTTCTCAACTCCCTGACTGTGTCTCCACCCTTTCCTCACCTTAGGTGGTGACCGTGGAAGAGGTGGCCCTGGTGGCATGCGGGGAGGAAGAGGTGGCCTCATGGACCGCGGCGGTCCTGGAGGAATGTTCAGAGGTGGCCGTGGTGGAGACAGGGGTGGCTTCCGTGGTGGCCGTGGCATGGACCGAGGTGGCTTTGGCGGAGGAAGACGAGGTGGTCCAGGGGGTCCCCCTGGACCTTTAATGGAGCAGATGGGAGGAAGAAGAGGTGGACGTGGAGGACCTGGAAAAATGGATAAGTATGTGGTGGGGGAGAGCTGGACTGGAGCTCGTCCACGTGGCACCAGTCTGGGGATGAGTCGCAGGGCACCATGGGCTGCTGTCAGGCTGCTGAGCCTTCTCTCTCCTAACCAGAGGGCCCTCTTTGCCTTGCAGAGGCGAGCACCGTCAGGAACGCAGAGATCGGCCCTACTAGACACAGACCCCGCAGAGCTGCATTGACTACCAGATTTATTTTTTAAACCAGAAAATGTTTTAAATTTATAATTCCATATTTATAATGTTGGCCACAACATTATGATTATTCCTTGTCTGTACTTTAGTATTTTTCACCATTTGTGAAGAAACATTAAAACAAGTTAAATGGTAGTGTGCTGAGTTTTTTTTTCCTTCTTTTAAAAATGGTTGTTTAAGATTTAACAATGGGAACCCCTGTGAGCATGCTCAGTATCAATGTGGAGAACCAAGAGGGCCTCTAACTGTAACAATGTTCATGGTTGTGATGTTTGTTTTTTTTTTTTTTAAATAAAATTCCAAATGTTTATAAACAGTCATCCTTCTCAGCCTCTGTTCCACAGTTGCATGCCCCTGTTGTCCCCAGGGAGTAGGGTGCTATCCTGATAAACAGCTCGTTTCAAGTATCAGTCTGAAATGGTGATGGCATGAAAACAAAGTACAGCACATTCTTGGTTGCAGAAACAACTGGCCCAGCACACCCTCAGAAAAGATGTACAGTGGCACTGGGGTAAGGTGGAGGTGTGGGAGTGTGGGTAAATTCTTTAATGGGAACTGGGGCTTGAGCCTAGAAGAGGTCATCCGCTGGCCCCAGGTCTGCACCGCGATTACAGCGAGCACTCACCTGAGCCCCATTCCTGGCCCTTCTGAACATGTATCTCACCTTCATCTCTGCTGTCTGGTTCTTTACTAGATCATCCACTAGCGTGAACTTGTTCCTCACCTCTAGGGAGGCAAAGGGGGCCCTGTCTTTGCCTCCCTTCCACCCTCAAAGTTCTGTCCCTCCTCCTGGGAGGTGCTCTCTTGCCTCCTCTCCCCTTTAAGGACCCACATTATGATCACTGCCTTTACTGCAAGGATAACTCCAAGCTGTCTGCATTGCGGAGATGATGGTCAGGCATTCTCTGTTCTTGCTGCCTTCTTCCAAGTGTGTTGGTGGGAGGCCCCCACAGCTAGTGTTGGGTTCCTCCAATGCTCCCCCACACACACCTAGCTGACCTGTCCTGTGGTTTTATCCACTGTTGACATTGTACCCTTTTTCAAATGCCACCCTCTTAGGAGTCTTGACAGGTTGGAAGGTAGGATTGATCCTGTCCTGTCCCATCTCAACAGATAAGTGTGTGCTCCAAACCCTGGAGTTAGAAACCATGATTCATTCCCCACCCTCCTTCCAAACTGGCTCACCTAGAATCCATCCACAGCCCTCAGCCCTGCCAGGCCGCCACACTAACTCCCTGGACTTCCTGCTTCTCCCCTGGGCCCCTAACCCTTCTCCAGAGGCCAGAATGACTGTACACCAAACGTTTTTGCAATTCTCAAGATTTTGTGGCTCCCACCATGGTGCTTCTGACCCATGTGCTACAGACACTTCCACCTCGGCACACACATCTCCCAGGCCCAAGCCTCAGGTGCCACGTGCCTCAAAATATTTAATTCCTGGGCTGGGTTGTGGCTCAGTGGTAGAGCGCTTGCCTAGCGTGCGTGAGGCACTGGGTTTTTATCAGCACCACATAGAAGAATTTAAAAATTATTTTGCTCCCCTATAACTAAAAACAAATTTTAAAAAATATTTAAAGGTGAGGTGCTCTGAGGTCTCTCTGTCATCCCGGACTGGGCTCTCAAGCTCAGTTTAGGGGGTTCAGGTTAACCCAACCAGCGTACTAAGTTCCCAGAGCTGCCCAGCCAGCAATGGCTTTGTGTTTTGGAATTGTGTTACAATTCCACTAACTCCCTCAGACTTCCAGCTGCAACCAAGGCCAAGCCAGCTGCTCTCTGGCATTTAGTGGATGCAAGAAACCTGCATACACAGGTGCTTCTGGGGTCTGCAGATAACCGTGGGGCATCCATAACCCAGTCCTCTTGTCCCTCTGTTGCTTCCCTTGGTTCTGTAAGAAAATTAGAGGCTTTCCTGGAGGTGATGCTATGGACCCAGGAAGGCACCACATAACAAGGTCTCCCACACAAGGGTAGTCTACACCACAGCTGCCCTGTGTGAATATTGGAGGCTGGAATCTGGAGTAGTGCTCTAGTCACAGGCAGAGAAGAGGAAGGGGTTACCTCCATTGCCTGTCCTTCAGCATAATGCACATGTACCCCATCAGCTAGGCCACATTGAGCTGAGTTATGGTAATATTTTTTACAAACTGTGATGCAACTACTACTATGGTTCCATTTTACAGATGGTGCCTCAGAGGCACAGGAAGCGTAACCAGTCCACTGGATTCAGTCCCTTTCCTATGGTCAAATCCCAAAATGCAGTAAGATAGGTACAGGCAGGAATCAAATTCCTGCATAGCTGCTGACAACAAATCTGTCTTGTCCTCTCTCGGCCTGTTTCCCTAAATTGTGAAATGAAGACAACTGAAAGTATCATTTACCCCAGTGACTTGGGAGGCTGAGACAGGAGGACCACAAGTTCAAAATACAAAGCCAACTTGGTAAGACCTTATCTCAAAAAAAAAAAGGCTGGTGATATTGCTCAGTGGTTAATACCACTCCTGGGTTCAATCCCTGATACAAGAAAAATCAAAATAAAACGCCAACATCCAATATACTTCCATCACCTCCACTGCTACTCCTGGTTCCTTCTGGGGCTCTGGCTCCTGCCCTTTTCCCTGCCCACCATAGCAGTCCAGGGATCCTGTTAAGACCTAAATCAACCTCTCCTGCTCTAAATCCCTTCATGGCTCCTATGTCCCTCAAGAGTCATGGTCCACAAGGCCCTCCCTACTTGATTTGTCCCAACTTGTCTACCTTCATCCCTCTCCCCAGCTCCCTCCACTCCAGCCTCCGGGGCCTCCTGAGTCGTATCCCACTTCATATTCCCACTGGCTATTCCCTTGGCCTGACGCACTCTCCCTCCAGTTATCTGCCAGGCTTCTCTCATCTCTTTCCCTAATCTCTGATTTTAAATTGCACACATTCCCACCCTCCCTTGCCTGGCTGCAACCTCTCTCCCATCTCACCCCAGGGGCTGCCTGCCTTCCAAACTGCAAGCTCTGAGAGTTTGGCCTTGTTTGGTCCCCCACTTTGCTGTTGGTTTTGAGTGTCAAAAGAGACTTGGCACCGTAGGTGCCATGTGCCCTCCATTACTAGTACTTGTTATCCACCTTACTCAGCCCAGGATGGGGAGTGAGGCCCTGAGGCATCCAGACAATTCAGGAGATGTTGAAACCACTTTCTCAACAGAAAAGCTCAGGCCTGAGATGAAACCTTCGGGAACTTAGTGCCAAAGGGACTCAAAGTAGGTGCTCAATAAATGACCCTGATCCTTGAGTGAGGATATTCCCGTAACAGTGGTGTTCAAACCCCAGGTCCATCAGCTGCTCCCAGCCTGAGCTCCCGTTGGTGAATGGCAAGTGTTCCTCCCAGAAGTGACTCCCCATCCATTCAGGGCAAGGGCAAAGAGCAGGTCTGACACCCATTGAGAGCTTTATGAAGCTCTGAGCATTCTGGTTGTTTGGTCCCACCCGGCAGCATGACTGCGACCCAGACCATCCAGGCGACTGCGCCCAGCCCAGCCGGCAGCAGCAGGGGGCAGGATTTCCCGCAGATCCCGGCCAGGGCCCGACTCTGCAGTTTGAAAAGAACCAAAGAACCGAGCGGGGTTCAGCCTCCCCGGCCTGGCCGACCTCCGCAGCCTTCAGGCCTCACGCCCCTGTTCTGTGCGGAAGCCTCTGCCGCAGCCTCCTGGCCACCTGCCTGCCCTTCTGAGCCTCAGCTCCCCGTCCGCAAAGCGGGTCCCCTCAACTCAGTTTGGTTCAACTGCGCCTCCAGCGGGGGCGCGCGGCGGGCGCCCAGGGGCGGCAGGCAGCGGGGCCACCCCCTCCCCTCGCTGCGCCCGCCCTGCGGGAGGAAGCTCGCCACTGGTGGCGGGTCGCCTCGGCTATCTGGACGGCGGAGGTCCACCCGGGAAGGAGGTGACTTTGCAGTCCCCGGCCCCTATCGCTTCCTGACTTGCTCTCGGAAGCAGGCTGTGCCGCCTCCAGCCCTGGGAAGGCCACTGTCGGGGAGGGAGGACCATTAAAAAGGGTCCCCCGAGATCACAGAGGGCAGGCAGGGCCGTGGGGACCGGCCCGGGTCTGGATGGAGCGTCTGGGCTGGTCGCGGCCGCGTGGGGGCCACCTTTTGCTCCGACTGCGGAGAGACGCCAGGTCCGGACTCGGGCCGGGAGATTCCAGCTCCTCCCCACCCCGCCCAGCCGCCCAGGAAAGCCGCGGCCCCTTTAAGAGCGAGCGGCCCCGCCCGCCCCCTCCGGGCGGGATCCGAATTCCAGGGAGGCGGGGCGGAGACGGCGCGGAGGCCGAGGAGGCTCCGGGATCCGCCGAGGCTCGGGCGGCGCCTCCCTGCGGCGGCCCGGCCCGGCTCCGGCCCCGCCGGGGCGATGCTCCCCGCGGCCGCGGGATGAGCCAGGTGAGCGTGGGGACCCCCAGCACCCTCTGCCCAGCGCGCACTGCTGCGGGACCGGCCGCGAAGTGCGCGGCCTCTGTTCCCCGAGGGCTGTGTGACCTTGGGCGGCCCTGAGCCCTCTCTGGGCCAGGCCCCGAGCACCTCGGAAGCTCTCGGAGGCCTTTCAGAATCCTGGCCCTGCTTGTACCCGCCTGGGGCGCACCCGGGAGGCTTCTGGAGGAGGCGGGACCCGGGCCGGCAGACCTGGCTGTGGGATCGCACCCCGAAACCAACAACGCCGCGCCAGGAGCGCCCGGACTCTTCCACCCACTGCTCAGCGACCTTCAGCGAGCTCGTACCCTTTCTGCGTCTCAGTTTCCTCATCTGTAAAATGGAGATAATATCATCGGCGCTGCCCTAGCCGCCGTTGTTGCAGTTACCGCTCAGGCTGGCTGCTGGGGGTGTAACAGTGGCGCGATCTTTGGGGGAGAGGCGCAGAGGGAGGAGCAGGGACCTGCCCGCGGGAGATGGAGTGGGCACTAGCGCTGAGCAATGCAGACAACCCCTCCCCGCGGCCCGGACCTGTCTGCTGGGGTCCCAGGTCATTGGCTTCATATCTCTAGGTCCCAGCTCTTTGTGATGGGCACCAACCTGCCTGGGAGGAGGCCTCATCCCCCATCCCCCACCCCAAGAAAGCCAAACAGCAAACATTAAGAAACACTGAGTGTGAGATTATCCCGTTGAATCCTTGTAGGCAGATGGTTTTTTATTTTGTGCAGTGGGGATTGGACCCAGGGCCTCCTACACGCTAGGCAATGCTCTACCACTGAGCTACAGCCCTGGCCCTTTTCATTTTACTTTGAGACAGGGTCTTGCTAAGCTGTCTAGGCTGGCCTGGAACTTGCAATCCTGAGCTGGGTAATGTTTCTGTACCCATTTCACAGAGGAGGAAACTGAGGCATAGAGTTTTCTCCCAACCTGAACTTAAACCAGGCATTTAGCCTGAGTGATGGGCAGGTACAGCGTTCTGTACTGAGTGTTTGCTGGATCTTCACAGCAATCCTGATCTGTGTCCCTGCCCACAGTGACTTGGCTGGCCCGGGCATGGCGGACCCAGTGGCGAGCATCGCGGGTTCCGCGGCAAAGAGTGTGCGGCCTTTCCGCTCCAGTGAGGCCTATGTGGAGGCCATGAAAGAAGACCTGGCAGAGTGGCTGAACGCCCTGTATGGCCTGGGTCTGCCTGGCGGTGGTGATGGCTTCCTGACGGGCCTGGCCACAGGCACAACCCTGTGCCAGCATGCCAACGCTGTCACCGAGGCTGCCCGTGCTTTGGCTGTCACCCGCCCGACCCGAGGTGTGGCCTTCCAGGCACACAGCATGGTTCCTGGCTCCTTCATGGCCCGAGACAACGTGGCCACCTTCATCGGCTGGTGCCGCGCGGAGCTGGGCGTGCCCGAGGTGCTCATGTTCGAGACGGAGGACTTGGTGCTGCGCAAGAACGAGAAGAGCGTGGTGCTGTGCCTGCTGGAGGTGGCGCGGCGCGGGGCCCGCCTCGGCCTGCTGGCTCCCCGCCTCGTGCAGTTCGAGCAGGAGATTGAACGGGAGCTGCACGCAGCACCCCCCAGCGGCACCCATGCTCCCACTGCTGGGGACACCGAAACCACCACTGCACCAGGGACTTCCACTCGTGGACCCCGCATGACGCCCAGTGACCTGCGCAACCTGGATGAGCTGGTGAGTCCTCCCAGGGGCATACCCAGCATCCCATCTCTGCCTGCGCCCCACACCGGAACCAGGTGGCGGAGTCCATGCTCACTACCTGTCCCTGCCTATCCTGGTGTCTGTAGGTCGGCCTACCCAATGCAAAGTGTGCATATGTTGAATGCCAAGTGTATACCTGGGCCCAAGGAAATGGCTAGGCCCATAGTGGGAGGGGTGCTGGGTCCGAGGCCACACAGTGCAGCTGGGCCTGGGACAGGATTCTGCACCTTGGCATCTCCCCAACATTTCCCCCAGCCCCTTTGGTGCTGGGGATGGAATCCCATGCCTTTTGCATGCTTTTTGCCACTAAGCTAAGTCCCCAGCCATGATTTTCCCTCCTTTTAGGTGCTAAAGCTGTACTAACCATGTGCTGTGCGTTCCTTCAACTGGGGGCCTCTTGACTTGAGCACCCCCTCAGTGCCCTCCCCACACTCAGGAGCTAGAGGTGCATGCTCAACCAAGGTTGAGCGGCTGCTGCACTTGGCTGCGATGAGGTGTGCAAAGCCCTTTGCAAGG
This sequence comes from Marmota marmota marmota, assembly GCF_001458135.2. NCBI lineage: Eukaryota > Metazoa > Chordata > Mammalia > Rodentia > Sciuridae > Marmota > Marmota marmota. Next base: position 794,548 of record NW_026000130.1, on the reverse strand, counting down.
TGCCTGGCGCATAGTAGGCACTCAGTGAGCGCCTGGCCCTTCTCTGGGAAGCCCAGCTGCTGCTGCTGGGAACAGGAAGTCCTGATGGAGCTGCAGGAGTCCTGCTTGGAGCATAGGAGGTGCTGGGCAGTGTTCCCAGCCACCCCCCTCCTTTCCCAGGGCCTAGGTGTCCCTGCCACCCCCGCAGCTGAGCCAAGAGTTTCCTTTTTATCTGGAGGTTAGGACTGTGCTGTGCCTGCCCAGGAGGCGGGCAGCCGGATGGCCGTGGGCAGAGGCATGTGCCCCACCCCCGGCCTGGGCCTGGGTCACCCAAGGCCCCACCTGCTCATTTCCTCCGGCGCCGCTGTGGGCAGGGAGGCGGGCAGGGCCTCCCACACAGCCAGCCTGGCAGCTCCAGGCCTGGAGTGACATGTGTGCAGCGTGTGCTTTGCCAGGTCAGTGGCCTGTGTGTGCATATTGGTGTGTGCATGTGTCCCACACGTCTGTGGCACTCCCCCACACCAGTGCTCAGCCAGGCACAGAGTGCCCTGCACTTGTATCCCATGACCTGCCTCCTCCAGGGCCTGGCCTTCCTGTGACCTCAGGTCCCTCTCTGTGATGTGGGTGAAGGAGCATTGAGGACGGGTTCCAGGGCTCCCCCAGGCTTAACGGCTTCAAGGATGTTCCTCACTGGGGTTCTACACCCCCACCTGATGACAGTTCCATCATCTCGTCCTGGTCCGCTTTCTGGGCCCTGGGGGCCAACCAGGGGAGCTGGTCATGTTTGGAAGCTGCACCCATGTCTGGGGCAACAAGTCTCCAACCCCCATTCCCCGGAAGCACTTACTTCCTCCTGACCCTGGAGCTGCTGACAGTAAGCCCTGAGAGGAGGGACTTGACCCCTGACCTCCAGCCTGTCCTCTCTGGCCCTAGGTGAGGGAGATTCTGGGCCACTGCACTTGCCCAGACCAGTTCCCCATGATGAAGGTCTCTGAAGGGAAATACCGAGTGGGAGACTCCAGTGTGCTCATCTTCGTGCGGGTAAGGGTCCCCAGCTGCCAGCTGCAACCATCCTGGTGGGCTGTTAGACCCAGGAGCTGCAACCATGACCTGCCCACTCTGGGCCCCCACAGGTGCTGAGAAGCCACGTGATGGTACGTGTGGGTGGTGGCTGGGACACACTGGAGCATTACTTGGACAAGCATGACCCTTGCCGTTGTTCCTCCACTGGTCAGTGCCTGGGGCTGGGTGGACAAGCAGGGGCTCCCTTCCCTGGCTGTATCCCTCATATGTCATCTGTTCTCTCCCCCCACAGCCCACAAACCTGCCCAGCCCAGAGCCTGGACCTTCTCCCCCCAGAGGGTGTCACCCACCCCTAGTCCCCGGCCTGGTAGCCCAGTTCCCGGGGGTGAGCGCCGGGGCTCTCGGACTGAGGTTACTTTACGAAGCACAAAGGAGGGGGCCCAGACCCTGCCCAGGTGAGGTGCAGGAGGACATGGGAAGGAGCGGCGGGGTGGGGGTGGGGCTTCCGCCCTGGCCCGGATGACGGAGTTGCCTTCCTTCGGCTCCAGAGTGACTCACACCCTGGGAAAAGTTCCCGTGGGTGGGGGTGGGCCTGGCTTCCCGTCTCCATGGCAACCCGACCAAACCAACAACACAGCTGGGGTGGGCCCTGGAGGTTGGGCAGCGGCCAGTCCAACCAGGCTTCCTCTGGCCGGGCCTGGGGGAGACCGGAGGCCTGGGGAGGGGCCGTGGGGGCCATGCAGACCTCATTTCTTCCGCTGCTGTGTTGGGGCTCTGAGTGGCCGCAGGAAGCTGCTGTGGAGCCTCTCACTTCTCCCTGGAAGTCCCCAGGACAGACAGATGCCTTACCACTCCCACCAGCACTCCCTTGGCTGTGCCACCCACCTGCCTTGCTGTCCCTCTCCTTGCCCCTTATGCGTGCGCGCCAGTGATGCCCCATCTCTCTCTCTTGTTCCCTTGCCCCAGGGCCCGGGATCAGCTGCCCCCCATTCCCCGCTCCCGCCGCTACTCGGGGGACAGTGACTCCTCAGCCTCCTCAGCCCAGAGCGGCCCCCTGGGTGCCCGCAGTGACGACACAGGCACTGGCACCCTCCGGAGGGAGCGGTCCAGCAGGCGGCTGACCACAGGCACCCCGGCCTCTCCGAGACGGCCGCCTGCCCCTCGCAGCCAATCCCGAGACCGGCTGGATCGGGGACGGCCCCGGGCTGCCCCAGGCGGCAGAGGAGCCCAGCCGTCCGCCCCCAGCTCTGCCCGCCGGGCCCGCAGCCAGAACCGCGAGGAGCAGGCTGTACTGCTAGTGCGCAGGGACCGAGATGGGCAGCACTCCTGTGTGTCGCGGGGAAGGGGCGGCGGGGGCTCAGGCAGGAGCACCCCCCAGACTCCCCGTGCCCGCAGCCCTGCAGCGCCCCAGCCTCTCCAGGTCTCCAGCCCGGGGCCAGAGTTGGGCGCCACACCCGCCAGTGTCTTCCGCACACCTCTGCAGCTTGACCCGCAGCAGGAGCAGCAGCTGTTCCTGCGCCTGGAAGAGGAATTCCTGGCCAATGCCCGTGCCCTTGAAGCTGCTGCCAGCGGGACTCCCACCGGACTAGCCCCTGACCCGCCTCGGCCCCCAGATCCTCCCGCTCCCGACTCGGCCTACTGTTCCTCCAGTTCCTCCTCTTCATCCCTCAGCGTCCTGGGTGGCAAGTGTGGCCAACCAGGGGACTCAGGTCGGACAGCCAATGGGCTGCCCGGGCCCCGTAGTCAAGCCCTATCCAGCTCGTCAGACGAAGGCAGCCCCTGCATTGGCATAGGGGGGCCTCTAGAGGCACCTGGGACCCCCCTGGCTGGCCCAGAACCCTCGCGGGTCTGGGCACGGGGTCGGATGGACACACAGCCAGACCGTAAACCCTCTCGCATTCCCACACCTCGCGGCCCCCGACGCCCTTCTGGACCCACGGAGTTCGGGGCCTGGCCAGCCCAGCCCTCGGTCACCCCAAGGGCCGAGCCAGATTCCTGAATGTGATGAACCAGCCCATCCGCTCCCCGACCCCATTCCTTCTCCTTTTCCTTGGTGGCCTTAACCTACCCTCTGCATCAGGGAGCCCCCTCGCCTCCTGAGTACCAGACCTCATGGGACCAGACCCCTCGGGACCACAAGGCACAATGGGACCTCTGTTGTACATTCCGGTTGGGGGATGAGCGTAGCTATTTAATTACTAATATTATTGAATGCCTTAGGGGAGGCCGGGCTAGCCCGGTGTCCCGAGGACCTATGGTCCAGCAGAGCCTCTGACAGTAAAGTTTTGCTCCGCAAACTGTCTGTTTCTTGGAGACTCAGCCTTGGAGCATCGCACCCCTTTGACAGTCCTCAAGTTGGGATTCTGGAGTTAATTGCCAAGGGGCCAAGCTTGGTAGCTCTAGTCCAAAATCAAGTCTCTGTCTTGCCCATCCCAGAACAAAAATCTCAGGTGTACTTTGTTTCTTTTTTATTACCTCCAGAGAGGCGGGACTTAGGGATTGTGTCCAATGAGGCGCTAGGAACAGTTCGATCTCCCAATCAGATACATAGCCAAGTCCTTTCCATCGACTGTGACCCAATGAGGCCCCAGAAAGGACTGATCTTGTCCAATGGGGCGTTGGGCCCCAGTGTAGTTCAAAGAGAGGCCGGTCGCCCAGGAGACTAGGTGGGAGTTTTCCTTATCCAATCAGGGAGGAAATTTCTCTGTCCAATCCGAGTGAGGTTGGGCAATCTTGTCCAATCCGGTCACATGAGGATACAACGCGCTGGATGCAGCGCCCCCTGCAGGCGCAGGGCTGGATGTGCAGGACGTGCGCGTACCAGAGCACAGCGCAAAAGCTCGCGGAAGAGACGCAGCACGTGCCAGTTGTACTTGGCGGAGCATTCGAGGTAGCCACAGCGCCAGCCCCTGCGCACCAAGGCGGCCAGTGCACGCCGAGGTCCGAAGCGCAGCCGCTGCCGGTCCCGCTTGTTGCCTACCACGAGGATGGGTGCCTCGGGCGCTCCCGCCGGCCTGGGGCCCGGATTGGGGATAAGAAACACGGTGCTGGAGACCCCACAGCCAGAGAAGCCCCTTATCCCCTCCCCAAGAATCTACACACACAGGTGCATTCTTTCCTATGGCCAGAGACCTCCAAGAAATACCAGGCCTGTGTGTGCCAAAGACTTATGTTAGAGACCTTCCTACAGCAATGACCTGATCCTGCAGCCCCTATCTCACTCCCCTCGGGCAAAGGCCTGGCCCAGTCAGGCCCCTCTCCCCACCACCACCTCCTGCCGCGCCCCCACCTGGTCTCCGCGATGCGCTGCCGCAGGGCCTTCACGTAATCGAAACTGTCCGGGCTGCAGATGTCGTAGACGAGCACGAAGGCGTCCGTATCCTGCAAGCTCCAGTCTTTAGAGTCAGGACATTCCTGGGGGCGGGAGGCCAGGGTTTGCGGAAGCCGCTTTCCCACCCTGCTGCCCCTTAACTCTGCAGGCGACACTAAACCCACAGTTCATTTTCAGGCCTTGGTCGCTCATCCCCATCTCTAAGCGCCCTCCTCCAAGCTTCCTGGGCCTTACCCTCCTTATGGTGGTGTCCAGTGTAAATTTCTCCAACCATATCTGGAGCCTGTCGTCCACCAGCCCTCCTTCAACCTTGCCTTCCTTTCCTGTTCCCTCGCTCCCATATTCCTTTTCTTCCTTCCAGTCTCCCCCAGCTCAACTACAGTCGGGCCGCTCCCCTCCTTAGCCGCCCTCGCAGGCTACTATTGCCTGTCAAGACTTAATTGCCAAGCCCAGGGTCCTGGAAACCCGCCTCCCTCCAGAGCCCCAGACCACCCGTCAGCCGCAGCCATGCCCACTACTGTTCACTCGGAACCTACTGCTGTTCTTTCCACCTCGAATGCACTTTGCACTTTACCCAAAACCCCACTCAGCCTTCCAGGTTCAGCTCGGTGCCATCCGCTTCAGGAAGTCCTGTTTAATCCTGGCTTTTTCCTCTGAACCTCTCGGACATTCACTCCAAAGACTGGAGAGCTGGAGTTAGCACAAATTACTAAATGTCTTTGCTCCAGGTCACAGGAATGAGGGAGCAAAGAATTACCTCCTTTAGGAAGTATATCCCTGTGCCTGATTCCAATCTCTCCCACTGCTCAAGGCTCTGCTCAAGGATCCAGACACAGCCACAGGACCGTGCAGCGACACGCGCTGGTCCAGTCCCACCAATGGAGGTAGGCAAAGATAGAAACACCCACGGCAACAAGAGAAAGCCTTGGCTAAGTCGCGGGGTTTAGGTCCCGAGCTCCTCCAGATGGGCGGAGAGGGCTCAAGTCCAATACCGGGACACACCATTTTTTCTTCGATTCCTTAACATGGTCAGGAGCCCTGAGACCATCCACGTGGACACGCACGTGTGCAGCAAGCCCACATACACTCCTTACACTGTCACACGCCNCTCCCGGGAAGGGTCGTGGGAAGGTGACTGGAGGACCTGGAGCCCGCTCCAAAATAGAAGCCCCTTCCCGCCCGCCCCCTTCTCGTCCTCTGCTCCCAACACTGCTCAAGCAGGCTCCTGACAAACCCTGGCCCACTGGAGTCGGGCCGCCCAGGGCGCGGATCAGGTCCCAGCTGTGACCTTGGAAGAATCGCTGTACTGTGCTGGGTCTCTGCTCTGCATCCATCAAAGGCAGACACCTCCAAGGGCTTTTGCTGCTTCCGAGAATCTACCAAGTGCCAGACCCTTTTCCATGCTGTTCCTTACTTGATCCTTAAATCTTCAGCCTCAACCCTGGTATCTCCATTTGAGGGAAGAGGAAACTGAGGCTGGAGTGAGAAATCCCCAGGGTTAGAAGGGAAGTGGGGCCCCTAGCTGTCTGGTGGCCTTGCTGTCTTCTCTGAGGGACCTGCCACCTTCCTCTCACCCACAGGGGTAAATTGGACAATATATAAATATTGTAAAACAGCAGCCCGGCAGGGGAGGAGGGGACAGAGGGGACTGAACCCAGCACACACTGAGTCACAGCAACTCAGCCCCAAATCCCTGCCTCAACAAGACTGGAGGTAAATAAATAAAGGTCCAGAAATTGGCCAACACCACCTGTCACTGCTAAGGCCATTTCCTTCGGGAACTTCCACCTGTAGCTTCCCTCAAAGGACAGTAACATCCTAATCAGACTTCCAGAGCCCAAATCCCCCTCCCTGGAACTGGACAGGAAGTTCCTACTCCCAGTTTGCAAAGTTGCATTTGCTGAGCTGCCCATTCCCTGGCTTTGCACCCCTCTCCACTACACTGAGGGACTCTGACATCTCTGCCCTCTGCCAGGTACTGAGGTGAAATGCACAGATGTCTGGTTTCTACACTGACCAAAGATTTCATTTACTTAACAAATATTAAAAATCTTACTGTTTGTCAAGATGCTGGCATGGATTCTTTCTGAGGGAAAAGCAGGGGCAAGTTCTGGGAATTGAACCCAGAGAGGTTTTACCACTGAGCCCCATCCCCAACCCTTTTTATTTTTTATTTGAGACAGGTCTCACTGAGTTGCTTAGGGCCTCACCAAATTGCTGCGGCTGGACTTGAACTTGGAATCCTTCTGCCTCAGCCTCCCAAGTTGCTGGGATTACAGGCATGTGCCACTGCACCTGGCTGCTGACATGGAGTTTTGAAGGAGAGTGGGGGAGAGGAGGAGGAGGAGGAGGAGGAGGAGGAGGAGAAGTAGAGCATGGACAATACACCCTCCCCAGCCCAGGGAAAGGTGGAGGAGCACGGAGGCGATCCTCCCGGGAGCAGGTGGGGCAACCTCAGAATGTTTCTCTCAGTGGCAGTGTTTTTGTCTCCCACGCTGGAAGAGGGCCTTAGCCTGATTTCACTTCTCTCCTCAACCATGAGAGAGCTCAGCCCACCTCTGGCAAGGATTCTAGTCTTCAAGTTCAGTGAGTAGGGACGGTTGGCTTCATATTTTTTCATAGTGTTTCCCTTCACTCGATATCCCTTTTTACATTTTTTTCTTGTGAATTTAAAAAATTTTACAGCTTCTGAATTTTGTGAGCTGTTTCCCTTCCTTTGGGGAACAAGGCAGGGAGTCAATAAGTTTACCCCCCAACCTTTCTGGTGGACACTGGGCGGGTCTTGATTAAGAATTTTTTTAGGGGGTGCAGGGGGAAGGCTTGGGGGGGATTGAACTGAGGGGCCCTCGACCACTGAGCCACCTCCTCAGCCCTATTTTGTATTTTATTAGAGACAGGGTCTCACTGAGTTGCTTAGGGCCTCGCTCAATTGCAAGGCTGGCTTTGAACTCTATCCTCCTGCCTCAGCCTCCCTGAACCGCTGGGATCACAGGTGAGTGCCCCGCTCCTTTCTTCCTTTTCTGATGGAGTTCCCTCTTCCTGGGCAGTGATTCTCTGAGAACTCCAGGCAGGGCTCTGTACGTGGCACCTCTGAGTGCCCTCATGGCTTCTTGGCCCATGCTTATGGAATGATGGACACTATGGACTGGGAAGGTCCCAGGGCTCCCACAAAGTTCTGCACAATCTTCAGGGGTGTCACCTTCCCTAGGGACTCTCCTGTCAGCATCAGTAGCAGAATTCCCAGTTCCTCAGGACTGTGATGTGCAAGCCCTGACCCCAGAGTCACTTGCTCATTGAGACTCAGAGAGCAGTGATTGGCCTGAGCTGATCAGCAGGAAAGGAGATTATAAAGAAGCCCCCTGAGAAGCCCAGCTTCACCCGAGCCCAGGGGCCAGAGGGGCTTCTAGAGGTGGTCAACTGGAATCTTTGGCCCTTTGGAGACTCATGCAGACTGTTCTGAGCTGTCATGGAGTGGGCGATCCTGTGGCAGGCTTCGCGAAGACCAGCAAGTTGGACGGCTGGAGCTGCCTGGGACATGGATTTCTGAGTGTCTCTATTTGGAACTGCGGTGCTGCCGCCTGCTCTTCCACCTCAGCCCCTACTCCACAGTGACCTCCCCGGCCCTCATGTTTGCATCCAGCATTTCAGGGACACCCATCACACACACTTCTCCTTTGACACAGGAGACCTAGCACTGGCCAGTCACTCTTGTCCTCTGTGGCTTCTGAGAGAGACACATCTGCAGCCACGTTCAGAGAAATGGAGACAGGAGCCTTGAGCTGGTGAAGGGCTGTGGGGTGAGGGGTCTCTGGGAGGCACTAGCCTGGCTGGGGGTGATGGGCATGAGAAGGAGCCAATGACACACCTAAGCTTAGCCCTCAAGGATCTACCCAGATGGTAGAGAGGGTTGGGAGTGGGCCTGGGGAGGGGCAGGCACTGGGGGAGAATTTTGCTTCCCCCAGTTCTTTGCCCACAGCCCCCCAACAGCAGCAACCTGGCAGCCTCCCCATTACCTCGCCCCCTCAAGTGGCATCCCCCATAGCTGGTCTGGTTCTGGACACTCCTTGGGCATTGGCCTGGCTCCAATGTTTAATATAAATTTTTGATGTGATTCAAATAAAATGCCATCTTTTAAAACAAATAGTTCTAAAGTACAAATGGGGAAAAAGAGGGTACTCTAAGTTATCAAAACATAAAGGTACTTCTTTGTGGCCTGGCGTGATGCCTGTAATCCCAGCTACTCTGGAGGCTGAGGCAGCAGACTCTCAGCCCAGGCAATTTAGTGAGGCCCTATCTCAAAAATAAAAGTGGCTGGGGATGTAGCTCAGTGGTGGAGGGCCCAGGGTTCAATCCCCAGTAAGGGACGGGGTGGGGGTGGTGGTGGCAGGGAATCTTTTTGAAGAAGGCAGAAACCAAAGAACATTCAAATTCTCTCCAGAACAGAATTCAGAAAAACATCCGAATATATGTGAAAATTCAGTATATGATAAAAATGGCATTTTAAATCTGTGGGGGAATGATGAATTATTCAGTATATGGTGTGGAGACAACTGGTTAACCATCTGGGGGAAAGGGGAAGTTGGATCCCTGACTCCTTCCTACATACAGCCCAGATGGAACAGAGGGAAAGGCAAACACTAGGATCTGACAAGTACTAGAAAGAAAAGATCAAAAGGGAAGCCGGGCTGGGAGCGGGGAGGCACACCTGGAGCCCCAGCCACCCCTGAGGCGGAGGCAGGAGGACTGCAAGTTTGGGACAAGCCTGGGCAATTTCGTGAGACCCTGTCTCCAGATAAAAATAAAATAAAGAACTGGGGTGGGCTGAGGTGGTGGCTCAGAGGTAGAATGCTCCTGGGTCAGCCCTCAAATAAAAGGCACAGGGACACTGCAATGAGTGAATAATGGACACACTCTGAGATTCCGGTACAGCACAGAACAATGTGTATTGCAAGCTCTGATTGTATGTAAGAAGGGGGAAAGGAAAACGTATTAGATGCCATTTGGACAGTCATGGTTTCGTTGAATGGGAGAGAAACAGGAAGGAGCCAGAAGGCTTTCACTCCTATCCTTTATTACCTTTTGGATTTTTTTTTTCCAATACTGGGGACCAAAACCAGGGCTTCCTACATATTAGCTATGCTTTCCAGCTTCATCTCCAGAACTCCAAGTTAAAATGTAAAATGTGGGGCCAGGGTTGTGGCTCAGAGGGCAGAGTGCTTGCCTAGCATGCATGAGGCCCTGAGTTCGATCCCCGGCACCACATAAAAATACACAAATAAAATAAATGTATTGTGTCCATCTACAACTAAAAAAATGTAAAATGTAACTTTTTTATACCTTCATTTTATTTATTTATTTATATGTGGTACTGAGGATCGAACTCAGGGCCTTGCACGTGCTAGGCGAGTACTATACCGCTGAGCCACAACCGCAGCCCCTAAAATGTGAACGTTTGATGAGACCATTCTGGAGCTCAATCCCACAGCTGCATTTGTACCCATGAGCAAGGATGTATGTGGGAGGGTGCTGGCCTGCAGCACTGCTGGGACTTGCAGAAGACAGGAACAGCCTGCATGTCCATCCATCACAGGGACTGGCTAATGGGCCACCGCCCATTCATCCGCGGAATACTAATATGGGTCTGACTCCAGAAATTACTGTCAGGGAAAAGCAGGATGGAGAAGTGGCTCCGTGGTAGAGCACTTGCCTAGAACGCCTGGCTTCAACTCCGGATCTCACCCCCCTCCTCTGTCACACACAAACACACACACACACACGTACACGCGCGCACACACACACAGAACATGCTGGAAGTGTGTAGGTGTGCTACCATTTCTTTGATAAATCTCTCTAGGGATTTGCTTGGACACACATAGACAAGCATCTCTGCAAGGAAAAAAAAATCTAGCAACGTTTTTTTTGCCTCCAGGGAAGATGTGACTGAGGAAAGGTGGGAGGGAGAAGTTTATCCTTTGTATGATTGATCTTAAGGCCCTACATCATTTTCTTCCTGAAAACAAACACAAACCACTAATTGAAGATTAAAAATGCCAAAGGAGGGGCTGAGGCTGTGGCTCAGTGGCAGAGCACTCGCCTGGCATGTGTGAGCACTGGGTTCAATCCTCAGCACCACATAAAATAAATATAAAATAAAGGTTAAAAAACATAATGCCAAAGGAGGTCTCACCACAGCCCTTAGCATGGGTGTGTATCTGTGGGACCCTCTAAAAGGAACTGGTTGCTGTTGAATTTCCTAACCAGCTGGGAAGGCCCAAGATGCTGGAGAATCTTCTCAAAGAGAGCCAGGGCTGGCAGGGCATGGGGGCACATGCCTGTAATCCCAGTGACTCCAGAGGCCGAAGCATGACGATAGCACGTTCAAGGCCAGCTTCTGCAATTTAGCAAGATCCTGTTACAAAATAAAACTTAAAAAGTAGGGGGTGTGGCCCAGGGTGGAGGGCCTTTGGGTTTAATCCCCAGTACCCTCGTCCGCAAAAGCCATGGTGCCTCCCCAAGCTGCAGGACTTCCAGGTCTGAGAGGTGGGGAGGCCTGAGCTGAGCAGGTGGAGGAGGAGGCATGCGATGGGAAGGACAGGGAGGCCGAAGGGCTGGGATTGAATAGCTCCTAAAGCACTTTTCCTAAAGGCCTGGTGGCCTGGCCTTCAGTGCCAGTCTTCCTGATGCAATGTCCATATGTAGCACCCCACACTTGGAGAACTGGGAGCCTGAAGGTCCTCTGCCTGTTTCCCCCCAGTATATTAAGCCTGAGGAACAGGCTGGGTCTCCTCTTGCTGGGTGCTGTGTGGGCAGGAATCATGGGAGGATCCTGCCCACCATGCTCTGAGGTTTAGGCAGACTGACTTAGGAGGGCAAGCCCATGAACACACTCTGTTCAAACAGGCCAGCTGTGTGTGTGTGTGTGTGTGTGTGTGTGTGTGGTATTGGACACTGAACCCAGGGATGCTCGACCACTGAACTGCATCCCCAGCCCTTGCTTTTTTTTTTTTTTTTAAATACAGGGTCTCACTACATTCTGCAGACTGGTCTCAAATTTGTGGCTTCAGCCTCGGGTTTCTTGATTACAGGTGTGCACCACCAAGCCCACTCCAGCCTTTCTTTTTCTTTGGTTGTAGTTGGACACAATACCTTTATTTATTTCTATGTGGTGCTGAGGGGGAACCCAGGGCCTCACACGTGCAAGGTTAAACCCTCTACAGCTGAGCCTCAGCCCCAGCCCCAGCCCATCTTTCTTATCAGTTCTCCTCACCCAAGGTCTTTGACTTGGGCCTCTGGTGGCCCAATGTCAATCCAGTGGGAACAGCTATCCTACATGTCCACTGTCTGGCAGATGTCGGGAGAGAGGAGGGTCTGAGAAGCCCCAGGATGATGGCGCCGGCAGTCCTTGCAGGCAGTGACCCCATCCAGGAATCCTCTAAGGGATTCTTGGATCTGGGGATGCAGGCAACACAACAGGTGCAACTAGCAGTTAGTCGCTCCTGCAGCTCACTGGCAGGCAGAGCCTCAAGCAGCATCTGCCCGGGGCCTTCTGAACATAGATCTTGAGGGGCTGCAAGAACCAGGCTTGTACAATCAAGGGCCTTGCCTTTTTTTTTTTTTTTTTAAATCTCTGTTCCCTGGGGCAGCACACTGGCACCTCAGGGCTCAGAGGTGGGGCAAGATGCCCAGCCAAAGGGGCAGACCATCTTTTCCTGGTTTCCAGCAGCTGGGCAGGCAGGGTATTGGGGGCTGAGAGCAGAAAGAACAGGAGCGGGTGGCTGGGGCTGAGGTGGGCTGGAGGGACCCTGGCTGCTCCTCCCTGAGAAGCAGGCAGAAGCCCCACCAACCAAGTGCAAGCTCTGCCAACAGAGCCCGCCTGGTACTGCTGCCCTCCCCAGGTCAACACCAGAATTGAGGCCACACAGAGCAGTGTCCTTGGTGGTATCTGGTTCAGACTTTGCCCCTCCTCAGAGATTCTCCTGTGGCTCCCAGGAGCCTCCCAGAAGGCAGGGAGCCAGGGGAAACCCAAATGGGATGCCAGCCCTCCTGGCCAGTGGCAAAAGGTGAGAGTGCATCAGCTGGGGAGGACTTGGGATCAGTGGCAGGAGAGGTGCCAGGGAGACCAGCAGGCCTCAGAAGTTGGTTTCCCAAAGACAGGATGGAGGGAAAACCCTGTCCTCAGTGTGGGGTGCAGCTTGAGCCCAGGATGCCCGCCCAGAAGAGCCTCAGGACCTGACACACCGGCCAGGGAAACACTTGATGTCATCATTTTTATTCATTTTCTCTTTTTGAAAATAAGAGTAACATACAATATATATTTTCTATTTGTATATATTAGATATAGTTACTGCGGGGGTCAGACAACATCCCTGGCCACTTGGAGGCAGTTTTCAAATCTGATTTTTGGGGAGGGAAAGAAGTGTCCGTGACTGCCAAAAGCAGAATCTCTTTATTATCAAACAGCAAAGACAGGAAAACCTAATGCGCTGTCAGACATTGAGACTGGGAGGCAGGGGAGGGCAGCTGATGCTGGAGAAGCCCCAGGAACCCAGGCAGGAAGCTCACCCGCAGGCCCGCAGCCCCATCCCTTGGCCCTGTCTCTGCCCTGCCCTGGGCTCCCCAAGAGGATGCCAAGGAATGTATCGAGGCAGTGACGGTCTTCAAGAGCAGAGGGTGGGGACGACATGGCTGCTGGGGGAGCAGGAGCCCAGGCAGGGGCTCTGGGGGCTTCTGTGTGGTCTTGACATGGGGGCAGTCACAGGGTACCAACTTGTGGACGGTGGGTGGGTCCTGAGGCCCAGAGCTCACCTTGGCTAGCTCAGCTCAGCTCCTGTCACACCCATGAACCCTGGAGCCCCTGATCCTGATACAGCAGCTTTTCTGGTACCCAGGGGACCCTCCCCACATACCCAGGACAGGCTGCCAGAGTCCACGCAACTTGAGGCAGCAGTGGGAAGGCCTCTAACACCAACCCGAGAGACAGCAGGGCCTATCCAGGTGGGGGCCTGAGGAGAGCGCCACACTCATGCCTAGGCACAGGCGGAGGAGGGGACCCTGCAGCCTTGCATTAGCTTTCACTGCCACTCGGGCTGTTTCCTTCACTCCCCTCACCTGACCCCACGTGAGCAGCAATGGAAGAGGGGTGACCAGAGCATGGGGTACACTGAGCTCTCCCCCAGGAGGGGGACCACTCTGCCCCAAGGACCTGGTGGCCCCTGCAGTCAGGGCCAGGGAGCCCCCTGGATGGCCAGGAGCCCTGCCCCCTCCCTCCCATGAGGAGGAGGTGCTGCTACCCCCGGCGGCTTTTCGACAGGGCTGGTAGGAGGCTGGGTGGGTGCTGGATGCCTCAATTCTTGAGGATGGTCTCATAGGCCTGGTAGACGTGCTGGGACACCTCTGGTGCTCGACACTTCAGGGATAGCTGCAAGGGGAGAGGGGCAGAGGAGAGAGCACTCATCCCTAGGCTCCTCCGCAGGAGGAACACCAGGGGAGGGGAGAGAGCAGGTACCAGATGGATGAGCGTGACATGCCCACGTGGCCTGGTGGCAGCTGCGGCTGGGGCAGATGTGAGGTAAAGCAGAGGGGGTGGCCATCACAGCCAGCTGGGTGGGGACCAAATATACTTGCAGCCCACACACCTGCTGTCAGCCTCGCCACCAGAGCCCTACCGGCAGGCGATGTGACTCATGAGCGTAAGCTACCAGGAGGGCCTGGCCTTCCACAGCCCCTGGAGATCTGGGGTCCTCAGGACAAAGACTGACAGGAAATCCTGAAGGGGCAGAGGGCTGGGAGGGAGCAGGTGAGGTGCCCAGGGCTTGTTCCTACAAAGACTGCCTCTGCGCTGACGGAGGTGTGCGCCCCACGATTCCAGGCAGAGGAGGGAGAAACCAGCCACCCCTCCACTCAAAAGTAACAGTTCTAGAGGATGCAATTAGGAGGGGGCGGGGGAGTCGAGTTCTGGAAGCGGGCAGCAGTGGCCCCCAGGGCTCTTTGCACACTGTGTGTGGAAGTGGGGGTGTCGGCTCCTCAGGGGCTAGAAGCACGGGTACATGGGCAGCCTATCTGCACTTCTGCTTGGCTTTGGGAACAGCAGAGTGAAGTGAGGCCAAGAGATGGGGGTGCACAGCATGGCTGGGGAGGGGGGGTGGGAGGAGGAAGAGAAAAGCAATCTGCTAACCTCCAAGTCCTGCACCACGGCGCCAGCAGGGAAGGTGGACATGCAGCAACCAAACACAGGGAGACGGAAATTACCACCACCGAAGCCACCACCGCACCCTCTCCCACCAGTGGGGCCAGAGGAGGCAGTGTCTGCAGGTCTGCAGGGCCATGCCTGCCAAACCCAGGGGTGCAGGGAGAAGCAAAGCCTGGGGCTCCCCGTTCCCGGGAATAGCAGCGTAGGCTCCAGGACAACCAGGCACACATGGAGGCCATCTCCCAACTAGGTCTGATTCTGAGGCTGGGGACCACAGGCGGCTGAGAATCAACATCCTCCTGGCTGGGCACTCAGGCACTGGCATGACAGCAGGGCCAGGGCCTGTTCCCAGCAATGCCACTGCCCAGGTGGGAGATGCCTGGTGTCTTACCTGATAACTTGAGGGGGTTCACTGTAAGTTTCTAGAAAGGTGTTTTCAGAGACAACCGAGTCTAATTCACACCAGGCTCCAAGGGACCCTCAGCACAACCCCATCAGAGCCACCCCACTGGCCTGGTGGCAGAGCTCCAGGACTTCCGGCAACTGCAGGGGTTCTCACCATGAAGCTGGTGTTGCCTGGCTGGATCCGTAGCTCTGCCAGAACCCAGATGCCATTGGTCAGTTTCAGGGACTGGTAGAGCATGTCTTGGCCCTCCACATTCCTCTTGGCGATGGTGAAGATGTTGCTGCTCTGTAGCTTGCTGCTCACAGTCTCTAAGGAGTCAGACAGGGCCCAGGTCAGCGAGGGGGGCGCTGGGAACTGGCAAGGCCCAGCAGGAACCAAGAGGCTGGGCTTAGGTTTGGGGAGTCCTCACCTGCGTTGAGTGCACAGTCTCTGATCTGGAACTGGGCTTCATTCTCATTGGGAATATCTTTCCATGTGGCCAGGAACATTTGCCGATCTGCAGGGTGAGTGGGGTTGGGTAAGAGATGGGACCCTGATACATGGGTGGCCCCTCAATGGCATGTGGCAGGAAATGGGTCTGGTCTTTACTGTCTGAGGACAGGTACAAGCTCCTCCACAGCCCCTTCTGCTTCTCCAAGCAAATCCTTAGCTCTGTGATGAGGGCACCAGGGATGTTCCCAAATGACCCCAAGTTTCCCACCTCTCTCCCCCTCCCCACTCCCACCTCTTCCTCCTCTGGTTCTGAGCCACCTGCTTGTTAGTCATGGCCTGCCTCCCAGGGCTGCTGCAGCAAGCGAGAGATGACGTGGGCCCAGCACTCCCCACAGGCTGGGCAGGGCTGAGCCCCTACTGCACTGCCTTCTCCAGGTTCTGGCCCCAGCACACAGGATGTGGGCACCAAGCATGTGGCATGATCTGTTCCTCCTATAGCCTGTAGGACAAGGCTGAGGGGCAAGTAGGAGAGCCCACAAGCAAAAGATCTCCTGTGTGGCATAAGCCATCTGCCCAGCCAGGGCTAGGGGCCCCAGCTACGCCGCCTGCTACAGGCTCTGCAGAGGGATCCACCATGGGGCAAGGCCATCCACTGATCCTTGGCAAACGCCAGGTTCCCAAGCCAGTCTCTGACTGCAGAGACCCCAGGGACTCCTTCACGACTCACCCATTTTCCCATCCTCCACAAAGAGGATGTGCAGTGGGTACAAGGTGCTGAAGTAGAAGACATCAATGTTGTTTTTCACAGCCACCTAGGCACAAAGAGGTCCCCAGTCAGTCCCGGAGGCTCGACACCCTGACTCTTGGGCTGACACCACCTTTGAGGCCCAAAGGAGGGCATTCCCGAGCATGACCCTCCCCTTGTTCCCTCTGACCTGGGCCGCCCCTGGCACATATGTAGCCCAAACCAGGACTCCACAGACCAGCCCTCTGCTGCCACAGCTGGGTCCCCTGGGTCCCTGGGGCCAGCAGGCAGGGAAGCACTGAGGTGCCTGGCCCTGCTGGAACACACCTGGAGATTGTTCAGAGGCTCCATCTTCATGACTGAGCCCACTGTGTTAAGAGGCAGGGAGGTCTCCACCGTCTGGTTGGGGCTGAGCGGCGCATGCACCTGGAGGGGGGCGGCGGGGGCCAGGCCAAAGCTGGGGAGAGAGAAGCCCCCGTAGGGATGGCAGGGGAGCAGGTGCTAACACACGCCAGGTGGGCTCTTTAGGCCAGAGTGGGCACAGAGGTGAGCAAGGAGCCTCTTCACCAAGCTGGCCTTGCCCAAACTCTAGGCTAAGGGCAGGACGGGCTCCCGACCACTGCCACACCCCCATGGCTGTGGAGACAGGAGGCAAGAGCCTTGCGCCTGCCGCTCTGCCCCACTCTCGCTGCAGACTGAAGCACATCTCTTCCCTTCTCCTCTGGATTGGGGCCTGGGCAGGTCCAAGTTTAGTACAGCCTTGCCCTGCTCTGCCCTTGAGCAGCTCCAACCTGACACCAGACACTGATTCTTTTAACTTGAAAACTCAGTGGCTACCTAAGTCTCTGCTGCCAACTCCCAGCTCCCGGGAGGGGTCTGACTACCTTAAATGAAAGCCAGATTTCACTGGGCCAGAAATGGCCACAGAGATTCAGGAAAGTCTTGTTTATCTGTAGAGCAGTGTGGACAAGAGCAGTATGTGGGCAGACCCCATAATCAGGAGGACCAACCCTTGGTGTGAGAGACACCCCCACTGTAGGCTCTTGGTAAATTACAACAGCATGGACTGTGACCTGAACTGAGGCCGTGGGGTGGCCACGCTGGGCATGTGCTAGCACAGCAGTTTCTATCCCCATAAAAACAGGCAGATGTCATCCCATCTTCCAGGTGAGGACAGGGAGCCTCAGGGAGGCACAGACTCATGCCCAGACCATACAGGGTGAGTGACACTGCTAAGATTCAGAACTCAAGCTTCTGGATTCCCGCTGTGCTCTTTACCCACGAGGCCAAATTAGGCCTACCTAAGAAATAGCAGGAGGTGACATAAGAAACCCCAGGCCTGCATGGTGGCTCAGCAAGTCAGGCCTTCCTGGGACCTCTACCACTGCCACTGTGGACTTCTGCAAGGCCCTTGCCCTTTCTGAATCTATTAAAAAGGGAAAATGGCATTAAGTTTCTGGGCTGTCAGGTGATTCCATTAAACAACACTCCAAAAGCACTTGGCCCAGGTTCTGATACCCAGGAAGTCTTCAACACACAGGAGGTTTGTTATGAGCAAGTGTTGGGACGATCCCTAGTACTTGAGTGCATGTGTGGCCTCTAGGGTCCTCTGAAAGAAAGTGGCAGAGCTGCCCTCGCCTTCCTGGACTGCCCAAGGGTGGGAGCCCCAGGATCTCCCTGAGGAAGCAGCCCCTTCAGTCAACTTCTTAGAGGCTCAGTTTGCTCATCACTGGAGCTGCTCAGGAAGAAGAATCATCAGGAGGGGCTGCTTCGGTTCCCCAGAGAGCCCTAGCCTCGCTGCCTCACCAATCCAGCATAGTGCCCTATGACATGCAGTGTGGGGACCTGAGTGGGTGAGGATTCTGGAGCAGCCACCACTCATTCCCAGAGGAATCTGATCTTGTGCCACTGGGGGGTGGGTTGGGGTAAGGAGGCCCGCTCTCCACCTGCTTTCTTAGAGTTGCTTCCTGACACAAATGTGACTAGGGTCTGGGAAAAGAGGATTGCGCTCCTGACAGTGGGGGGACAGTCCCCTCCTGGTATGGAGGAAGCCTGTTAAAGGGTGGTTGCTGGGTTGGAGCTGGGGAGCAGGTTTGCTTTCTTTTTTTTTTTTCTTTTGGTACTGGAGATTGAACCTGGAGTGCCTCACTGAGCTACATCCCAGTCCTTCCTTTTGTTATCTTTAAATTTTTTCTTGGTACCAGGGATTTGAACCCAGGGGTGCTTAAGCACTGAGCCACATCCCCAGCACCCCACTCTCCCACTTTTTAAATTTCGAGATAGGCTCTTGCTAAGTTGCTCAGTGCCTTGCTAAGCTGCTGAGGCTGGCTTTGAACTTGCGATCCTCCTGCTTCTGCCTCCCAAACTGCTGGGATTATAGGTGTGTGCCGCTGTACCTGGATACCTTTTGAGGCAGGATTTCACTAAACTGCTGAGATTATAGGCCTGTGCTTCATAGAGCTGGAATTTCTTTTTTCTTTCTTTTTTTAAAATATATTTTCTTAGTTATAGGGGGACACAATGTCTTTATTTTACTTTAGGTGGTGCTGAGGATCGAACCCAGTCGCTGAGCCACAACCCCAGCCCACAGAATTGGAATTTCTAACAGCAACATTTCTCCAGCCATCAAAGGAAGGCAAAAGTAAGTGGGGGACACCCTTCCTGCTCCTCCTGGTACTCTGGAGTCTACATAAAAAGGTTGAGTGGCGTGGAGATCACTGTTGTGGAGTTTGGCCTGAGAGTGGTGAGGAACATTTATCTTCTCCAGGCCCCCTGTGGCTGCCAGCTCTGCCTGCAGGCCAACAGACTCTGGGCAGGCTGGCCTTGGGAGCTCACCTGTTGCGGTTGAACTGGATGGCAAAGTCCGTCATGACCTGCAGAGCCTTGTTGGTCAGCTGCAGGTCCATGGAGATGGAGCCCACCTGGCGGGTGAAGGTGCCTGAGATCTCCAAGCCCTTGGCCTTCATGGCTGGGAGCCAGACCTGCAGGGAAGACCGGGGTGGGGCTCTTACATGTCCCTTTCTCTGACCCAAGCTCAGCAGCCCACCTGGGGGCTCCTTTTTCTTTCTCCTGAAGGGACCTTGCAGACTGGCCACTCCTGCCATCTCAGGATGATAGTGATCCCGTGGTTCACCTAGGGCCACCGCATGGTGTGGTTGCCATCAGAATAGCTGGGGATGTGACTGGTGCACCCAAGGGCTTATCCAGGTCTTCAGAGGTCAAAGAAAACACTTAGCAAGCAGGGCTGGGGAAGGCAACCAGACAGGTGAGCCCTGCCAGCCTCCTGACAAGCCAAGGACAGAGCTTGGATTCTGGCCAGAACCTGAGTTCTTTCTGTCACAGTCTGTCCTCCCTTACAGGATGCAGGGCTGGCCTTTCATTGTCAAAAGTGGCTAAGGACAGTACCCAAGAGGACCTCTTGTCTGGAAAGCCCTTGATGCCTGGCTGCCCTTGTCAATGGAGTCTCAGCCCAAGAGCTGCTGCCTCCAGGAAGCCAGCCTCCAAGCTCCTTCCCTGTATTTATGTCCCAATGATGGGAAGGCAGATAAACTTGAGCCTGTGTGCCTGTCTCTCCTGCTCCCACAGAGCTCTTTGAGGGAAGGCTCGCTTTTCTGTTTTTATATCCTTGGCTCAGAGCCTGCTGTGGAGCTGGCATTCAGGGAGTGTTTGCTAAATAAACAGTAGGAATCACAGCAGTGCCTATTAAGGGTCACATAGGACCCTTGGGGTCACACAGATGCCTCTCAGGCTGTTAGTCTCCCATGGCTGACTTACTGACCCCTCAAAATCCTAACAGCTTCCACAAGTGTCCATAATCCTCATGCTGAAGTCATGCAGCCCAAATCCTGTCCATGCCACCTGCCCCCAGGATCTTCACTTCCCAATTCCTCCACTGAAGCCACCTATGTCTGTGCCAGCAGACCTCCCCAGCTAGGGCAGCACCACAGGGGTCTGTTCCATTCCCCTTCCCCCAGCAGCTAGAGGCATTTTGTGAAATTCAAATGTGATCACGGCATCCTTGAAGACCCCTTCTAACCTTGCAATGGCCTCAAAAGCCTGGGGCTGCTCCAGGCTCAGCGTGCCCCAGCTCCTGGGAACCCACACCTCCCCATCCCTCTGCTTGGAAGGCACTTCTCCACCCCCACCATATCAGGCTGACCCTGGGCACCTTTTGCATGCCCTGGACAGATCTGTGAGGGCAGAAAGGACCATTTCCAGTTCTAAGCTCTAGACTGTGACTGAGCACATAGGAAGCAGTCAGAGAGCGGCCGAACCTGGCCCCAAGCCCAGCTTCCTAGAGGGCTCCCCCCCAGCCCTGCCCCATAGGTCGCATGCCTCCTCTTTTTTTTAAAAATTCCTTTTTTATAGTATTGAGATACTGGCTGCTGGGCAAGCACTCTGCTGCTGAGCCACATCCCTATCCCTTTTTAATTTTTATTAAACCCCTCTGGGTTGCAGGAGTCTTTGCTGGTCTGTTTTTCTATCTTGCCTTATGCTTGTTATATGGGGCTTTCAAAGGGTATGGGTCAACCTCATGCCCTAGTGTGGACAATCTATGGAGTAATTAGTCAGCTGATACAATTTACATCATACCGCATGCCCTCTGTTCTCTGGTCCTGCTGATGATTCTGACAACCCATGCATGACATTATGGCAGACACATACGTGGTTCTCACTTTGGGCCACAACGTTGCATTCAGTTTCAGACTGTCACTTACCAGTTATGAAACTGTAGACAAAAGCATTCAGATTTCTCAATCAAAAAATGGGACTCACTATAACATAAGGCTGCAGGAGGCCTCCGTGGGATGGTGGGTGCTGGGCAAGGCTGATGCAAAGCCTGGTAAAGAGCCTGGTACACCAGTGTGCCACTAGTGTCAGAGCTGCTGTCTGAGGGCCTCTTGGGGTCCAGACTCTGCTGGGGGGCTTGCCTGGGGGATCTGCAATGGCCCATTAAGAGTCACATAAGACCACCATCACTGCAGGTACAGCTGGCATATCGTGAGTGAGGTTACGTGCTGGCCCTTCAAAACAGGTCTCACTGTGTCCCCAAAGCCTACCTGCCTTCTGCTCCGGTGAGGGAACCTCAGAAGAGAGGGACTCTGGCAGTTACAGCTTCTGACATGAGCGTTGTGAAGGGATTAGGCCAGATATGTCCTTTTTAATGCTGATGATGTGCTCTCCTTAGTCCCAGACTCACATGTTCTCATGCCCTAAACCCAGCTCTCCTTTCCTTGGCACCCTCTGTCCTGTGTCCCCATCTCAGCACCTCTGGTCACCTGGCTGCTCAAGTGAGAACCACCCCAAGGCCTTAAACATCCTGATCTTCCCATCTCCCAGGGAGCTCTCAAGTCCAGCCTCTGTGTCTACCCCCAAAGCCACGCCCCTCACCCAGACCCTCAGCAGTGCCCATCCTCCCTGCCAGTCTCCTTGAGTGGGCTCTCTGCTTCTGCTCCTCCATACCTTCTCTGGAACCTGAGTATCTCTCTCAGGGCAAATCAGACCATTTCATCCCTCAGCTTAAATCCTTCCTGGATTTTATGCCTGGATCAAGAGTAAACACTCAGCTTGACCCCGTGGACCTGCCCTTCCTTGCTAATCTCCCACCCAGCCATGAGCCTTAGGGGATGTGCTGCCCTGGGGAGCACAATGGATACTTGTGAGGCATCTCCAGACTCTGCTGGGGGTCTGCCTGAGTGACCTGGCCACCATCACTTGCATAAGGGGGGTGCTATTATGATTTGTGGGCTGGAGTCAGGGATGCTGGACATGCTGTCCTGGGACAACAGTCCTGGTGACAAGCACGTATCCTGGGTATCTTTGCAGCATTTCCTGCATGGAAAGTTCTAGGACTATAACTCAAGGGGAGCCTGTTCTTGGTCTTTTTTAGTGGGATTCAGTCACTGTTTCAGAAATTAACAGTACTGTTGGCCACATCACTCAGGGTGCCCAAGCTTCTAATACCATCTACAGCTGTCACAGCCACAGGGAAACTTTAACACGTCTTTTTGGGGTAGGTGGGTGTGCCCAAGCATTTACATTGAAATATGGGTTTGTATTTTCATCTTTTTGTCTCCTTCACCCAGTGATAGTGTTGGACTATTTTTGAAATTCTATGTGTAGATAGGTTGAACAGTCTACCAATTTTCTTTAGGGACAGAAAGGGGGCACTATAAAATGTCTTATAGGCCGGGCACGGAGGTGCACGCCTGTAACCCCAGCAGCTTGGAAGGCTGAGAGGAGGATTACAAGTTCAAAGCCAGCCTCAGCAATTTAGCAAGGCCCTGAGCCAGTTACAAACAGGCTGGGGATGTGGCTCAGCAGTTAAATGTCCCTGGGTTCAATCCCCGGTATTAAAAAAAGAAGTCTGTAACTGAAGCAGTGGGTCTGAAGCACTGAAAAAATACTGTGCCTGCTCAGTGCCCTGACAAGGTCAGGAGCACTCACCCGTCTCTCCCCTCCAGGCCTTGCTATGGGCAGCTCCCTGGCTTTGCACCCTTCCTGCATTTGCTTAGCTAATTGTGACTGTTCTGCAGGCCTATGCTCAGCAAGCCCTCTTCTAGGAAGCCCTCTTCTAGGAAGCCCTCTTGGGTTCCCAAGCTGAAGTTAGCTTCTCTTCCTCTGTGCAGCTATGGCCCAGCTTCTCTTGCCCTGCCAGCTTGAGCCAATTCCCCGGCCCAGGCCTTTAAGGAAGTCCACATACCGGTCTCTATAATTTTTCTGTGTTCCTGCTGTGACTGAAGGCAAGGTACTTACTGCTTTGGGGGCCACGTAGGATCCTGACAGGGTGCCCACACCACTGGTCAAGTCAAAGAGGTCACTAAGGCCACTGCTGATGGGTGCTCCTAGTCTGGCTGGTACTGCTGCTGCTGGGGGTGCCCCAAAGCTCGGGTCTCCAATCTGGAAAGGAAGAGAGAGAGATCAGAGGCAGGCATCAAAAGCAGGGACATCAGGGGCATGGCAAGAGTAGTCACTTGAGTTTAGGAAACAGTGGAGATGGGGATGGGACAGCTCTCCACATCAACTCTAAGTTGTAGAAACAAGAGAGTGAGATAGTTGAAGGAGAGATGATAAGCCCTCCCATGCCCTATAAGCCTTGAACCTCAGGGGGGTGACCCATGGATAAAGGAAGGACCCCAGACATACTACTGGGTAGGATGTACTAAGCAGACCAGAGATCCTCAGGATGACAAGGTAATTTGAAATGGGGTGGAAAAGAACACAGTGAAAAATTCATGGTATTCAGGGTCCAGTGGCAACTGGATGCCAGGAGGTCAAAGCAAAGGCTGGACCAAAGGCCAGGGCTCAGCAAGGAGGGATAGCTATGACATCACCCACCCCTTGGGATGCTGGGCTAGTGCTCTGAGGAGGAGCAGGGAAGAAGGCTTGGTGACACAGGGTTGAACCGTACCCCTTCAGGCTCATCCCCCATCTCCAAGCAGAAGCAGCAGGGTGGAGAGAACAGGCAGCAACATGCAGACAGAAAAGCCAGGAAAAACAACACAGAAACAAGAAAAAGGGAAAGAGGAAGATTAGTCAACTGTGGCTCCAACCAAGATGAATTTGGTTTGAGGCCCAGAACCCTGTCTTCTTATGGGAACTACCCCCGTGGCTTTACCCACCACCCTAGTGGTGCTGACTGCCACACGCCTGCCCTTGTGTTGGGCACCTGAACTGAATAGGGCAAGAGAAGGGCTTGGCTGTCCCCCACCACCTGGCTTTACCACCTACCTAAGAAGCCTGGGGAGACCCTGGGCTCCTCTAACCACCCACTCTTCCAAAGTGGAGGGAAGTTCTATTCTGATCTCTCATGGGCCTCTCTCAGAGGCCTGGCTGAGCTGATGTCCCCAGCTGGTGTAGCCTGAGGATGAATGGATGCTGGTTTGGTTCTAAAGCCCTGAATAAAGCAAAGGCAACTGAGGATTCAGGATCAAAGGAAGGGGCTAGGAGGGGCCTGTGAGCAGTCCAGCAAGGGGGCTGAATCCTATCTCTGCTGCTTAGTGCTGTGCTTACAGGGAAAGTTGTCTAAGCCTCAGTTTTCTCATCTGTAAGTAGGAGTGACACAATCACCTTCAAGGGCAGGCATAAAGACTAAATATAGCGAGCCTGAGGCACTTGGCTAGTGTGGCAAAGGGAGAGTATTCAATAGATATTCCTCTGAAGATCATTATCAACATCACCTGGGGTCGGGGTGGGGGACCCAGGACATACCAGGCTGTCAAGGCCACCACCAAGAAGATCCACAGCTCCCATCTGCACTGAGGAGGTGGCCAGGGGTGGGCCACTCACTGGGGGACCAAGGTCCAGGTTGAGGAGGTCACCTAGCAGGTCGCCCTGGGTGGGGATAACATCTGGCTGCTCACCAGCTGGGGCTCCAGCAGGGGCCGTCTCAGGGCTCTCTGTGCTCTCACTCCTGCCAGACAGAAGGGAGAGGGTCAGCAAGCAGGAGTGTCCAAACATCCCAGGGAAGTCAAAGAGATTCTAGTCTCCAAGATTCTCCTCAGGACAGGCACTGAGTCTCCTTGCTGCCCCAAGGGGGCTGTATGCAGCCCTTTGCCTCCCCATTTGTTCATGTGGTCCATCTCTGGGCTCTCCATGGGGGTGGATGAAGGGAGAGAGCCATGTGTGTTTACTCTTTGGCTCACACAAGAGAAAACTGTATGCCTGTTCCCAAGGACTGTGTCATCAGGCCAAAGCAGTCACCTGGAAGCAGCAGAGGAGGTGGTAAGAACAAGGCTCTGGAACCACATAGAACTGGGTCTGAGCCTCAGCTCTGCTAGCTGTTGAGTCCTTGACTGGCCACTCAAACTCTATGCCCACTGTCCTCATCATCTAAAGGGGGACATTTTCTTTTAGCTGTTGATAGGTCAAATGAGGTCATCTAGTGAATACCTCATGTGTAGTTAGGCATTGGGTAAGAGGTTTGTTAGAATCATAATTGCCTCAGACTCAGGCCCTGCCAAAGGAAATCACATGAGGCCCCAGCGCCTCATGAATAGGGCAAGAGAAGGGCTTGCCCTTCTCATTGAGTGCCATTAAATCATTGAACTGAGAAGGCAGGTGGGCGGCGCAGCCCACGGGCTGGCTGCACTCACGAGGCGGTGCGGGGTGGTAGGCTCTTGTGCACCACGCCCCGGCCCCCTTCCACAAAGGCGCTGGGTGGCTTATGGTAGACGGAGGCCAGCGTGCCAATGTAGCAGATGAGCTCGTCCAGCAGTGTGGGCTCAATGAGGTCCGTCTCCTCAGAGATGAGTGGCTTCTCGGCCAACACCACTTCCTTGGCAGCCACTGGGTCCGTGGACAGCAGGCGCCAGTAGATGTAGCCACGGTCCCGCAGGTCCGGGTTATCTGAGTCCTTAAGGTAGGTGAGAAGCCCATGAAGCCCCTCCCCACCATCCAAGTGTGGTCACAGGGTTGGCCAATGACACCAATCCTGAGCACACCATGAGCCAACCCTGAACCACTTAAATGGACATGTCCCAGCCTCTGGCTCATTCCCTGTTTTTTTTTTTTTTGGGGGGGGGTACTGAGAATTTAACCCAGAGGCAATTTACCACTGAGTTATATACCCAGTCCTTTAAATGTTTAGAGACAGGGCCTCACAAGTTGCTTAGAGACAGAGTCTCACAACTTAGCCTCACTAAGTTGCAGCTGGCTTTGAATTTGGACTCCTCCTGTCTCAGCCTCCTGAGCCACTGGGATTTACAAGTGTGTAAATCACAATCCCTGTGGTTTTCCCCTTCAGCCACTCCTGTCTCAATTCCCAACTGCTCTCTGTGTCTGCCTCCCTGCCCTCTGGTGGCCCCTATCCCCCTGATTTATATTCTGTCTCAGCTTCTTCACTTGATCCCCACCACTTGGATTTGTCTGTAACTCTGGGATCCCTGAAGCAGGTATCTTGGATCACTCAGTGACCAAACCCCCACAGATGCCATTCTCTGGGGTGAGACTAGCTCCCAGGCCTGGCTCCTGAGACACCCACCTGAGTGGCCAAACTGAGGACCTGCTGCACCAGCTCCTGGGTCTCTGTTGGCTTCTTCAGAAACAGCTTTACGATGGCCGTCAGCAGCTGCAGCTGGACCTGCAGGGAGACAGAGGGGAACAAGGGTGGGCTTCATGTGGGAGTAGGAAACCAAATGAGGGCATAGTAAAGGAAAGTAAAAGTAAAAGCCAGGAGCAGCTTGTCCAGGTTTGGTGCTGCCACTGAACACAGGCTGAGGCAGCTGGGGTGCTGATGATGCCGAGAGGCCGAGAATGGTTTAGTCACTCAGGAAGGAGCTGGGGATTGGACCATTTGGCCAACCTAAGCGGGATGGAAGGTGCTACCCAGCCTAGGCTCCTGAGCATCTGTCAGCTTCAGGCCCACAATACCATGAGAAGCTCACAGCTTCAAAAGGTAACACAGCTGGTATGCTTCTGGGGACCATCTGAAAACAGGTGGCAATAGTGCCACTGAAGTCCAGGGGACTAGGTCAGTAGGACCAAACAGCCAGCCTGTCATGGAGAAGCTGCACTCCCACCAGAGGATAAGAATTACTCCTGCCTGGTCTTCTATCCACCCTCAGCCAGTACCTCCTTACCTCAGACTCCACCCCTAGGCTCACACTTCTATGGTCTCCTCTATCCACCTCACTGGTGCCACTGGCCATCTGGCTGTCATGTGGCTGTGAGCTCCCAGTGGGCAGGAATCATGTCTGTCTTACTCACTGCTGTGTATCTCTAGTTACAGTTCAGTCTAGTGCCTGATATGTAGTAGCCACTTAAGAAAAGAGATCCATGCAAGAGCAAGTCACTGTACATGGTCCTTCCTTAGCCATAATCTCATTTGCCAGTCCTGGGATAAGAGGGTAGGAGTAGCAGTTGTAGTAGCCTCT
The DNA here is from genome assembly GCF_001458135.2 of Marmota marmota marmota. Taxonomy (NCBI): domain Eukaryota; kingdom Metazoa; phylum Chordata; class Mammalia; order Rodentia; family Sciuridae; genus Marmota; species Marmota marmota. The sequence continues at coordinate 767,569 of NW_026000130.1, read as the reverse complement.
CTTGGGCCTGTCCAGTAAGGCATGAATGGCTTAATTACTCTGGCTTGCAGGGGGACTGACAGCAGGAGGCAGAATGAAGGACATGCAGTGTTTTTCTGGGATTAAGCAATCCACAGACCCCGTGATCTGAGTACACTTGGGAGAATGGGAGAGGAGCAGTGAACTGGCAGTTTCTATGGCAGAAGGCAGCTCAGGACCTGGCTTCCACACTTGGCCTGAGCTCCTGGCCAGTGGCCTATAGGATGTCATTTACCCATAGTCTGTGAATAAGAGGTAGGAGGGAGTTCTTGTGAGCTCTGAAAATGGCAACTATGGCAGCTGACTTGGAGCTGGAGTCAGATTATACCTTATTTGGACTCTCATTCTATCATTTCCCAGCCAGATAACCCTGGACTTGTCATTTAACTATTACTACTACTTTTTTTTTTTTTTTGGTACCAGGGATTGAACCCAGGGGCCTTCACCACTGAGTCACATCCCTAGCCCTGTTTTTGTATTTTATTTAGAGACAGGGTCTCATTGAGTTGCTTAGGGCCTTGCAAAGCTGCTGAGGCTGGCTTTGAACTTGCATTCCTCGTGCCTCAGCCTCCCAAACTACTGGGATTACAGGCTTTTCTTTTCTTTTTTTTTAATATTTATTTTTTAGTTTTAGGTGGACACAACATCTTTATTTTTATGTGGTGCTGAGGATTGAACCCAGTGCCTCACGTGTGCCAGGCGAGCACGCTACCACTTGAGCCACATCCCCAGCCCCTTGAGTCATATTTTCTCATCTATAAAATGGGTACAATACCACCTCACTTTGTTAATGGGAACAGCCAATCAGACAACAAATGTAAAGAAGCTAGTGTGTATTCTGCTTAATATACAACAATTATCACCACTGCTGTCACTACCGCCACACAGGAACTCTTTACAAGTACTCCCCAACTCAGTCAGCTGGCTGTCTGGAACAATTCATCACTGTCAGGGCTGCTGACTTCTGGCTCAGGTCTGCCTTGTTCTCTGCTGCCAGAGGGTGCTCTGTCCATAAGGCTAGGGCCCTGCTCTGTTTTCTGGACACATTTATGCCCCATGAGCCTGCATATTCAGGACAGCCTTTTTGTCATGGTGCTATAGCCCTCGCCATCCAGCAAGGATGCAATGAATGCAGGCAGAGCTCGTGTATCACCCTGGCCAAGATCTTTCTGAGCTCCTTCCCCTTCCATAGCTAGAAAAGCCCAGGAGCCAAGATGAGAAGATTGAGACAATCTAGGCCAAGTTCCAAAACTGTACAGCACTAAACAGGTATTTTTTGTGTGTGTGCATGTGAGAGGTGATTACTGGGGATTAAACCTGGTGATTTACCACTGAGTGACATCCTCAATCCTTTTTGAGAGAGGGTTTCACTAAGTTGCTCAGGGCCTCGCTAAGTTGCTGCGGCTTTGGCCTTGAACTTGAATCCTCCTGCCTCAGCCTCCCAAGTTGCTGGGATTACAGGAGCACAGTACACCTGGCTAAACAAGTATTTTTGTTGTGTGTGCCTGTGTGTGTGTGTGTGTGTGTGTGTGTGTGTGTTTATGATGCTGGGGATTGAACCCAGGGCCTTGTGCATGTGAGGCAAGCATTCTACCAACTCAGCTATATTCCCAGCCCTAAACAAGTATTCTTAAAAGAGTGTTGAAATGTCTTGGGAACCCAGGGTGCAAACACCATCCCCACTCCTAGCTATGGTGTACTGAGCACTGGACAGGGCACTTTACACACAGCATCCTGCAATCTTTATGGTAGCACTGTGCTAGAGACAAGGAAATAGACTTAGCTAATTTTAAGTAACGCCCCAGGCCACACACAGGGAAGGAGCCTGGGTTCAATTTTAGAGCCCTATCAGACACCTGGCTCAGCTTTTCCTTTTCCTTTGGCTTCTCTAATCCTGGCTCTTCAGCAGGCTTAGCTGAGGGGGGAGAGGTCGGCAAAAGATTCACTGGAATATCTGGGCAAAGTCACTCCCTCCCCACAGGCCACCCGAGGTAGGACTTGGCTGCAGAGGCAGAAACCATCCTAGGCCATGCTAAGTGTCTCAGAGATAACGGACGGACAAGGTGCTGAAGTTAAGACAACCTGGAGGCAGGGAGCAGGAGTGACTATGTGCTAGGATTCTGTGAGGAACATCTACTGTTTTTGTTCACCGAGCATTTTCTCTGTCTTCTGGCAAAAGAAATGCTGGCTTTCTTTCAGAGAACTGCTTTCTCTCAACTCCTTTCAATCTACAGAGACGGAGATAAGCATCTACGGGACCTGGAGTATTGAAGCCACAATAACTGGCTTAGGATAATGCAAACAGGCCTTGGGGACTTTGGCTGGACTGTGGAGGGGGAAAACTCTCTTTTCATGGGCATCATTAAGCTGTAAGGACAGAGACCAGAAATTATTGAACCCTGGTAGCCCATCTCCTGGAAGCCTGTCCAAAGCTGAAGCCACCTGAGGGTTGCAGAGACAGCCCCACTTCCACCACTCAAGCATTTGCAGCCAGGAGTGTGGGAAGGGACTGTGCTGAAAGGACACGTCAGCTATATGAACCAGTCAGTCCTGTTTTTCCCTGGACCAGTTTGCTTTTGAAAATAGTTCTTGCCCAAACCAATACTTTTATTAATGAGTGCTTGTTACGAGCTGGGTACGTTTGAAGGACACTACACAAGACATCTCATATAACTTTTATAGCAACAGAATGAGGGAAAGTCTAATGATTCTCATTTTATAAAAGAGAAAACTGAGGCTCAGAGAGAAAAGCAATAAGGCATAAAAGCATCGAGCCAGGAAGGGGTAGACAAGAGATGTGGACCCTGGGATTTCCAATTCCAAGGCCTACATTTGGACCCACTGGGTTACACTGCCCCCACCAGGCGCACTATTTAAAGGCACATGTTCACAGAAATGGAAATACCATTGACAAATGGCCTGGCCTCACAACACAAATGCACACAAAACTATAAGGTTACTCTAGTTATCAATCAGACGGGCAGAAAAAGGTGTGAGGATGCACTCAGCTGGTCAGGAGGTAAGGAAGGGGCAATGTCATCATCTTAAGTGGGAAGTAAACCAGCACAATCTCTATACTAAGGGAAATTGGGCAAAAGTTATGAAAATCTCAAATGCACAAGCCCTTTTCTCTAAGCATTCTGCTTAAGGATTATTCTCCAGATTTATGCGCAGTTGTGCATCACACAGCCTAGCTGTCGCGGTACTGCTTAAAAGAGAGTCAAATGCCCAGTGGCTCAAGAGGCTTAGGCAGAAGGATCATGAGTTCAAAGCCAGCCTCAGCAAAAGTGAGGAGCCAAGCAACTCAGTGAAACCCTGTCTCTAAATAAAATACAAAAATAGGGCTGGCTTAGAGGCCAAGTTCAATTCCCAGTACTCAAAAAAAAAAAAAAAAAAAAGTCGTCAAATGGTCACCTTCTCTGCCTTCTCAAATTAAACAAAGTATTGATGAATAACAGCATGGCCTTCAAATATATTTTAAGGGGAAAAGGCAAGACACTGAACAACTTGAATTTTCACAGTGTGCTGCCAGTAGTGTTTAAAAAATAAATGAGAGGAAAATAAATTCACAGACAATACTCATTATCTGCAGAGTCCATGTTTGTGAATCTGCCTGCTTGGCTAAAATCCACTTGTAGCCCCCAAATCAATGCTCATGGTGCTTTTGTAATCACCTGCAGATTCGGACAGAGCAGTGAGAACTCGGAACTGCTCAACACGCACACATTACAAATGGAGGTTGGACAAGGCAGCACTCTGCCTTCTCACTTCAGCTCTCAAGACTATAAACAAGGGCTGGGGTTGTGGTTCAGTGGTGGAGCACTTGCTTAGCAAGCCATGAGGCACTGAGTTCGATTCTTAGCACCACATATACATAAATAAAAGACCCATCAACTACTAAAAAAAAAAAAAAAGACTGTAAACAAGCATCCTTCCCAGGTTTAGTGCTTTTTTTCCCCACATTTTTGAGTCTTTCATTTAAAATTTCCCCCAAATGCTGTGCTGAAGTATTTGCCTCATGTTCTTATGCACAAGAAAGCTGTGAGGTGCCTCATGCATAAAACATACATGCCAAATAAGTTCTGTTCAGGCACGAGTTACAGTGGTGTTGGCCATAAACTCAATGTTAAAGAATTGGTAATATATATTAAATAAGGTGTCTTTAAACAGAAATACAAAAACAATGTTATATATTGACTGACAAAAATGTATCCAGACACTCACAAAAACCTAACTATATTCCTTTTTAAAGCAAATGTTCAGTACTTACTAATTCAGCATCTGCAATGATTAAAGAACACAAATGCCAGCCAGGCACAGTGGTGCATGCCTGTAATCCTGGCGATTTGGGAGGCTGAGGCAGGAGGATCGAAAGTTCAAAGCCAGCCTCAGCAATGTAGTGAGGTCCTAAGCAACTTAGTGAGACCCTGTACCAAACTACAAAAAATTTAAAAAGCGTTGGGACGTGCCTCAGTGGTTAAGCACCCCTGGGTTCAATCCCTGGTAATGACAAAAAACAAAACAAAAAAACAAAAACAAAAAATCAATTGTGGGGACAAATGCATGGAGTACTGCATGCGTGGCATACGTTAAGGGTGCCTGAGTGGCAAACCACTCCCCTTGTGCTAGCGTGTGAGCAGCAAACCGCTCACCCCGCAGGCACAGCACTGGATATAAGACTACGTGTGTTGCAGTCACAGCGTTTGCTCTGCAGCTCGCTCCTCAATTGGTCGCCGCAAGGACAGTTGGCAAGAAACTGTATTGGTGGCTGCCTGTAATCTGCTTAGCTACTGCCCGAGTATATATAACTGCGCAATAAAATCAGACCTGCTTCCTGCTTGGTCTCCAGAGGACTTGATTTGTGACTTTGCAACCACACTCTCCTCTACCCTGTTCGTGGACTTCCTTGCTGGATGAGAGTAAGCCCATGCAAAAGAAAAAAACAAAAACAAACTCACAAATACCATGAAAAGTGAGAATGGACCATGTGTGAGCGTGTGTGTGCATGTAGGGGTGTGTATCTGCTGGTGCGTTCCTAAACAACCTCTGCAAATATCCCCAAGACACCAAGAATATTAGTGGCTTCCGGAAAAGTGGTGGAAGGAACACTTTACTGTTTATTATTCCATATCTTTTCAATTTTAAACCAACTCAATGATTACCTATAGAAAGATAAATATGCAATTAAAACAAACCCAGGGCTGGGGCTGTAGCTCAGGGGCAGAGTGCTTGCCTAGCATGTGAGACGAACTGGGTTCAATTCTCAGCACCACATAAAAATAAATAAAATAAAGGTATTGTCCATCTACAAATACAAAAAAATTAAAACAAAAAAACAAACCCAGAGACCTTTGTCTACCTTTCCTGCATGCCACTGTGGACTATCTCCCATGTTCACTGAGGCACTGTCATGGGTGAAGAAAGGTGACCACACCCAACCGCCATACATCCACTGTCGCTGTCTGTCCACATGGGCAGAGCAGTATGAGGGGAGGGTTTCAGGGCAGGATGGGCTTGAGCTGCTGGTCATGACTCATGTCCAGTTGGGCACTGACCACATGAAAGCTCACCTGGGTGCTCTCATCATGGAAGCCCTCAAGGAAACTCTCCAGTAGCTCGTCTGCATTGTCAATCCGCTCAGCATACTCGCCTACGATCCAAATCATAGCTGCTCGGGCCTCAGGCTCGTCCAAGGAGTCCAGGTTCTCACACAGCGTGGCAATTACACTTTCATACCTGGAAAAGAAGGAAGCAGGCAGCATGTGAGCACTGAGAAAGCCTGGCTTACCCTGTGGGGAGGGCCACTGGAGGCTAGAGACAGGCAACAAATCCCTAGGAGATGGTGAGGAATGGGAATTTGAGTTGTATCTACCACATTTTGGCCTGGGGAGCAGAGCAGGGCCAGCTTAAGGGAAACAAGAAAAAATAAAGTTTTCTTCCAAGAATACTTCAGCAACAACAGAGGCAGAAGGAAGAGGGGAGGAGAGAGGCCCCTCCTTCCTCTACCTTCCCACCACCCTGTCCACAGGCAAAGCCAGATCGCTCCATCACCAGGAGGATGGGTGGTACCTACTTGTTAGGGTACTTGCGGAAGATGTCCTTAATGACCACAATGGCTTCCTGGACCACGTAGTTGACCTTGGTCTGGATGAGATCAAGAAGCGTACTCACACAACGCTCGGCAGATTGCTGCGTGGAAAGAGGAGGAGGGTTGGGCAAGGTCCCTTTACCCCACTTCCAATAGAGCTGCTGGGCCAAAAAGCCCAAGTCACTCCCCACCCACCTTCCTCATTACAGCACAAGAATAAGAGGACAGACTCCTTCAGATAATGGGGTAGGGAACAAAGGTAGAGAATGAGTACAAAATGATGGTCCTGGGAGGGCAGGGACATGGAGATAGGATGAGACTGTGGAGAAGCCAGGGGAAGCACTCCTGAGAGTGGGGAGGACTTGGAGATCTTCTAGGCCAAGCCCTCTGGGCAGAGTGACTCTGCTTCAGCCTCACCTAACCACTCTTCCTTGTTTCATAAAGTGGATTCTTGTTGTCAAACCCACTCACAATCTGTGTGGGCCAGTCCTTCTGCCTTTATCCCCACACTCTGTGCTGACGACCCAGGATAAGAGATTTCTCAGGATGGCCGTCATGAGCATCAAGGGGAAATGCCTCCAAATGACTTAAGGGTCTGGCCTGGGGGTGACCAGCTAATCCGAGATCCTCTAGACACCACTGGACTCATTTAAGGAGAGTCCAGCTTGGTAGTCAAAAAATACCTCTCTAAGCAGAGAATGGGAAGAGGTGAAATGTCAGTACACAGGGTCTGGAGCAGTCTGGGCAGCTGGGAGAAAGATCCATGGGTAGCTGAATCAGGATATGTACTGAAGTATCAGAAAGGCAGAGCCCCTGCTCCAATGCTCTGTGAAATGAAGTTAAGCCTACCAGGGCTACCACCAGCTGGTGGCTGCCCCATTGTCTTCGCTAATGCTACAGGTGAACCATGATATGATGTGTTAATTTTTCTTTTGTCTCTTTTTAGTTTTGGGGTACTGGGGATTGAACTCAGGGGCACTCGACCACTGAGCCACATCCCCAGCCTTATTTTGTATTTTATTTAGAGACAGGGTCTCACTGAGTTGCTTAGTGTCTTGCCATTGCTAATGCTGGCTTTGAACTCTTGATCCTCTTGTCTCAGCCTCCCGAGCTGCTGGGATTACAGGCGTGCACTACTGCACCTGGCTGATGTGTTAATTTAATCTGCAGCAACTGGAAGGCTTAAAGGAAACTACCAAGAAGGAACCCAAATGGATCTGTATAATGGGTGTCTTGGGGGCTCCTATGGTGACCCTGAGGTCTTCCTAGACCACAAGCAGTCAGGATCAGATTGGTTTCAGCTCTCTTCTCCTCGTTCAGCTAAGGAAGGAGTCCCAGAACCTCCTCACCTCCACCTTGATGGCACAGCGGCCAATGGCACGTACAGCCTTCCGTACAAAATCCACATCCACTTCCGTCGCGTACTCTTTTAGCTCTGCCAACACCTGTAACCCAAACAGAGAAAATGGACTGGGGGAATGTGATAGGGCAACCATCTGGAACATTCCTGGGTAATGAGAATGCGAAGATCCCCAGAAGGAGAGGATTCTGTCTCCTACGCGAGGTGGAAGGAGAGACCCAGGTGCCCCAAAAGGAAGGCAAGATCAGACAATTCTTGTTGTAGGATGATCTAACTAACATATCCAACTACTACTTTGTTCTTAATTTTTGGTGCTGGGGGTTGAGGCCTGGGCCTCAGGCATGATAGGCAAGTGTTCTACCACTGAGACAGACCCTAGCCCTTTTTAAAATTTGTATTTTGAGATAGGGCCTTGCTTAATTGCCCAGGCTAACCTTAAACTTGCTATCCTCCTGCCTCTGCTTCCTGAATAGCTGGGATTACAGATGTATATGACTAGCTTGGGAGAACATTCTTTTTTTTGTAGGAGGGTGGATACTGGGGACTGAACTCAGGAGCACTCAACCACTGGGCCACATCCCCAGCCCTATTTTATATTTTATTCAGGAATAGAGTCTCAGCAATGCTGAGGGTGGCTTTGAACTTCAATGCCCTTGTCTCATACTCCCCAGCTATTGGGATTACAGGCATGCACCATCATGCCTGGCTTGGGAGAACATTCTTTTTTTTTTTTTTTTTAATATTTATTTAGTTAGTTTTTGGCAGACAAACATCTTTGTTTGTATAAAAATATGGAACGCTTCACGAATTTGCGTGTCATCCTTGCGCAGGGGCCATGTTAATCTTCTCTGTATCGTTCCAATTTTAGTATATGTGCTGCCGAAGTGAGCACTGGGAGAACATTCTTTAACAACATAATATCAAAGTTTTTAAAAATCTGCTTATGAAGGGGTTGGGGTTGTGACTCAGCAGTAGAGTACTCGCATAGCACGTGCAAGGTCCTGGATTCAATCCTCAGTACCACATGAAAATTAATTAATTAATTAACTAACTAACTAAAGGTATTGTGTCCAACTACAACTAAAAAATAAATATTAAAAAAATAAAAAATTTGCTTATGAAGCTCCAGGTCCCATGGTTAATATTCTCATTATTCTGAACTGTTCACAGAATTATCATCTGACCCAAAGACCAGAGCTAGTAGGTGAGGTAGCTATCTGATATGGAAGCCTGTGCCTTGCACAACCACACTATGCTCACCTGAGCAATGTTGGCCTGGGAGGCCAGGCGGATCATAATGTCCAGCTTCTCCAGCTTCACGTAGATGGGGTCATTATATTTAACAAAGAAGACCTTCATCTCATGCTTCAGGATCTCAGGCCTGGTGGCAGGGCAGGATGCCCAGAGAGCAGAAAGCAAGGCATGAACCCCATGAAAAAAAACTCTCCATATATGCTGAGACATTTCTGGGGTCTGAGGTGGAGCCTGATGTTTAGGGAAGCAAAGGCACTGTTGTGGCTCTATATTCCCAGGGAAAGCCTGAGCAAAGTTCTGCCTGGTTATTGCCTGTCCACACCTCAGGAAGGGGAGAGGAAATACAGCAAGAGACAGTTCATATTCAAAGGCAGCAATTATCGGGCAAAGGTTCCAAACCCAGCTTGTGACCTCAGGACTCTATTTCCTCATTTGTGAAGTGGGAATGACACTGCAGGAAAACTCTATGCTGCAGGCTTGTGTCTGCTAATCTTAGAAAGGCCTGGCATGTGGCGGCAATTCTCTGAATGATAAAGGTGGTTGACTGTACCTAGGCCATATGTATGAACAATATAGTTTATGCCTAACACCTGCTTTCCTTCTTAGAGTCTGAAACTGGTGAGTGCCCCCAATGAAAACCTTGTGAACTAAGTCTCACTTAGGCTGCCCTTGGCAGAAATATTCCATGTCTTCCTGTATTTTTTTTTTTTTTAAATACTGAGATTGAACCCAGGGACACTTAATTACTAAACCACATATATGTGTTTTTATTTTGAAAGAGGGTCTCACTAAGTTGCTTGGGGTCTTGCTAAGTTGCTGAGGCTGGTCTTAAACTTGCAATCCTCCTGCTGATCCCAAGTTGCTGGGATTACAGGCATGCACCACCACGCTTGGCACGTGTTCCTATACTTTGTTACTGGGGTGGAGTATGCTCTATCCAACTTGCCAAGGGAGGGAGGGACCAGGAGAAATCCCTCATGGATTCCTCCAGACTCTGAAATATTTATCCCCTTATGATCCAGCTGTGTGTCCTCACATGCCACTCTAACAGATCTTACCCAGAAGCATAACTATATGCTGAATCCCAGGAAACCTGCTGGTAAATCTCTGAACATGGTCTTGAGTGCCCTGTCCCAGACACCTACACAATCTGCTGGTTTTATGAGTCAGGAAGCATCTAACATGATGGACTCCTGCCTTAGAGAAGGCACTTGCTAGGCAGGACCTGTCACCAGCTGAGCACTTCCACTTTTTTTTTTTTGATACCAGGGATTGAACTCAGGGGTGCTTAACCACTAAGCCATATTCCCAGCCATTTTTTATATTTTAGAGACAGGGTCTCATTGAGTTGGTTAGGGCTTGGATAAGTTGCTGAGTCTGGCTTTGAACTTGCAATTCTCCTTTTGTAGGCTTTCAAGCTGCTGGGATCATAGGCACACTTCCACATTTATCATTGCTCCTCCCTCAAATGCAATGGTTTTTGGACCTCAACTGACACCACCCACTGCATTTTTCTTAGTCAAGAGAACCTCAGTGAGGTTGTGAGGCTTATACTAGGTCACATGCTAACAAGGGCAGGAGCAAGATGAGAGTCACCACCCCAACGCCTACTCCTTTGCCCTTTCTAGAACAGAAACCAATACAAAAACACAAAATGACAACTTGAAAACAAAACCTTTTCTATCATCAGGAAAAGGGATGAGGACAGAAGGTAAAGAAGGGAGGTGTCAGGGCAGAAAGAGGAGCAGCCCAGGCACTCACTGCTGCCACACAGATCTTGGCAGGAGATCCTGGCCAAGCCAGGAGCCTCTGTCCTGCTACAGAGAGGAGGCAAGACTGGAGCTGGGCAGCAGGAAGATGATTTCTGTAAGCAGGACTGGGTAAAACCTGCCTAACCATGTGTCAGGGCTGGGCTAGGCCAGGTGTGCACAATAGGGACAACTTCTTAAGAGATTTACCATGTTAAATATAGCACAGGGAACCCTTCATGCTGATCTGGATCTACAAGTCCCTACACCTTACTAAATCCAGTAACCCAAGGGCTCTGACAGGTAAAGACCCACACTGCAACTTTAACACCCTAGTCTGATGGCTATGTTTAGGTACTTGGAAAGCTTTCCCATATTTACTTCCCAAATCTTCACAAATGTCCCAGTTCCACTGATATCTCTGGATCCCCAAGAGTATACTAAGAACCAGATTCTAACTACAACAAAGAGGGTGTACCACCTTCCGAGAGAATGCCTATAAGCCCTTGTTCTCTGTGTACCCTGCTCCCAGCAACGGGGCTACTGTAACATATGAATGCTTTGTGGTCATTTGCTACTGCCAAGTCCTGACTGTTGAGTAAATCATTTGACCAAAAGGGCAGGGGGAAGAACTCAGGAGGCCAATCCCACCCTTCAGGGCTTCAGGACTCCTTCACTCACAGTCACTTCTCAGAAAGTAGATCATTCCAGAGACCCCTTCTGAGGGGTCTGCTCAATGTGTTTCAGCCCCTGCCAATCCCAGGTGGCAGACCCCTTACCTTGGGATCAGAGGCTTACTGCAGTCATTCTCTCAGGGAATAGAGAAAGAGGCAGCTAGGCATGGTGATGACTTTGCTCTGCCCCTTCCCCAGGCCTAGAGGCTGATGCCTAACCATCTCCAAGGCTTCTAAGCTCAAGAGAATTTGATTAGACCTATGGATTCTGTCCCCAAGAAAAATGCACGCACGCGCACACACACACAGCAGCCCCATGCTAACCTCTACCAAGCCTGCTCCCTGAAGGGGCAAGGGCTTCAAGGGCTTGGCCCTGTTGACATTCTGGGCCAGATAGTTTCTTGTCATGGGGGACTATCCAGCACTGTAGAATGCTGAGCAGTGTTCCTAGCCTCTATCTACTAAATGCTAGCAGTATCCAGTTGGGACAACCAAAAGTGTCCCAGATACCACAAATGTCCTTGGGGTTAAACGTGCTCTGCTGATAACCCCTGGGTTAAGGGATTTTTTAGATTTCCTGCACAGTAACAGGTCAGTTTCGACTGAGAGCCCATTCCCAGGAGTGCACGCTGAACATGTGTGTGGTGGCCTTTGTACCTTTTCTGCACGATAAGGTTGATGTTGCGCAGGGCCACATACTGCAGCTCTGGCTCAGCCGACAGCAGTGTGACCAGGGGCGGGGCCAGCTTCTTGAGCAGCGTGCCGTAATAATCTAGGTCCTTGGACAACATCTCCATGAACTTCATGAGCACCTTCACAGCAGACAGCACCACAGCAGAGTTGGCATGGGAGAGCCTGGGTGTGACCCGCTCACAGATGCTGAGGTCCAGCAGTTCCGAGAGGGCAAAGAGTAGAGATAGACAGGGGATATGTTCTGTTTAGTTATCAAGATAGCATGTCTTTTAATAGGAGGAAGATCTAGATCATGGTGCCTGCTAACTGAACCAAGCAGGCTCACATCACTCTAAGCCTTAGTTTCTTTATCTATAAAGCTGAGACAATGAAGCTTGCTTCACAGGGTTGCTGGGGCCCTTACATGAGATAACACATACAAAGAATGGGCAGTGCCTGGCATACAGTAGATGAGACAAAAGTCAGCTCCTTCCTTTCCCCCCACTGCCAGGACATTCAAATGGGGCAGGATGTCATGCTGGTTGAGACCAAGGGTCAGATGAGTCCCAGCTAGGTACCTGCACCCTCTCTAAGCCAGAGTTTCCTCATCTGCAAGATGGCAGATGATAATAAGGTATCCTTCACAGAGTTGCTCTAAAGATTATCTATGTGTACAGAGGGTCCAGCATTGCCCAGGGCATCCTATGAAAACTCAGTGAATGGCTAATTTCTTCACTCAAGCTAGCTCTGACGTTATCTACCTGAGGTGACTGAGGTTCTTGTCAGCTCCCAGGTCAGTCCCTTTCTGTAACCACAGCAAGAAGTGAGTTGACTGCCTGTAGCCACACTACTGAACGCCTGGCTCTGGAGACATGAAGGGTGGGCTGGCTCCCTCGAGGAAAGTGTACTTAGAGATGGTGCCAGGGGAAAAGCCCTGTGAAGGGGCCCACTTAGCTCATGGTTGGACCCTCCACAGGATCAAGTTCAGGTGGGCTGGCAAGGGTCATCCAGCTTACCTCTGGGCCTCACGGTCGTCCTTGGGTGTGTAGTTAGCCAGGCAGTCCAGGATGAAAATCTGGCCCCACTCAGTGCACTCATTCAGGGCTGTCAGCAGCTTGTTAATGGACTGTGGGTTCAGGTCAAGCAGGTTGCTGCTGGGGTGAGACTCGGCGATCTCTGAGAGGGCAGCCACGGCATTTGCCACCACCTGGTTGAGAGGATGGAAGGGCAGAGCCTGGGGACACTGTTCTTGGCCAGGGGTCAAAGGGGCTAATGACACTAGCTAGTCAGAAGTGGGACACCCTGAAAGGAATATGACCATGCAAGCAGGTCTGAAGTCTCATCAAGGCCCACTTCAGGCACTCAACCTGTTGATGCCTCTGCAAATTGCAACTAAAATAAAATAAGCATATTGCACAAAACAAAACAGAACAAGAAAGCCCCAGCTCCAAGTGCTTGGCGGTAGAAAGCATTCCAGCTACCTAACACAAGAGCCTGGTTACCAGCCACAGCAGCTTGTTTCAGTGGTTGTCAATTGTACTTCTCAGAAGATTCCTGAAGATCCCCTTGAGGCTGCTAGAAGTGATGGTAACAGGTAGGTATACAGAGGAGCTTGATAGGTGGCCCCTGGGCCCTCAATCCACTTTACCAGGGCACCTGTTTTTATGTGTGGTCTGTGTTGTTTTCAACTTTTCCCTCAACAAACAGTGCATTCAATGCCAGTCTCTATACTGACTGCTCAGTGCCCATGAGTGATCAGTGTTCCCGTGGGACAGACAGGAGATGGTTAGGCCAGAGGTTTGTGCTTTTGATTTACAAACTGCTCTGTGAATTGCTGCCATCACCACCCAGACACATTCTAGTGTTCTGTCTTCCACACTATGCCACTCCAAGGGCAACCCTCTACAATCCCTGGATGATATGTGGAAACAGAAAAGAACAGCTTATATATGGTCTTGGTGAGGAGATAGTGACGATGACAACGACTGGAAGGGAAAGAAGACACTAGTACCAACAGCACTACGTAGCAAGCCATGACCATTACCTTCCAGCATTCCTGCCATCATAGAGAATTAGATTCATTTTACTGATGAAGAGGGCTCCAAAACATTAGGCAGCTTGCCCAAATTCAGGCAGCTAGTAGAGGACACAGAAGAGAATCCAGATCTAGTCTCTTGCAAAGATGGTTCCTAAACCACCACAAGGTACAGGAACAATGGCACTCAGCAAAACTCTGATTTCTAAGAACAAGAGACTGCCCAGCAGACTGTCAAGCCAAGGTCTTCCCTGGCAACCCAGAAGGTGGCTCAGTGAGTGGCAGTTGACTTACCATGGGGTTGGAGTCAGAGATGAGGTCTTTAAGGGTGTCCAGGAAGCCCTGGTCCTCCACCAGCTGGGCATTGATGTCATGGAGCTTGGCTACACACACGGCTGCTGTCTTGCGCACATATGGATCCTCATCCTTCAGGCACTTCCGGAGTGGCTCACACAGGTACTCAGTGATCTTGTCAACTCGAATGCAGCCCATGGTCCGCACGGCCAGGGCCCGGATGAGGGGGTTGGGGTCCTCACAGTCCTGAGGGGAAGGAACCATTGGTCAGGGCCAGGAACAAGCAAGTCATGTGGCTTCCAGTTCTTCCTGGCCTGCAGCTCTGAGCCTGCAGCTGAGAACCATCTGGCAGTTGCTATGGGATAACTATGGGCTATCTATGGGTAATAACCACCAACTATAATCAACAGCACTGTAGGTAAACACCATGCAATAGACACCAAGCCCTTGCCAGATGCTGTATAGGTACTCTGCATACAGTCTTCTCTGATCCTCCCAGCAAACACACAATATTGGCTCCATTTCACAGGTGAAGAAGTTAAGGCTCTCAAATCCACAACCACTAGCACCATGACCCTCAGTCTTTACCCTGCCAGGAAACCCTCATTTTCCTGTATGTGTGCATACAGAGAGAAAGAGAGCCCTCTGCTGGAGGAAGAGGCCCTTAGCCTGCACAGGAAGGAAGCAGCAGTGTGAAGATCTGGGAAGGGGTTAGAATATTTCTATTCAGGGCCACAGGACCACACCCCAAAGAGATGGGGGACACAGAGCAGGGAGCACCCATTGTCACCAAGCTCCTGCTCACCTTTACAAAGGTGTTGACAGCCATGATGGCCATGTCAGGCTGACTCTTGGCATAGTTCATCAAGTACAGGTACACCAGCTTCTTCAGCTCTAGGTTGTCTGTTTGCATGCAGTTCACCACATCGGGGAAGAGGGCACTGAAAGGACAAACTGATGTCAGTATGGGGCAGGCTGAAGATAGGAAGAGCAAGAGGGAGACAGAGGGCAAGAGGGAAGCTGAAAGATAAACAGGACTTCTGATAAAATAAGGGTATTAGCTATGCTGGTCCCTGAACACTTGATAGGAGAAATAGAAGCCCAAGGGGTAATTTTATTTTATTTTATTATTATTATTTTTTTTAGTACCAGGGATTGAACCCAGAGGCAATTAATCACTGAGTCACATTCCCAGACCTTTTTATGTTTTATTTTGAGACAGGGTCTCCCTGAGATACGTAAGGCCTTGCTAAATTGCTGAGGCTAGCTTTGAACGCATGATCTTCCTGCCTCAGCACTGGGATTACAGGTGTGCGCCACCATGCCTGGTCAAAGGGTAATTTAAAAAACATATATATTTAGTTGTAGATAAACACAATGACTTTATTTTGTTTATTTAATTTCTTTTATGTAGTGTTGGGCATCGAACCCAGTGCCTTATGTGTGCTAGGCAAGTGCTGAGCCACAACCACAGCCCCAAAGGGTAATTTTAAAAGCAAAAAGTCCTCAAATATGAGCTCTGGAGCCTGTTAAACCTAGGTCTATATATATTTTTGTTTTCTTTTTAGTACCAGGGATTGAACTCAGGGGAGCTCTACCACTGAGTTACCCCCACCCTTTTTATTTTTTGAGACAGGGTCACACTAAATTGCTAAAGCTGGCTTTGAACTTGTCATCCTCCTGCCTCAGCCACCTGAGTACCTGGTATTACACCATACCCAGTTCTAGTTCTGCCTCTTGCTTTGTGGCTTTTTATTCTGGTGGCACGGGAGATTGAACCCAGAGTCTTGGGGGCATGCTACGTAAGTGCTCTATCATTAAGCGACAGCCCTAATTTTTTCCCCCCAGTACTGGGTTATCAAACCTGGAGTTTTGAGCATGGAAGGCAAGAGCTCTACCACTGAGCTATATCCCCAGCCCTCAGTTCTGCCTCTTGCTAGTTGTATGACACTAGGAAGCTTCCTTCAGCCCCTGGACTTCAGTTTCCTCATTTGCAAGAAAGGTGCAGCAGAAATTCTCTTTGGGGTTGGGGATGTAGTTCAGTGATGGAGAGCTTGCCTAGCACACTGGAGGTCCTGGGTTCAATCCCTAGCATTGCAACAACAACAACAACCACAACAACAAAAAGCTCACGACCACAAAAAAACAAAATAATAACAACAACAACAAAAACCCCATCTCACATTACAGGGCCCTAGTGAATTAAATGAGACAATGTACTTACCGTATCTGGTCCTTGGTATCTGGGAGGTGCTATGTAAATGAAAACACTTATTTTCCCCTCTGTACTTAACAGGGCCCCTTATATTGGGCTGCTGGTTCTGGAGGGTCATAGGGAAGCAGGGATGAATGTGCTGCTTTCACAAAGGCCAGCTCTGGCACCCACTAAGAAAGAACCAGCAAAGCATGAATGGAGTACATGCTACATGCCAGGATTAGTGCTAAGGTTCTGACATACTTCAATTCATTTAGCGTCCCAAGAAGCCAAGGAGTGTCCCATTTTACAGACAATAATACTGAGGTTCATAAGTGTTAACCTGCCTAAGGAGCCAGGTCTAACTCCAAAGTGTGTGCTCTTGATCCCTGCTATACTGGGTGGAGCCCTTCACAACAAGGTGCCCAATGGTTCCAGATTCACAGGCCCTTTTGAGAATGAAATGTGGTTAGAGATCAATTTTCTGTCTCTGGAACCACCACCTTCCCTCTCATTTCTTATGCTTTTACTGACAAGGACATGGCAGCACTGAGACATAAAAGGTCAAAGAGAACTTCCTCAGCCCCCACAGGCAGGAGTCCTGCCAGGCTAAAACTGATGCTACACCACCTTGGGAGATGACACATCAGGAAGAACAGGGGGCAAGGAGAGGAGGGGGGAGTGCCGATGAGCCTGGCTTTCTCTCTTTGGCCCATAACATCAGCAAAGGAAGCTCTTCGGAGGTGGAAGAACAAAGATATTTCCTCCGAGAGGAGGTGACAGTAGTGTTCTAGTTGAAGGAGAGCAGCTTTGCTCTGAAACAAACTGAACCTGGAAGGAGGCCCAGTTTTCCAGCAGAAAAATATATACGTCCTCCTCAAGTCTCTGGGTAAGTGTTTTTGAGTGTTGGCAGAAGGGCCTTGTGGAGGATAGCAATGAGATGGGCAATCTGTGGGGGAAGTCCAGGGCAGTGTCATCATGTTGTGGGACCATTATGCCAGGGAGCTGCTCCACATCAGCACCAGGCCTGAGACACAAGCTGGGCAAAAGCAGCCTGGATTTGAATTTCAGAAGGGCTGGGTTTCAGTTCTAGTTCTGCCACTAACCACATGACCGTTAGATGGTCATTTTCTTCCTTCTTTATATTGTTTCTCTGACAGTAAGAACATCATTGCCTACAATGAAAACTGTAAGGAACTATTGAGAAATCATATCCAAAAGTGTTGTGCAGACTCTCAAGCACCGTACAAATATTAAGTTGTTATAAAATCCATCCCTGTCTTTGGGGACTTCACAATCTGATGGGCAGGTAAACACAGGTGCATGCAGTAATAAGAATAGTCAAGAATCAGTGCTGGGTGATAGGAACAAAGAGCAAATGTTGAATTTATAACAGGACGCTGGGCGATAAGGGAAGGCAACAGGGAAAAGGTAGATCTTGCATGGGCTTTAAAAGATGGGAAAACAAGCTGAGAAAACAGGCATTCCAGGCGCTGGAAAATCTGGAGCAAAGGTGTGGCACTATTTCTTTTTTTTTATTTTATTTTATTTTATTTTTTAGTTTTCAGCAGACACAACATCTTTGTTTGTATGTGGTGCTGAGGATTGAACCCGGGCCGCATGCATGCCAGATGGGCATGCTACCGCTTGAGCCACATCCCCAGCCCAATGTGGCACTATTTCTACATGAGATCTGTTCCAACTCAGATGCAAACCAGAGGTTGCGCACTGGCAGCAAATTAGAATAATCCAGTCTGTAGATGTGCTTTGCTTGAACCACACTATCGTCTGGTGATTTAAAAAATGAAAACATCCAGACTTCCTGTTCTTTTTAAAACCCAGAAGACCTGGCCACACTGGGTTCATCTTCCCTGGCTAGCAACAATCCTCTGGAGCTTCTGCAAATGTTCACGTCACACCCACTCCAACACCTGCTGCCTTTTCAACCCAGTACACTTCACTCATTCCATTATCACCTGACCCATCAGCATCTGAGCTCACGACTCCTGTGCAAACAAAACCCTGTTTGGAAAGAAGGTTCACAAAAGGAGCTGTATGAGGGAGACATGGGTCTCTAGGTACACTAAAGGAGGAATCTGACCTGGACCCAAGCTCTCCATCCTCCCGTCAGCAGCACCTGGCTGCCACCCAGCCTACTCCTGCACACCTGACATCTTTGCCCACAGTCATCGATGCGATCACTTTCTTTACCGCCTCCTTCTTCTTCTCCTTCTTGTCACTGTTGAGCTCTGCCTTCAGCTCGAAGATCTCCCCTAAGAAAAGTAGGAAGGCATGAATGATCCATCCCCAGGGGATAAGTTCCTGTCCCCAAACTCCCAAGAATGGCAGGGAGGCAGAGGGCAGCTTTAGGCCCCTGGCCTTAGGTGGGATAGGTGACAGTGAAGAGTTTGACAGTTATTAAGATGGAAGACTGGAGGGTCACACTGCACCAAATGATAGAAACTGTGGAGACTACAATGGTCTTGAGGGGGACAAAAAACATGCAAGCAGGGTCTGTTCAGCCAGACTGCGAAAAATGAAAAGGAAAGCAAAATTCTCCTCAGTTCCCTCACTGAACCAGACGCCCTCAAGACTGGGTGCTCAAGGACTGGGGGGAGGGGGGGAGAAGGGAGGAATCGATCCCACACGTAGGCTTTTCCTGTTTTCCTAGAATCTCGAGTTCAAACAGCTTGCTCAGGGTTTCACTTCCTGAGCTACAAGTGATTGCTCAGCTTGGAAAATTGGAATTCAGCTGCCCCAACATGTAATCAATTGTTCTTAAGAACTTGATAATACAGAAAAAGGAAACAAGGAAGTAGGGCTGTTTCAGATCTTCCAAAGAGAGCCAGTCAGGACCTCCTTGCAGGTTAGGACAGGATGTATTTCCTGAGCCTTTCTCTGAGCCCTGTACCACACTTACTTTTTCCCATGCCTTTTTCATTTGTCTTCATGCCAACTCTTCATTCCAAACTCACACTCCATTTTACAGGTGGGTGTAATAGGTATAGTAACTTACACACAGCTACCAGATAGGAGGGCCGGGCCAAGATTTGAAACCAGGTCTGTCCTAAGTCTGCTCTAAACCCCTATGTTTGGGCCTAACTCAAGACACTCCTTTTTGCCCCTCTGAACCTGTTTCCTGGCCTCTTCTCTCTCCCTTGAATAGAGTGCTGAATTCTCCCATTTAACACTCAGAGGTGAAACACTTGCTGGGTGCCTTGCTGGTGGTCTGTGCTAAAGGTGGCAGCTGTTGTTATTCTGCCACATGACCCTCTGCCTTTAGATCCCTCTTTTGTAGAGTAAGAGTCCTGGGCTTCCTTCTCAGGATTCTTACTGAAGCAGGAACTATAATGTGGAAGAAAATGCTGAGAAAGTTCTAGGTGGGTTTACAATGAGAAAAAGGGAAACCAGTAGGTTCTGTATCATGACTGGACAATGCGGTGCTCAGAAGAGAACCTGAGATGAGAGACAGCAAACATGGTTAATTAAGAATAATCACAAATTAAAAAAAAAAAAAAAAGAATAATCACATAGCACAGCCCCGGGGCAAGGCTGCACTGAGGATATTGCTCAATGGAGTGGGAAGAATCTGCAGATCCTGCAGTTCAAATTTATCAAGGAACATGTGCCTTTCTCCTGCAAGAGAGTGAGGGGAGGGTTTCTGGTTGTTCTGGGATCCAACAGACCATGATGATCTTGATCCTAGACTATTCTGCAGGGCTGCCCCTGCTTTTCACTCAAAGTGGCCAGATATAGTACAACCGCCATTAATTAATGGGTCTCAGCCCTAAGAAGGCTGATGGGGTGACCCTGGGATCTGACTGCCTCTGAAATGTATCCTTTGTCTCTTGGGTCCCTCAATCAAGTCTACCTCCTCAATCACATAAAAGGCATTCAATTCTCTCTCCCCAAAGCTACTCCCCACCACTGCCAGGCTCAGGTGCCATCAGGTCTCATCAGAGCTGTGGTCCTTGTCTCCCCACCTCCCTCTAATCCTTTATTAGAATCTGCCTTGGACTTTACCTTGCTTAAAAACAATCACTGGGGCTGGAGTTGTAGCTCAGTGGTAAAGTGCTTGCCTAGTATGTGTGAGGCACTAGGTTCGATTCTCAGAACCACATATAAATAAATAAATATATTACGTCCATCTACAACTAAATATATATATATTTAAAAAAAAAAACCCATCACTAATGGTTTGGGGATATAGTCCAGTGGTAGAGTGCTTACCTGGCACATGCGAGGCCCTGGGTTGGATCTCCAGCACTGCACCACACACACCCCAATGATGTCAAATTTGAAATCTGAACCCAGGAATCTCTCTCCAGACATTCTCCCCAGAAGAAAACCCCACCATTGATACTCTGCTACACATGGTGTGAAGCTCTCTGATTCCTGCATGCCTCTCTGGCCCCTTCTAGCTCCTCAGCAAGGAAACTGCTTTCCTTTCCTGGATGAATCATGGGTAGAGCATTTACTCCCTCCCCTTCCCACACCCTTTTCTACCTGGAGTACTTCCACAGCCTTCTGCACCCCCACCCTTCAGCATGGCTTCTACTTCATAGACTATCTTCCCAGTTCAACCTCAAGCAAAGCCAGGTCAGAGACTGCCTGTCTCTTTCCCTCTACATGGGAGGTCCTCAATAAAAACCAGCAAGTAAGTAGTTTCAGCTTTAAGGAGGCTGAGGCTGGAGGTCACTTAAGCCCAGGACGTCAAGGTTAGCCCGGGCAACATAGTGAGAACCTGTCTCTTACAACAAAACAGAACAGGCTGGATCAATAAATAAAATGCTTGCTGAGGGACAGAGTTTAGGACCTGGCTCATGTGATTCAATAAGAGACTATCTGGGGCTGGGATTGTGGTTCAGCGGTAGAGCACTCATCTAGCATGGTGAGGCCCTGGATTCGATCCTCAGCACCACACAAAAATAAATAAAATAAAGGTATTGTGTCCAACTACTTCTAAAAAATAAATGTTAAAAAAATAAATAAGACTATCTGGTCAGTAGGTATGTGTCAATCTCACCTGCAAGGAAGGAATGGAGAGGAAGGGCCAGCCAGAGAGATGCTTACAGGGTTAAAGCACACTTGCCAGCCACAACAACATCCTCCATTTCCTTAAAAACAGGGGGAAAAAAATCTCCAACAACATAAGCCTAACTTAGCATATTTTAGTGCAGCAACTCCATTGCCTTAATATTGAGTCATTAGAACTGTTGGGAAATGTTTATGATAACATTGTATGAAAAACAGGATGGGACTCTGACTACAACCATGGAAAACATGTGCCCATGGATAAGGACCAGACACACAAGGCCCCCCACCCCCAAATGGGATTGCTGATAGGATTGTGTGTCCTCCCCCCACCAGAAGCGAAAAAAATATATATTTTAAGTATTTTAAGCTGTGGGGAACAAAGAGGATTTTTTTTTCCCCATACTTGGAGCTAATGCTCTTTCCTTCCTGAGTTCTAAAAGAAGCAATCAATTTCTTAATACTCTCAACAATTTAATTTTCTGACTCCACAAGGTAAAGAAATTCTAGGCCACTCCCACCAATATCTCCAGGCTTCCACCCTGCCCCTGTTCCCCAGTCCCCCAGATAGCAAGCAGAAGAGACAAGCAGGCAAATAACAGGGCAGGCCCATGATGAAACACATCATACCTTTCTTGGTCGTGGTGAAATATTTCGAATCAGTCATTTTGGTCCCTTATCTGTGGTCACACTCTGCAAGACAGAAAAGAGACGAGTGATTCTGAGTTGTGTTCCATTCCATTTTCAGTTAGGGTGTTCAGGGGAGGAGGAAAGAAAGGATCCAGCACACATATGGTAGGGAAAGATATCTGCTGATATCCTCTTCTGCAGTATCAGGGACTGAACCCAGGGCATGCTGGGTGCATGTGCTCTACCACATCCCCAGGCCTTGTTATTTTGAGACAGGGTCTCACTAAGTTGCCCAGGCTGGCCTTGGACTTACCCTACCTCAGCCTCCTGAGTCACTGGCATTACAGGTGTTCCACTGTGCTCAGTTAGCTGCTTATCTCTTTATTGGGCCAATGAACTGTTAGACCACGGCGAATCAAATTTTGGAGGGAAATTCTGAGGAATCAATCATATTTTAAAATGTGCTTATCTTCTGATCCAGCAATTCTATTTCTAGGAATCCCTCCCATGAAGTATCTGCTAGTAAGGATACCTTGGGTTTACTGCGTCACTATCCATACAGTACAGCACTGGAAAGAACTTAAATGCCTGTTAATAGGAATGATTAAGTACCCCGGAAGAGTCCACAGGTTAAAATGCAATATGACTCCATTTCTGTATGATGCACCATAGTGCAATCTACTGTCATATGTAACTAATTAGAACAACAACAAATGGCAACGTGAAGTCCCTTCATGACACTCACCAAACCTATCAGGGTTCTTCTTCTTCTTTAAAAAAAAAACAAAAAACATTTATTTATATATTTATCCGAGGTGCTGAGGATCAAACCCAGTGCCTCACACATGCTAGGAAAGCGCTCTACCACTGAGCCACACCCCAGCCCCCTTCTTCTTTTTTTTAATTAGATCTTTATAGTTACCCATAGTAGTTGAGTTCATTCTGACAAAATCATACATGAATGGAATTTGATTTTGGCTCATGATTCCACTCTTTTCCCCGCTGTCCTCCCTGCCTTCCCCCATTCTCCTTTCTCTACTAGACTTCTTTCACTTGTCTATATATTTCTATTTGATTGGTTCTTTTTTACTTAAAGGCGAAATTCCCTGTAGTATATTTATACATGCACGTAACATGATTTTTAAAGAATTCATTCTGTATCGCTCTGTATCGCCTTCCCCTTCCCACCCTTCTATCCTGCCTCTTGATCTCCTTCTACATTACTGATCTTCCCTTTATCTCTATAACTTACTCTTCCCTCTCCCTTTCCTTTACCGGCAAATGCTGTAATTTCGTTTTTCTTTATGGCTGAGAAAAATTCCACTGTGTGTGTCTGTCACAATTTCTTAATCCATTCATCTATTGTCAGGCACCTGGGTTGATTCCATATTTTAGCTATTGTGAATTGTGCTGCTATAAACACTGAGGTAGCTGTATCACTATAATATGCCAAGTTTAGATCTTTCAGAAAAATACCAAGGAGTGGGATAGCCCAGCACAGTTCTTTCTAAATGCTTCATCCACATATGAAGGGTACTACCATTATCCTATACATAAAAATAAATTTGGGAAAAGCCAAGTTTAAGAAGCTAGGGAAGAGCCAGACACACTGGCACATGCTTGTAATCCCAGTGGCTGGGGAGGCTGAGACAGAGGATTGCAAGTTCAAAGCCAGCTACAGCAACTTAGTGAGGCCCTAAGCAATTAAGCAAGACTATGTCTCAAAATAAAAAAAATAAAAAGGGCTGGGGATTTGGCTCAGTGGTTAAGTGCCCCTGGGTAATATCCCCAATGTCTTCCACCACCGCCTAAAGAAGCTAGGGAGGATTTTTCTCTCCACAACTTTCCCCAAACTTCTAAATCAGTAATATGTGTTATTCATCTCTGGAAAGGGGTAGAGTCTACAGACTTTAGATTCAACAGCATTCTCCAAGTTTATCTGGCCAGTTTTCTTAAAGAATCTCTCAGAACATCTCCCAATGCAAAAGAGACAATGTGAAGTACTGTTATAAGGCAACAGGACAAGTACCAAAGCTTCCTGATTCACTCAGGTATTTATTAAGCATGTACTATATCTGAACATTTCCTTACTGTTTTCTTGCATGGCTAGGGATCAACATAGAGCCTTGTACAAGCTAGGCAAGTTCATTACCACTGAGACATACTGCCAGTCTTCTTGACCAATAAATGAAAGATAAAAGAAGCTTCCCAGGAGCCACGTCATCCTGAGTACACGGCAGAGGCTTCTGGGATTGTTCTGAGATTAAGAAGTGATTATTTAAAAAAAACAAAACAGTAGTTGCCCTATTTCACAATAAAAAAAAGAAAAAAGTGATCATTTCCTGAGTCCTTGTTAAACCTAGGGATTTACAGACATTATCTCATTTAATCCTACTAACAGGTTAATAGCTTTTAACACTACTTCACAAGAGGAATGAGGCTCTGGAATATCATGTAACTTGCTCAAGGTCACACGGCTAAATGGCTAGACTAGGAAACTATCCCGTCTACCAGAGCTCAGTGCTTTGTCTCAACAATGAAGAAATTCTGCTTTGCTCATCTGAGAGGGAGGACAGGGCCCTGATAGTGACTAAGAACTCAGTACAAAAAAATCTAAGAGACTTCCAAGGGTAACTTTCCAATCAACTTGGTGGTGTTGTTGTGGTTGTTGTCTAGAAAAGCACAAAACCTCCCAAAAAAACAAATGTTTTCTCTAATATAAGGAGGCTGATTCATAGTGGGGTAGGGAGGGGGAGCATGGGAGGAATAGGGAAGAGGGGTGGGAAGGGTAGGGAGGGGGAAGGGGGTTAGCAAGGCTGGTGGAATGTGATGGACACAGTTATCCAAAGTACATAATTTGGACACAGTTATCCAAATTATGAAGACATAAATTGGTGTGAACATACTTTGTATACAACTAGAAGTATGAAAAACTGTGCTGCATATATGTAATAAGAATTGTAATGCATTCCGCTGTCATTTATTTTTAAAATATCAATTTAAAAAAATTTTAAAAATCAATTAAAAAATTTTAAAAAGACCATAAAATATCACATAGATTCATCACATTGATGATATTTTGCTAATCTGACCTACTACAAAAAAAGAATCAATAGCAATAGGTAACATATATTATCCATAAGATATTTTCTTGTATCAGACGACTGAAAATAAAATCTGGAAAAAACTCAAAAAAAACTCAAAAAAAAAAAAAAAGAAGAAGAAGAAGAAGAAAAGCAGAAAACCCAACAAATATTTGAATGGTAAAAACTCACTTTACTTTGTGTCCTCTGTTGCCTCTATGGAAGGGAGTCAAATAGTCAAATATGTAACCCACAAACATTTCCTTTCCAATCATTACTATGCAGGAGGCAAATGAAAGGTAACGATGTGCTGGATGTGAGGGATAACAGATCATTTCATAGCCTCTGAAAACCAAGCCAAAGCAGCTGCTCTCCAGCCCAACTGTATTTTTCCAGGTTCAGCTTGTACTTACAATAGAATGGCAATGGAGATGTTCTCCAGATGAGATTTTGTTTCAGCAATCAACAGGAGACAAGTAAGGACTGTCTCAGGGTTGCCTTAAATCCTTCGTGGACACCTTCAGAATACCAGGAATAAAGGCTTTGCTGACAAAAGTGGTATAAAAAAAAAAAAAAAAGACACAATTCTACTTTCCTCTTGCTTTGCATAGTTGAAAGGGGATGATGTCCCTTTTCTATGGGAGTTGGGGAAAGAGCAGAAGAGTCTGTCACACTTGATGATGCAAGTCCCCCAGCGGGGCCTCTACCTTGCTGGTCTTCACAGTATGCGCCAGGGTTATAGATGGATCCACAGAGGACTCACATGGGCCTGTTCACAGCTCCATCCATCCTCACCTTCATGGCCGGCCCAGGCCTCTGCATAAAGTGTTTACTTGATAGTTGTTGAAAGAAGGGGCCACTGGAAATCCCAGGAAGCTCAGCCTGCTGACTGCTCTGTTATGTAATTCTCAGTTTTTGTTTCCAAGAGTAATTTACTTTACATTCAACATCTCCTTCCCACTTGCACACATACAAAACTGTTTTATCAGAGAAATATCACTAACCTAGAGGTTCTTCCTGGAGCTCTGAGAATGGGCAGATAAATAAGATAATGGGTTTTTCTTTTTTTATATTTTTTCAGTTGTCAATGAACTTTATTTATTTATATGCTGAGAATGGAACCCAGTGCCTCACACATGCTAGGCAAGCATTCTACCACTGAGCTACAACCCTGGCCCGATAATGGGTTTTCTGCTATACAATAATAGGTTGCAAAATTCCTGAAGCTACAGATTTCAGAGTATAACTGGCTGAAGTGTCTAAAACAGGGGAGTGCCCTGTTCCTCAAGGCTGAATCAAGTCTAAGAAGAGGGATAACTGAGGGCAAAGAGACACAGACAGTAACATATAAACCACTCCAGTGTGAAATCTAGAAGGAAGTAAAAGTGAACAAAACAAAAACTCTTGGATGTCCAACTTTGGGCTACTCAGGCATTTGTTCTTCTCCAGCAGAGGAGACTGTCAGGGGCTTTCCCTCATCTGCAACACAGCTTAGCATGTGAGGGCCCTGAACTCCCAGGATACAACCTGCTGGGGCAGACTGGTGTTGATGCAACTGATCAGGATGAAGAAGTGGTAAGACAGTTTCTCTTTCTTTCTTTTTAAATTTGAGACAGGATCTCACTAAACTGATCAGGCTGGCCTCAAACTTGTGATCCTCTTGCTTCAGATTCCTGAACAGCTGGAATTACAGGTGTATACCACCTCTCCAGGCTATGCTTCTCCTTTTAATGATTTAAAAATAGGCAAATCCTTCTGGGAATGGTGGCACATGCCTTTAATCCCAGCTGCGTGGGAGGCAGAGGGAGGAGGATTACCAAGTTCAAGGCCAGCCTGAGAAACTTAGACCTTGACTTAAAAATAAATAAATAAAGTAGAAACCAGGCATAGTGGCATGCAACTGTAGTGGAAGCTACTCAGGAGGAGTCTGAGGTGGGGGGGGGCAGTCTAGGGAAAACCTCTACATTGGTGAGGTTACTCTGATAAAATAGCTTCATATATGTCATAAGGTCAGGAATTTGAGGACAGCCTGGGCATCACAGTGAGACCCTGTTTTAAAAAATAATTTTTAAAAGTGCTGATAGCCCTGCAGTTGAGTTTTCGGTGACATTCTTCCTTTTATAGGTGCTAAGCAACTAACTAATCATAAACTTGAACTGCTCTCTAGTGTGCTGGCGCAGGCTGATGCTTATTTCTGCAGTTATCTATTTTGCAGATCCGTCTGCAGAGGGCCCAGCGGGACTAATGATGCTGAAATGCTATCCCTCTGAAGTTCATCATACACAGGAAATTAGAGGAGGAAGGGAATGCCAGGGAAAGCAAAAATGCTCTAGAAAACCACCAAAGCACAGGTGAAAAAAAAAAACAAAACACCTCATTTAGAGCTCACCCACAGCTTGGTGATTTACTGAGGAAGGCTATCTTCTTTTGTCTTTTCTCTATGATGAGCTTCCTCACCTGGTACCAGGTCCTCTTAGATGTCTGTAGGAGGGGGATTTTGCATTCTTTCTGCAGGAATGGAAAAACCTCTATGGTTCAGTCCCGAGGAGCTGGGACTTGCAGATGCCATGGGAAAGACATGCTTTTCCTGGCACTGTCCAGCTGTCACCATGGAGGCCAAAGGAGCTAAGACTTAGCTCTTTTTTAAAATCCCCCACCCTCTGCTCAGGGCTGAGAATGAACTCAGGGGTGCTTTACCAGTGAGCTACATTCACTTTTTAAATTGTGAGGCAGACTTTTACTAGGATGGCAAGGCTAGCCTTGAACCTTTTTTTTTTTTTTTAATTTTTTTTAGTTGTTGATGGACCTTTATTTATTCATTTATTTTTACTTATATGTGGTGCTGAGAATTGAACTTAGTGCCTCACACATTCGAGGCAAGTGCTCTGTCACTGAGCCACAACTTCAGTCCTGGCCTTGAACTTTAATCCTTCTGCCTCAGACTCCCAAGTAGCTGGGCTTACAGGTAATATGTCACCATGCCCAGATTCTCTGACAAATCTGATCAGGAACATAGGCTATATTTGAAAGTAGGTGGCCAATCTGGGCAGAGAAAAACTCAGGGTTTGGATTTTGTCTTTGGAAGTAGCAGGGAATGTTTTAAAAAGCAGTAATTAAAGGGAATTTTTGGTTAGAAACTGCTTTGGGCAGTATGATGAGTCACTTGTGCTAAGGAGACAGCATTCTGGGCTAGGATCCCCCTCAATTTTAGCATTTACAGGCTGAGGAATACCTCAAAGGAAGAGCAAAGTCAAAATTAAAAGAGGAGCAGTCCTGGAACAACTGGTTTTGCCCTTGAGGAACCACCACTGCTGCCCCTACCTCAAGTCTACCTTCCCACACTCACAGATTATGACTTTGAAAACACAACTCATTTTTAAAATAGGGAGGTGGCCAGGCATGATGGCACATACCTATAATCCCAGTTAATTGGGAAGCTAAGGCAGAAGGATCACAAGTTCGAGGCCAGCCTGGGTAAAGTTGGTAGACCTTGTCTCAAAATAAAAAATAAAAAGGAGTAGGGATGTAGCTCAGGGATTCAAGCCCCAGTACCAAAAAATAAATAAAAAGTTTAAAATTAATTAAAAAAAAAAAGAGAGATTACCACCTGTCATTCTTTTTTTTAAAATATTTTATTTATTTATTTATTTTAGGTATAGATGGACACAACACAATGCCTTTTTTTTTATGTGGTGCTGAGAGTCAAACCTGGGTCCCACCTGTGCTAAGCGAGCGCTCTACCGCTGAGCCACAATCTCAGCCCCATACATACCTGTCATTCTATGTTATTTCACATATTTCTTCTGATAGAGAATAATGTGAGAATGAAAGCTCACTGACAAAAATAAATATAAATGAGGGCTGGGGTATAATTCAGCAGTTAGGTATAACCGTAAACACCATAAACATCACGGAATTTCATCTGTATGAAGTTCTGGAATAAGCAGAAGAGGCAAATCTAATCTACAGTGATAGCATCAGATCAGTGGATGATGATCTGGAAGAGTGCCCAAAAGCCCTCTGGAGGTAATGGAAATTACCCCATCTTGACATAGACACTGACCATACTGTATATTCAAGAGTTGAGCACTTCACTTGGTGTGAGTCATACAAACATTAAAAAAAAATGTTTTATTGCCAGGTGCGGTGGCGCATGCCTGTAATCCCAGAGGCTTGGGAGACTGAAGTAAGAGGATCAAGAGTTCAAAGCCAGCCTCAGAAAAACCGAGGCACTAAGCAACTCAGTGAGACCCTGTCTCTAAATAAAATACAAAACAGGTCTGAGGATGTGGCTCAATGGGTGAGTGCCCCTGAGTTCAATGTCTAGTACCGAGAAAAAAAAAAAAAAAAAGTTTTATTAAAAAAAATAATAAAATAACAAATGTTAGAGAAGGAAAAGGGAGAAGGAACACTGATAATCTATGGAAAATAAAACCTTTTCTGAGAGTGACATAAAAGATCCATGAATTCAATTACATGAAAATCAAGTTTTCATGGATGGCCAAGAACATAGCAAAAATACAAAAGACAAACGACAAACACACACATGTAAATTTGCATCACAGGCTGGTGTTGTGCTTAGTGGTAGAGTGCTTGCCTGACATTTGTGAGACACTGGGGTCAATCCTCCACACCACATAAAAATAAATAAATAAAATAAAGGTATTGTGTCCATCTACAATTAAAAAAAATAAAAATTTTTAAAAAAGAAAGAAAATTTGCATCACATTGCAAAGTCTATTTTCCTTAATGTATGAAAAGCAACTACAAATAGGAGAATGGTAAAGGATGTGGACAGTCCACAGAAAATGAAATACAATGGTTCACACCCATAATAAGAGAATCAGAAATTACAATTAAATACCATCTATTAGCTGCTGGACTAATAAAGTCTGATAACACCCCTTGTTGGTGTGGATGTGGGGAAATAGGCATCCTCATTTGATGCCAGTGAGAGATTAAAGTGTAAACTCAAAGCAATTTGACAACACCTATCAGAACAGCAAATGTACATACCTTTGATCCAGCAGTTCTGCTTATAGGACTTTATATGTTTTTTTAAAAAACTATGTAGATACACAATTATTCATGCAGCATCCTTTGTAATAGCAAAATACCGTGAAAACCTTAATGTCCATTAACATGATTATGTAACCGGAGGTAAACTATGTAACTCTGAAAAAGAACAAGCTGAAAAAGAACAGCTGTACATGCATTTTTATGCATCACTCTCCAAGATAATAAACAAAGCAAAATGCAAAACTAATGTACTATGCTACCATTTGTATTTTTAAAATATGAATATTAATGAAACATAAATACCAAAAGTTTACAAATGCACGGACTACCCTTAAGAGGACAAACAAGTTAATAGTGGTTTCCTTCAATAAGGAAGCGGGGTGACTGAGGAATGGTGAGAGACTGACTTTTCATCATTCACATCTTGATAACTTTGAAATTTTATCCTGTGTGCATGTATTACCTATTTTAAACATAAAGAAAAAATAGTACATCTACCCCCAACATTTTCTCCACCCCTGTGTTCATTCTTGTCTCAGTTTAAGCTCTGCTGCCCCAGAGGAGCCTCTTTTGCATCCAAAGGGCCTGAAATTAGACCCAATGGTGTCCCAGACTTCTCTGCTGCCCTCCATGTTCCTCTAATGTGGGATATGTCCTGTTTAATGTTGTCAAACTAGTGAATGGCACTATACCTGGCACACTCCAGAAGCTCACCAGATGTCTTCTGACATAATGAATGAAAAGATGGGTTCCAGAGAAGCTAGAAACCAAGGGCCCATACAGATCAAGATAAGAGACCTCGGTGACAAGCACCAGACAGTGAGGACTGGGGCAGACCTGGAACATATGGCTTTGCAATTAACTTTCAACAAACATGGCAAGGTTGATCCAAAGCCAAGATGACCTCCAGGCAGTATGGCTTTGCTACCAAGGGCTGTGAGACCCTGGGAAAATCTCCCCATCTCTGGGCCTTACTTTTTCCAATTGTCAAATGAAAATTCAACCAGATCAATGGCTTTTCAAGTCCATTCCCACTCTTTGTAACTACTCTGGTTGAGGTATAGATGGGGAGCTTAGAGCCTGGTCTCGTTCCATTCATTATGCCCACCTCTCCCCCTCCTCATTGGGAGCCCTTCATACATCCCATGGTTCCAAGGCATAAAGTTCGAAAACAAGTTTACTAAATGACAGACAAAAGTCCTCCTACATTTCATATGCTACAATTCTCTACTCATTGAGGAAAGCCGTTCCCCACCAATAAGTGTTCTTTCCAGGTATCAAACAAGAGGAAGTCCAGCATGATCATTCTAAGAACATAAGACATTTCCAATGGAACAAAAGAGAGTAAGTTCAGCATGCAGCCAGGACCAGTAAAGGAAATCTTTTTTCTTTCTTTCTCTCGCTTTTTTTTTTTTTGTACCAGGGAATGAACCCAGGGATGCTCTACCACTGAGCCACTTCCCCAGCCTATTTTATTTATTTTGAGACAGAGTCTCGCTAAGTTGCTTAGGGCCTCACTGAGTTGCTGAGGCTAGCTCTGAACTTAGATCATACTGCCTCAGCCTCCCAAGCCACTGGGATTACAGGTGTGAGCCACTGCACTGGGCAGGGCCACTAAATCTTACTGAGTCTTTGGCAGGAAGGAAAACAGTAACAAGACAAGCAAGAAAGTGTTTTAATTTCCCTAAAAGCCAGACAATGGCTTACTCTGTGCTATACCCTGATCATGTACCTGCCCATGGAGCTCCAAGTTTGACAGCAACGGGTCTGTTCACCCCTCCTCACCTGTCTGACAGTATCCTTTATTTTGTTTGTTTATTTTATTTATTCTATCTCAGGGTACTGATTCCTGTCAGAGCGGCCCATGCCCTGCACACAGATGAGAAATGTGAGGCTGGCTGTGCTTGCACCTGCAGTGCACGCCATCAGCACCTGGTGAATCAGAGAGCCCCCAGTATTGTGAGATCAGCTAGAAAAGCAGCTTTAGGAAAAGAGGGAAGAGACAATTAGACAAGGTCTGATCCACCTGCCATGACCCATGTCTGAATGCAAGGATATTCAGGCCAGGATCTGTGGAGGTCTGTGTTGGTGGCTTCCATGGTTAAACCCTTCCCTGATGAACAGAAACCTGTTCCAAGGAGCACGGAGTCCAAGGGCAGTCAAGACTAAGTTAGAAAAAAGTGAATAAAAGGGACTAGAGTGAGGGGCTGGGATTGTGGCTCAGCAGTAGAGCATTTGCCTAGCACATTCAAGGCCCTGGGTTCGATCCTCAGCACCACATAAAAATAAATAAATAAAATAAAGGTATTGTTTACTCAGCAATAAAAGAGAATAAAATCATGGCATTTGCAGGTAAATGGATGGAGTTAGAGAAGATAATGCTAAGTGAAGTAAGCCAATACCAAAAAACCAAATGCTGAATGTTTTCTTTGATATAAGGAGGCTGATTCATAGTGGGGTAGGGAGAGGGAGCATGGGAGGAATAGATGAACTCTAGATAGGGCAGAGGGGTTGGAGGGGAAGGGAGGGGGCATGGGGTTATTAATGATGGTGGAATGTGATGATCATTATTATCCAAAGTACAGGTATAAAGACACAAATTGGTTTGAATATACTATGTATACAACCAGAAATATGAAAAATTGTGCTCTATATAAGTAATAAGAATTGTAATGCATTCTGCTGTCATAGATAAATTTTTAAAAAATTAAATAAATAAAGGTATTGTGTCCAACTACTACAACTAAAAAAAAAAAGGAACTAGAATGGTGTTACCATTTCTTCTTCACCTGGAACATGAAAGCCACAATTTGATCATTTTATTTCTGTCTCAAGGACAGAGAGAGATTTATCTCACAAATAGTCCCCTACTCTGTGCCACGCCCTGATCATGTTCCTGCCCCATGGGGCTTAGAGTTTGATGGAGATGATAAGTCTACTCACCCCCACCCTCCACCCAGGTCTGACAGTATCCTTTTATTTTATTTTATCTTATTTTATTTATTTTTCTGTAGCACTAAGGATGGAACCCAGGGCATCACACATGCTAGACAAGTGCTCTACCACTATGGCCCCAGCCCAACAATCTCTTAAAAAGGAAAGGGTCCTCCAGTAAGTACTAAAGTTCACTTTAAGACAGGGAAACAAGGCCAAGTTCAAGATTAAAAGGTGAGTCAGCAGTAGAGAAACTAGATTTCTGACTTTCTCTGAGACAATGTGATCACCAAACTCACACAGGCTCTTTCAAGTCAGCTAGTAACTATGAATAGATAAGCTGTGTGCTTCCTCAGGCTCAGCATGAAAGTCAGAACAAATGTGGCAGCAGTAGCAGCAATGGCAAGTGCACAGGTGCACCATGGGCCAAGACACTCTGTAAAGAGCTTTAGATTTAGTCCTCACAATAATCTGTGAAAAAGGTTTTAATAATATCACAGGTTACAGATGAGGAAACTGAAATCCAAAGAGGTCAATGCTTTTTTTGTGTTTGAGTCACCCAGCTAGAACATGGTAGTGCCAACACTTTCCACCACTGTCCCACAATGTGATCACAAGTCCTACTCCAACCAGTGAGACAACAACTCATCTCTAAATGAAGCCCTGGAAGAAACGCACATGCTCCAAGCTAAAGGGTATGTGAAGTAGATTGCCACATATCCTGACAGACTCCCTCAGATGTTGAACAGAAGGTTATTTTAAGGCCAGCCCATCTACCTTGGACAACATAACATCTAGTTTGGTAATATGCCTAGCAAAAGCCTGTTGAGAAGAGCTTGCCAAGTTATGGGTCTCCTGGGATTTGGAGGAAAACTGATTAATCAAAATCAATCTCCTGAAGCCCACTAGAAATCAAAGGCTTCAAAATGAAAAGGAACCAAAAGCAAACAAATGCCACATGCAAACAAAGGTTCTTATCTCAGACTCTAAAACTCCATTCTAGAATCACTTGATTCTAGAATCAGTTGTCAGTTCTCAATTAATCTACAAGTAGTAATGTATGGAAAGGTCTGCTGCCAAGAAAAAGGAAAGTTCCTCGGGATTTGGAAAAAAATTAGCAAGGTCATCTTCTGAACAATACTTAATCAATGTGAGGAGGAAAAAGGACAAGAACTATAGAATAAGACTTGTGATCTCTGTTTTTCCCACTTATACCACAGGAACACTTTCTGGAGAGTTGTCCATTTTCATTGTCTTCCATCAGCAAGTATAATGTGGTGCGTCATCTGCTGCAAACCTGGGTCTGTGCCCCACCAGGAGCATGCACACAATAAAGGTCAGCCTTTTCCCACAAGGCTTTTACAGATTCAGAAGCCAGGGAAAGGACTGCAGAGGAATAACAGAGTGATTCTGAGCTCTAGATAACTGCCACCAAAGCTTGAGGAGCAGGGTTCTGAGACAGGTGGAGGGGCTCTCTTTGATGAAGATGGACTTGGATGAACATGGAAAGACAGGTCAGATTCAGAAAGGGAGGAGCTGGGGTGACAGAAGACCCACCAGATCCTAGCATAACAAGGGAGGTAAATGAGAACAGCAGAGTCATTGCCGATGCTAGCTGGAAGCAGGCTCCATACTGAGTAACTTACAGCCTGTCTCATTTCATCCTCACTTAAAAGCAAGGCATTAAGGACACTGAGAGAGAATCAGCCTATCCAAGGTCAAAACCTGTGTGTTTAGAAGTCTGTGAGACTTCCTCCTTGGCTGGAGGAAAGACTTGGAAGGGGGAAAGAAGCACATTAGGTTAGGTAAGGTAAAATGAGATTTAAGGGCATGTTGGACCTTTCCAGCAGAAGATGCAGAGTTGTCAAATGACAGGTCTCCCACTGATAAGCTTTTGATACTACTGATCCTTTCCTTCTTCCTGAAATATTTTCTTCCTTTAAATTCCCTCTTACCACACCATCCATTCCTTCTTGGTTTCCTCTGCTCCTTCCTCTTCTTCCTCTCTTTCAACTCTTCTCTTCTCTATCTACACTATTTCACCTCTCTGTTGATCACATCCAGCATCACAGCTTTAAGTATCATCCACAAGTGGACAACTCACAACTTTACATCCCCTGGTCCAACCTCTTCCTGAGTCCCAGGTTCCTACAAACAAACCATCTAATTGACTTCTCTTCTTAAATGTCTATATGACTAGCAGGGAAGTCAAACATGATAAAAACTGACCTCTGGCTTCCTTCCCTCTCCCAACAGGTTCACCTTGCAGTCTTCAGTTACTCCTAACAGGTTCTCAGGCTAAAAATCTCAGTTACCTTTGACAACATACTCATACCCCACATCTCATCTATCAGCAAATTCTACTGGGTGTACTTCGAGATTAAGTCCAGAATCCATGAAGTGGCTTCTCACTAGCTCCATTGCTACAACCTGGCCCCAGGTCACCATCACTTCCCATTGAGATTGCTACCAATCTGCATCCACACTGTTTCCGACAACCCAAAATGATTCTCTTACAGTCTAAGACAATGACACCCCTCTGCTCCAGTCCTCCAGCAGTTTCCTATCTTACTCAAAAAAAAAAAAAAAAAAAAAGCCTAAATCCCTACCACCCCTGGATGAGATGCAGCCCCTACCCCACCATTTCCTCTCTGAATTCTTCTCTCCATTACTTCCTCAGCTCCAACCACATGAGCCTCTGTGCTGTTCCTTGAACACAATAAGCATTTTTCTACTGCAGGGCCTTTGCATATACTGTTTACTTTATCAGGAAGGCTCTTTTCCTAGATAGACTATGGCTCAGATCCTAACCTCTTTTAACTCTTAGTTCAAATTATCACCATCTCATTGAGACCTTCTTTGACCACTTTATTTAAAACTGTACACCCCTCTAGCCAATCACCATTATTTCCCAATCCTCTTTCCTCTTTTTCTTCCCCTTCAGATTATTTATCACCTACATACTATAAAAGGTACTTACTATTTTTCTTCCTGGAAAACATAAATTCCATAAGAACAAGGATTTTATCTGTTTCATTCACTACAGTTTTCTACCTATTAATTGTATACCACGCAAAATGTTTTAATGACTAGTGCTTAATTCCCTTCTTGGGGAAATTTCATATTTTGTAAACCAACCTCAGCTGGACTGGTTCTGACAGGATCAGAGATACATCTTACTCTTTCAAACTATTTTGACCATATTGAAATTGAAAATGCCACCACCTCAGCCTATTTTATAGTCAATAAATGGAAAGTAAGTGTATAAATGATCAGAGAGAGAAGAAAAGGCAAAGGGTAGAAGAACAGATGGCAACATCTAAAATGGTAAAAATGTTCAGGCCACTTCCCTTCAGTGAAGCCAGGTTGCTGGTACCTGCTCTCACAAGCTTCTATAGGCTCAGAGAGCCAGCAGACTGAGGAAGGCAGTGGGTTCTGACACGGGCTATGATGGAAGCATGGTCAGACCCTCCTCCCCCCCATAGCCCTTCAGGCCCACAAGCCTTCTGAGTTCCGTTAAGTGCCACATGCTCATTGCCTCTGCACCTGCTGATCCTCCTGCCTGGATTATCCTTTCCTGCTCTAGCGTGGCTGCAAAAACTTATCCTTCACATCTCAGCTAAGATGACATCACTTCAAAGACACCTTCCTCACATCTGCTGTAAGAAGGTATTTCTCTGCCCCATCCCCCAGAATTCTTATACATTTTCCACACGTTAACTCTAAGTGTCTGCCATGTACTAGAAGCTGTTGCACACGCTGCGGATGCCAGCAGTGAAGGAAACAAAATTCCTCCCTTCATAGGTTTATTTACATCCTAATGGGGAACAGAGACTTTAAGTGAGATAAATAAGTGAAATGTTTAGTATCTCATAGAGTAGTAAGTCCATTGCAAGGAAGGAGGATAGGAAGCATGGAGTGAAGGGATGGAAGGTTGAAATTTAACTAGGGTAGACATAGAAGGCTTCCTTGAGAAGGTGACAGGTGATATCATGGCGGGTAGGGAGCCTTCCAGGCAAAAGAAATAGCTAGAGGGTTGGGGAGAGTACTTGCCTAGCATACCAAGTGCTGGGTTTGATCCCCAGCATTGCAGCATTGCAAAAAAGAAAGAAAGAAAAGAGAAAGTGCCAGGGTAAAGGAGTGTGCCTGGAATGTCTAAGGCAAATATGGCTGAGTGAGAAATGAGGACAGCAGTGGGTTATGAGGTCAGAGGAGAATATGGGGGCTCTATGGTCAAGGTCAAGACTC
Organism: Marmota marmota marmota; assembly: GCF_001458135.2. Lineage (NCBI taxonomy): Eukaryota > Metazoa > Chordata > Mammalia > Rodentia > Sciuridae > Marmota > Marmota marmota. The sequence continues at coordinate 730,284 of NW_026000130.1, read as the reverse complement.
TGGCTGTTACTCTGAGGGAGCTGGAGGGTTCTGAGCAGAGAAGCCCTGAGATCTGACTTACATTTTAACAGGCTCTGGCTGCTATGCCCTTTTGTTTTCTCTCATGGCTTATCAGTTCTCTTAATCACTGCATTTTCCCCCCTGTTTCTACTGTCTCCCTCCCCAACGAGAAATGGCAGAAATTACGCCTGGCTTGATTACCTGTCAAAAAAGGGCCAGTGCCAGGCACTAGCAGGTCTCAAAAAACACCGAATAAATGAATGAGTGTTGGATTTATGAAGTCTCTGTTCTCGGTGTCAATACCCAACAACTAATCCTTCAAGATTAAAGAATGAAGATGACAGAAAGTGGCTATTCTCAAACTGACATTCAACCCTCAATGTGCTTAAGATCCTAAAAGCAATGAGGTGGGGTTAAAAAGAACCTGCCACTCAAATCTACTTTTCTACTCTACTACAGAACTCAGCTGTTGAAGCGCTGAAATAAAACACTGAAGGGTTAGTTTTGAAGCTTTTGAGATCTGACCTCTAAATCTACCACTTTGCAGTTTAGTGTCCACTGGGTAGATGGGGATCAATGATTACAGCATCCTGGGTGGTAATGAACTCTGGAACTTCTGGAGTCAACCAGTGGCACTCTAACCTTAATTAGAAGGAGCCTCTCAACTTAGAGACCCTCCTGGTAAAGGTCAAGCCCAAGGTTAAAGATAAGAAGATCATAATGCTCTGGAGTCTAAAACCACAGGGAAGTCCCTCAGCTCCACCAACAAATAGGAGACAATCTAAGAGGCTAAAATAAGAGAACACACACAAAGCCCTTGTAGTACACAGCACCCTAAGGGAGCTAGGCAATTATTAGCCACTATTATTTCTACAGAGGGGGAGTGTTTACCCTCTCCTTGGGGACCTGAGGAACTCTGGTGGCTGGAGGCAGCAATGATAAGTTTGAGAGTAATTAATACCACTACTAGTCAGATTTCTCCCTATCCCCTGGGGTGATATGATAATGGACAGGACATCATCTAGGAAGTGCTTTGAATGCCATAGATGTCAAGAAACCCTAACAAGTCAATGTAATATTCACTTACTAAACATTTGTGGTGCACTGCACTGACTCTGTGCCAGACAGAGTCACAACTGGAGACACAACACAGTTAAGACAGGTCTTATGAAGGATTGAGAGTTTGTTTGTTTTTTCCCTAAAAAGACATCCATCAGGGCGTGGTGGTGCATGCTTGTGATCCCAATGGCTGGGGAGGCTGGATCACCAGTTCAAAGCCAGCCTCAGCAAAAGCAAGGCGCTAAGCAACTCAGTGAGGCCCTGTCTTTAAATAAAATACAAAATAGGGCTGGGGATGTGGGTCAGTGGTTAAGTGCCCTTGAGTTCAATCCCCAGTATCCAAAAAATAAAAAGATATCCAAGTAAACAGACACACCCACTGTGTCACCCATTGTGATCACAGAACACCCAGCAGGGGTATCTAGCTCAGGCCTGCAGGGTGGTGGTAATGATCAGAAAGGCAGCACCAAGTAGTGCTCCAGTAACAGAGGTTTGGTGCAGGGAGCAGGAAATGGTGTTCAGACAAAGAAGGAAGAGCATGAAGCAAAGGTAGAAAGGCATAAAAAAGTATCTAGACGTGGAAGCAGCTTGGGAGGTAGAAGTATGGAGTAGGAGGGATGAGGAGAGAAAGCCAGGCAGGAGTCAGAGCCCAAAAGACCTTGGATACCAAGCTAAGGAAGTGGGTGAGTTTAGCCTGCAGGCAATAAGGAACCACTGATGGATTTTCTTTTTTTTTTTTTTTCCACTGATGGATTTTCAAGCAGGACTTTTTTGTTTTAAGGATCCTCCAACTGCTCAGGTGATATCTTCTCTCTGGTGTATTTATTCTTCTATGTGAGAAGGGATAAAGAACAAAAAATCTCTTCTGGTCTGTGAAAATAAAAATACCTGTCCAGAAAAAAAAAGACCTTCAAGGACTAGATGCCCCTCAGAAACAGAACAAAGGGCCAGGTGCAATGGCACACACCAGCAGCTCGGGAGGCTGAGGCAGGAGGACTGCAAGTTCAAAGCCAGTCTTAGCAATTTAGCAAGTCCCTAAGCAACTTAGTGAGATTTAAAAAAAAAAAAAAAGGGCTGGGGATGTAATTCAGTGGTTAAGTCCCCTGGGTTCAATCCCCGGAAAAAGGAAAAAAAGAAAGAAATGAAATAGAGCAAAGCATAAAACCATACATAAGCCACGCTTGCTTACTGTCAGCAGACTTGAAGGTCTTCTGGGAAGTAAGCAGTTTAGAAATGCAAGTTTTGAGGATGGCTAGAAAAAGATCAAAGTCCAGAGCCAGAATCTACAGGACCAACAAACTGAACATGTTCTGAAATACTTTTAGGAAGTGAAAGAAGGGTGGAAGAAGCCCTAAGTACACAAAGGTCTCTATTTGCACAAGGAAGCAACACCCCACAAGCCACAGCTGCCAGTCTTCCTCAGACACAGGCCCTGGCAAGCATCAACTGTTTTAGGGTCAAAACACCCACCAGTGTAACAGGCTCTGCACAATTTCCTCTTTTAACAACTCTAAAATGGGTGTGGGGGAGGGGTGATCAGTATTATTTTGCAGCTGAAGTAATGAACTCAGCCCAAATAATCTGTTCAGGTCACACTGTGGAGAAGCTGCTGAGCTGGGGCTGAGAGGAGTCAGGAATGCTGTTCCCATTATACCTCTGAGCCCTTCAAGTTCCTCAGGGTAAAGCTTCTGGTGGACCCACACTTAACAGATGATCTCAACCCATGCAACCTTTGAGAGATCTGATTATTTAAGAAACAGTGAAGCTGCCCCTCATGATGGTTTCTAAGAGGAGCTTGGTGGGCTAAAGCCAGGACAGGGAGCCAGATGCTCTGAGCTATGTCCTACCATCTGTGACAAGTTGCTTTATCTCAAATCCTCTCCTGGAAGGATGGGGATAAGGTAACAGTGTTAAGTTTCTGTGAATTCAATGAACTAGGAGAACAGACCACAATTTAAAGAAAAAAGTAACAAGAGTAATATTTTTTAATCATATCTTTCTTCAGAAGTATGTGGAAACCTTCTTGGATTCATTAAGGCTTAAAGCACCTGTGTGTAGGAAGATGACAGGTCTTCACACTGTGGTCAGGGAAACTGAGGCATACCTGGAACAAATGACTTCTGCAAAGGAGTGAGGCTCCAACTCACAGAACCTAGCTCCCTGGCCATCAAACCACCTCATTCTTTCAGCCAAGATATATATTCATCCCAGGCAAGATGGCACAGGCCTGTGCATTTTTCAGAGAGATAGAGTCTTCCCTTGAATACATTAGGTACATTCTTCCAGAACCTAGCACCAAAAGATCTCCTTTCTCTTTACTGAAAAAGCAATGCAGCTCAGCCTCTCTCAAGAGACATCTGGATGTTAGCTGCATGGATAGTCTGTTTTGTGTCTCACAGTTCCTAACCGGGAAATTTTAAGCTCTTGTCCTGAAAGATAAATCACTTATAGCGACAGCCTGCAGGATTGTTTCACCCTAAAGAAAGTGAATTAAATGCCCTTTATGATGATCAGACAAAAAGCAATAAGGCTACATTTTGACACAGATCCAAATAATATACCAGCAGCTTGAAATATTAAATAGTTCCTACACCCTAACCCTACTCCAGCTTCTCCTTTGTCTCTGCACTTTGCTGGTCTCTAAAAACCTAGGTAAGAACCCCAGTGCTTCTGCCTCTTCTACCTGATTGACTTTATATGTGTGATTTGACTTTTGTGCCTGTGTGTCCTGGTGGATAAAATGGGTAAGGTATCAATAGCTACCCTACAATATGGCATTGTAAGTCAAGTGTTTAGCACGGTGCATCGTTTACAGCAGGAGCTTAATAACTAAGATGGAATTCTTGTTAGTGTTTTCTAGCATTATTACAGGTGTCCCCATTCTGTCAACTCGTCCCAAAGGATCCAAAGGACAGACCAAGCCTTAGCCTATCAAGGAGCGGGAGGCACAGCCATTTCTTGACCCCCCTCCCCCCATCATTTGGAATTTTGGCAAAGAGATAAGCCCCTGTACGAGGAGGAGGCCCCAGGACAGCCATAGGTTGAGTGCGAAGGGGGAACCCAAATCCGGAAGAGTTTTCCCTCGGCCAGGGACAGGCTCCATGGGGCCTAAGTCTAGGAGTCTCGCCGGGCGGGCGCCCCATGAGGGGCTGCGGACCTGGGACTAGCCCGGTGCTGGCCAGCAGTCAAGTGGGCGCGAATGAATGAACCCGCAGTCCTTACTCCTGGTCTCGGTCGGGAACGCCGCTCGCGCCCCTCTAGCATGGCGTCCTCACCGTGACCCCTGACCCCGCAAACCCCTCAGCTCGACCCCCGACTAGCCGCCCCACTTCTTTCCGAGCCTCGTCGGTCTCCCTGTTTCCTCACCCGCAGGTCCAAACGGCTCCTGGCGCCACGACTCGATTCGGCTCGGCAGCAAAATGTCCGCGGCCTCCTCCTCCCCGTAACCCGGTGCGTCGGTGCAGCCGGCCGCTCCGAGCCCCGCGGCTGTCACCTGCCGGGCGGAAGTGAGCGGCCAGCGCGCGGGCACTTCCGGTGGACGCACGGCCTGGGGGCGGGATCAAGGGTACAACCCAAGCAGGGGTGGTGCCCGTGGGCGTGGCGACTGTGGGCGGGACCGACCGCTATTAACCTCTCTGCCGCCGAGCGCTGATTCGCCACTGTACCCTGCAGAGCGCAAAGAAAAACTAGTCGGTCAACAGCTAAGTAATTAGGGTGCTGAGGCCCTGAGAAGGGTAGGATTTTACCCAATGGGAGAGTCAAAATTAGAACTGTAAATCTAGTCAAACGCAAGACTGAAGCTTCTCTGCTAGTCTGAAGCTGGACTGTTTCAGGACAGCGTCAGCGCCCTAGGGGAAAACATCATTCCCTCCAAGGAACTTTTATCCCCTGGGATCTTAATAAAGTGCCATTTCTCCTTTTGCCAGGACCTCAATTGCTATTGTCACCTTTCCCAATTCCATTAATTTTCTCTTCCTTCTAGATAATTTCTGTTCATTCCCTTTAAAACATTATGTAATTTCTACTCTTTAAAGGTGCTTTACTGAACAAATAATATTTACATCGCAGAGAAATGGAAATATACTTGAAGCAAAAAGAAAACAAGCCGGTTGCTCTGGCCCAATCCTGTAATCCCACCTATTTGAGAGGCTGAGGCAGGAAGATCACAGATTCAACAATTTTAACAGCCTCAGCAATTTAGCGAGAGCCTGTCTCAAAATAAGAAATCAAAAGGGTTGAGGTTGTGTGACTCAGTGGTTAAGCGCCCCTAGATTAAATCTCTGACACACACACCCCATCTCTCACACAAACACACACACACACACACAATCATGTGTGATCCCATTGCCGTGAAACAACCACTTTTAATATTTTGGTAAATATCTTCCTGGACTTGATTTATTATCTGATATTTTTATCTCACCAAGATATTGGTAAAACTTCCTCAAAACAATATATTAATTTCTACTTGTGCTTACCAATACTTTCATAGTACTCTAATGTTTGGCTCATATTGTGATTTTCTTAAACAATCCCCTAAAATTGTACATAAGGTTGTTATCAATCTTAATATTATAAAAACATTTTGATAAATAAGCTCTTGCACAGCCATAGATAAGAAAATTGTAAAAAGAGCATAAAATAGAGTCCCACATACCCTTCACTCAGCTTCCTTTGATGGTGACTCTCTCTCTATCTCTGTAGTATGACATTAAGCCCAGGAAATTGGCATTAGTAAAATGCCATGATCTCAACTACAGACAGTATTCTGTTTTTAAATCCATTTTCAAAGTAGGCAGGGAAGAAAAATATTTTTTCTTTTTTGCTGCAATGATGGAAATTTATTTTTCTACAGTCACGGAGGCTGGAAATCTAAGATCAAGACCAAACTGGTTTCTTCTCCTTGACTTGCAGATGGCCACCCTTTTGTTGTATCTTCACATGGTCTTTCCTCTGTGCACCTAGAATAATCTTATATCTACATGTCAAATCACATATCTGGAGGAAACTTTTCTAATGATAAATGTTGGCAAGTGCCATCAGTCTCATTGGCAAACAAATTGGGAATGTGACCCAGAAAAAAAAAATTTTGTTCAACAAAATGAACACACCTAAAGGTACCAAGCTGGAGAACTTATGTGCAAGTGACAAGGTAGTAGCAGAAAGCAGAGCTTTAAGATTTCCAAGGAGACCAAGGTCGCTGGGCCCAGCTGCTCAGGAAGGACTTCCTGGGGAAGGTAGCATTTGTTCTAGGTCTTGCTGAATTAGTACAAAGTTTCACAGGCTGCAATGGCAGGAAAGGGCAAACCAGGGAGGATAGTACAGAGGCAGGAAGGCTACACAGGGTCTCCATGCAAAGGAGCGAGGCAATCAAGTACTTCAGAAAGCTTGGGAAATCAGGGCTGGGGATATGTCTCAATGGTAGAGTGCTTGCCTGGGTTCCATCTCCAGCATGGGAAGGAAAGAAAGAATGGGCGGGGGAGAAAGAAAGAGCGAGCCAGGTGTGGTGGCACATGCCTATAATCACAGAGGCTCAGGAGGCTGAAGCCAGTCTCAGCAAGAATGAGGCGCTAAGCAACTCAGTGAGACACTGTCTCTGAATAAAATACAAAATAGGGCTGGGGATGTGGCTCAGTGGCCCCATGACCTTGAGTTCAAACCCCAATACCCCTCCCCCTGAAAAAAAGAAAGAAAACAAAGCTTGGGAAATCACAAGCCCCCTACTCTTCACCAGGCTCTGGGCTAACTGTTGGATAATCAGATGGTTGAGGGCAAAGGTCCTGCTCTTGCTGAATTTACAGTTTGTCTAGGGAGGTGACAAAGCAGCAGACCCAAGTTTCTTCCAAAGCCTCTCTCCTTGTCTTGTAGATGGCTGCACTTGCAGAAGTGTGAGATTAGTGCTACGGTAGGGGACATGCTGAGGGCTTTGGGAATCCAGGACAAGAACAGAAGCTCCCTAGGGTTGGAAGGACCAGGGGAAGCCTGGATAAATGGGGGGGGGGGGTATTTAATCTGTAACTTTAAAACAATGACTATTTATGGAGCCCCTCTGTTGTGCCGAGTGGTTTGCAGGCCTCATTTGCTCTCTCCATTGGCCCAGAAGGCAGGGGCTGTTTTAATTCCATTTATCTGGGGAGCGGGAGGGGACACAAATCTGAGACTTAAGTCAAATAGCATGTGAGTGGCAGAGCTTGAAGGCCTGGTCCCAGAGTCCCAGCTCTCATTAGTCCCAATAATTTCACCTAAAATACATTGTCACTCCTACCTGAGCTAGCCATGTTGGGGATGCAGCAGTGAACAAGGAACAGCCCAATCCCTACTTGGGGTTCACTGCTGAGTGTAGGAGCAAGACAGATAATGGGACAAATTATAAGTGAGTGATCAGCAGCACCAGGGAGGCACAGGAAACTTGGACACCAAATGAAGTGATGTCCAGCTTGAACCATGAAAGATGAAGATACAGAACACCAATGTGAGGTAGGAGTTCAGGGACACCAAGATGGCAGAGGCAGGTAGAAGAAAAATGCCACTGGAGAGTAAGACAGAGAGTTGGGTCATCCTGTCCCTGTTTTTGATAAGTCCCATTACCATGACAACTCCTGTCACTAAGGACTTACCACCCTTGATAACTCCTGCCACAGTTCGGTATTTTAAAATGACCTATGATGGTAAGTGGACAGTATTCTAATTAGGTATTCTAAAGTAACCAATGGAGGGAAATTGAACACTCTTCTAATCAGGTATTAAAAGGTAATCAGGGGTTGGGGTTGTGGCTCAGTGGTAGAGCATTTACCTAGCATGCGTGAGGCACTGGGTTTGATCCTCAGCACTCCATTAAAAAAATAAAAAACAAAGTGATAAAGAGTAATGTTTATTTTTTAAAAAAGGTAATCAATGGAAACAAATGAGGTGAGGTTTTTCATTTGGACCATACAGAGAAGAGATAGCCCAGCATATAGGACGCTAATTTCTAGACCTCAGGACCTTGAGCTTCTCTCTCCTGCTCGGTCCACTTTGCTCTACCTTACCGAGTGGTAATTTAACCTTCAACTTCAATAAATCTGCACTTTGCCTTTTACTTCTCTGTGTCTTGCTCAATTCTTCTTCTTTTTTTTTAACCCAGTGCCTCACATGTGCGAGGCAAATGCTCTACCACTGAGCCATAACCCCAGCCTCTGTCTTGCTCAATTCTTTGTTCAGGACACCAAGGACCTGGACTTTAGCTGGACACCTCAGTGGTAACACTTAACAGTTACCATGATCCAGGCACCACCTTAGCCTCTTCTACATATTGATTCACTGAACTCTTCCAGTAATTTAGGTTCCCTGACAGTCCCTAAGTAGAGATGAAAGGGCTGGGGATGTAGTTCGGTGGTGGAGCATCTACCTAGCATGAGTGATACCCTGGCTTTGATCCCTAAAAATGGGTTTGATCCTTAAAAATATGTATAGAACCAAGCAGAGATGAAAACAGGTTGGTGGGCAGAACTGATTTCTCCTCTACTTTCCTATAGGTCTGGACATTTCCTCCCATAGTTCAGACTGGAAGGAGAGCTAAAATTATAATACTAATAAGAGGAGGCACAGGTCAGTGCCATAGGCTGGGTAATTATAGCTTGCAGAGTCGGGAGACAGAAGCTGGCCACACTGCCTGAGCAAGTCATTCTCACTGTCAAATGCTGACAGCTAGGTTGGGGATTTAGCTCAGAGGTACAGTGCTTGCCTGGCAGGCGTGAGGCAAGGGTTTGATTTCTAAAACAAAACAAAGAAAAAATGCTGACATCTACAGCTGGAGCAGCCATACCTGTGGCATTCGGAGCCTGCCTGGCCCCCTCCTCGAGGCCCAAGGGAGCTCCTTGCTCCAGAGTGGATGAAGCAAAGCCAGTGATGATCAAATCTACCTACCTGGAAAGAGAAAACCAACTTCCCCCAGCAAATACATTCTTCCTAAAAATTATATCACCTTCTGGTTAGAGGGAGAAGCTTTATTAGCTTTTCTCGGAGTCCTGGTCATTTTGTCTTATTATTTTTTATCTCTTTTTTGTTGTTGTTAGTTATAGATGAACCTGTTTTATTTATATGCAATGCTGAGAATCCAACCCAGTGCCTTACGCTTAGCTAGGCAAGCCCTCCACCACTGAGCTACAACCCCAGCCCTCGTTTTTGTCTAATTGAGTGAGCTCTTTAGGCCTAAGTTTCTCCTCCCTGGGTACTCTGCCAACACCATGGGCCAAGCACCATTATATGCCCTCAACATCCATTTCTTCATTTAATTCTCACCACTCTCAAGAGGAAGGTGCTATAGTAAGCCTGTTTTACAGATGAGGACATTGAGGCCCTGAGAAGCTGCAGAACTTTCCCAACTCCACATCATGGCAATGGGGTCCTAGCTGGGAGTCAAGATCAGGGCAGATAACTGCAGGGCCCATGCTTTTCCCTTCTCTCCATCCTTACCTGCCTCATGTGGTTTCATCCAATCAGAAGAAGGTTGGGAGTTCTTGCTGGGACGTGGAATGACCCATAACTGTGGCTGATGCTATGTGACCTACATCAAGTTTTTTCTTTCTGACACTCAGAATCTCAGAGCATGTCTTTCCCATCCTCCCTCCACAATGGGTGCGTAAGTATACAGTCAACACTGAATCCATGGGTCCCTCATCTGTGGATTCAGTCAACATGGTTCAAATATTAGGAAAAAAAAAAAAAGGCAGAGTATAATGGCATACTTCTATAGTCCCAGCTACTTCGGAGGCTAAGAGAATCACTTGAGCCCACACGTTTGAGACCAGCCTGGAGAATATAGCAAGAGCCCATCCTTAAAACATTGAAAAAAGGCTGTGTGAGGTGGTGCATGCCTGTAATCCTAGCTTCTTGGGAGGCTGAAATAGGAGGATCGAAAGTTCAAAGCCAGCCTCAGCAGCTTAGCGAGGCCCTCAGCAAATGAGCGAGTCCCTGTCTCAAAATTAAAAAATAAGAGGGCTGGAAATGTGTCTCAGTGGTTAAGTGCCCCTGAGTTTAATCCCCGGTCCCAAAAATAAATAAATAAATAAATGAAAGGCTGGGAATGTGACTCAGTAGTTGAACACCCTGGGTTCAATCCCTGGTACCAAAAAAGAAAAAGAAAAGAAAAGAAAAAAAGAAAGAAAGAAAAGAAAAGAAAAAAGAATTGCATCTGTACTGAACACGTACAGACTTTTTTCTTTATTATTCCCTTAACAATACAGTATAACAACTACATTGTACTAGGAATAAGTCATCTAGAGATGATTTAAAGAACAGGAGGATGTGTGTAGGTTCTATGCAAACACCACTCTAATTTATATAAGGGCCTTGAGCATCCATAGGTTTTTGGTATCCACAGGAGTCCTGGAAGCAATCCTCTGCAGACACAAAGAGATGCCTGTCTTGTTGTGCCGCAGCCCGGCTGGCTGGGCAAAATAACCAGGGGGTGACGAATAACTTGTGTACGTTGATACAGCAGGAGTAGGAGCCGTTTATTGCAGGACAGGAGCAGTATTTATACATTCCACACAGCTTATCTAATTAGCATAAACTAGATACATCAGTCAACCAATCAGGAATCTCTACACTTAATGGCTCGCTTTTGTTACTTCTCAAACCACTCCCTCTGGCATTTTGCCAGGCACCATCCAGACTTGTTTACAACTCTAACATTCCCCTGGCAAAATGCCAGGTGTTATTTTGACTTGTTTACAGACTCTAACATTGTTGGACAAATTAAACTCAGGAGTCTTTCCCTCTGTGACCACTAGAGGGATCACAGGTGCCATTAATGGCCACCCTCTCCTTCAAAAGTAATCATTGCACAAGACCTGTAACAAGTCCTTCCATGTCCCAAGTTTCTAGATTTCTCTTCCTTCATGATTACTCATCCTCTACCCCAGTCTATGTTTACTTGCTGCTTTTGTTGTTTTTATCCTTCAAATCTCTAGCACTTGCCACAGATCTTCTCTGGAAGGAGGTAGGAAATGACTTTGTCCATAGCCTCACTGACGATAGCCCTCTGCCTGCTAACAGCTGCACTCCCTTCTCACCCAAGTCAAGAGGGGCATAAACTCCAGAGTAGAGAATCCTGGAGGCTGTTTCGAACCTCCTCGGTTGTCCCCATCCCTCCCTCCCTGCTGCCTGTGATCTCAGTACACCAAACCTGGCTTTCTCAGGAGCAAAATTTTGCTCAGCCTCTCTTGTCAGTGGAAGTCTGCCTCTGGAAGGGCTTTGCTCTCTCAGGTGCCTTGGGTTCAACAACCCTCAGCTGGTGCAATCACATAGGCCCAGGTTTAGCTGGGCACAGTGGTACACATCTGTAATCCCAGGTACTCAGGAGGCTGATGGCAAGTTTGAGGCCAACCTGGGTAATTTAGTGAGATGCTGTCTCAAAGAGAAAGAAAGGAAGAAAGAAAGAAAGAAAGAAAGAGAGAGAGAGAGAGAGAGAGAGAGAGAAAGAAAGAAAGAAAAGAAAGTAAGAAAAGCTGGCAATCTAGCTCAGTGGTAGAGCATTTGTCTAACATGTATGATACCCTGGGTTCAAACCTCAGCACTGCAAAAATAAAGAAAAAGAAAAAGAAAGAAACCTCAGACTCTGAACCTCATTGGGATTCCAATCTTTGAAATCCCCAGTTGTGGGACCTCAGTTTCCAACCTAGAAAATGGGGCCAATTGTGCCTTCTTACAAAATTGTTAACAGAGATTAAATTGCAGAAGTTAAGGATAATGCCTGACACCTCAAAGTTCTCCTTAATTGAGGGATACTGTTTGCATTAATATTAGCTCCAGCTCAGCCACTTTCTGGTTATGTGTCCATGAGCAGATTTTTTGATTTAGCCTCTTTGAGCCTCATCTTCTCTATCCAGAAAATGGGTCAAAATCCTATTGCTATCAAGAGAAACTAGATATTTTCTAGGTAGGTAATGTTTTTAGGGTAATATCTAGTCTAAATACTAAGTGGTAGTTATTGTGATTATTAAAGGTCACAAACTACAGTGCAAAGAAAATGTCAATAAACTCCAATATGGTAGAGATCATTTGTAGATCTTTTCTTTTTTCCCATATTGGCGACTGAACCCAGGACCTTGCTCTCGCTAGGCAAACATTTGACCATTGAGCTACCTTCCCCAGCCCTGTACATTATTCTTTGACTACAATCTAAATAATTAGAAATCAGGCTGGGCAAGGTGGCACACAGCTGTGATCCCAGTTCTTCGGGAGGCTGAGGCAGGAGGATTGAAAGTTAAAATCCAGCCTCAGCAACTTAGTGAGGCCCTAAGCAACTCAGCGAGACCCTGTCTCTAAATAAAATATTAAAAAGGGCTGGGGATGTTGCTCAGTGGTAAGAACCCCTGGGTTCAATTCCCCGTACAAACAAACAAACAAAAAAAAAGAGCAACAAAACAACAAAAAACAAAATAAACGAAAAAACACCAAAACTAGAAACCAATAACAAAATCATAAAACTAACCTTATACCTTGCAAATAAAACACTGTTTTTAAAAACATTTATCTTTTAGTTGTAGTTGGACACAATATCTTTATTTTATTTATTAATTTTATGTGGTGCTAAAGATTGAACCCAGGGCCTTCGAACATACTAGGTAAGTGCTCTACCGCTGAGCCACAATCCCAGCCCATAAAACACTCTCTTAAGTAATTCCTGAGAGTTTTGGGTAAGTGGTGAATTCAACATGTGTATAACCTCCATTCCTTCTGAAGTCCCACTAAAATAGCAGTAAAGGAATTTTTCTTTCTTTCTTTTTTAAAAATAATTTTTAGTTGTTGATGGACCTTTATTTTATTTATTTATATGCAGTGCTGAGACTAGAACCCAATGCCTCACACATGCTAGGCAAGTGCTCTACCACTGAGCTACAACCCAGCCCAGTACAGGAATTTTTATGGTAAAATATACATAATATAAAATTTACAATTTTTTGGCACTAAGGGTTGAACCTAGGGCACCTTGCCCCTGAGCCACATTCTCAGTTCCTTTTTAAAATTTAATTAATAAATGAATTAATTTGTTTATTTATGTACCAGGGGCACTTAACCACTGAGCCACACTCCCAGCCCTTTTTTATTTTTATTTTGAGACAGTCTTGCTAAGTTGTTTGGGCTTTGCTATGTTATTGAGACTGGCCTCATATTACAATCCTCCTGCCTCAGCCTCCTGAGTCACTGGGATTATAGGCACGTGCCACCGTGCCTGGCTAAAATTGACAGTTTTAACCACTTGTAAGTCTATAGTTTGGTGGCATTGGGCATATTCACATTATTGTGCAGCCATCACCACTATTCATCTCCAGAACTTTATCATCTGGCCAAACTGAAACTTTATACCCATTAAATACTTTATATCCTATTCCTCCTCTCCTTAGTCACTGGTAACCACTATTCTACTTTTGTCTTTATGGGTCTGACAATTCCAAGGACCTCATCCAAAAGGAATAATACAGTATCTTTCCTTTTATGTCTGGCTGATTTCTCTTCCCATAAATAATATCAAGTTTGATCCATCTTGTAGTACATGTCAGAATTCCATTCTTTCTTTCTTTTTTTTTTTACAGTGCCAACAATTGAACTCAGGGTCTCACACATGCTAGGAACTGTTCTACCACTGACCTAAGTCCCAGCCTTCCTTTTTTATGGCTGAATAATATAACACTGCATATATTCTATTATTTATTTTATTGATTATTACACCCAGTTATTTGGGACATAGTGGCTATTGGAAATTCCTTCATGTTGGTAACTTTCAATAAGCTTTCAACAATTCTTAGTACTTCCTTACTTTCTGTTACCTCAAGATATTCCAACATTATCTCATATTTCTTTTGGCCCAGCATTGGAATGAACCATTTTTCCAAATAGCCTTGCTTCCTTTAAAAAAAATTGTAGTTGTGGATGGGCAGACTGCCTTTATTTTATTTGTTAATTTTTATGTGATACTGAGGATCAAACCCATTGCTTCACACATGCTAGGCTTTGCCACTGAACTACTTGCTTCCTTTTATTGGAGAGTGGTATGTAGAAACCAAGATCAGGCTGGGGATGTTCACCTAGCATGCTTAAGGTCCTGGTTCAGTCCCCAGTACCACACACACACACCAAAAAAAAAAAAAAAAAAAGATTTGAGTGGTAGGTATGCTCATTGCTCTGGGGTGTCATTGCTTCTAGATTGCCTCAGTGAACAGAAGTGAATCTGTAGAATGTTAAACCATTTGACCACATTATCCATTGTGTATATAAATGATATATAGTTATTAAAATATATTAATATTATAATATTAAATATATGATATATATCTATTATAATTTGTAAATATATCCACTTATCAGTGGACAAAGGTGAACCTATAAAATGTTAAACCATGGGGCTGGGGATGTGGCTCAAGCGGTAGCGCGCTCGCCTGGCATGCGTGCGGCCCAGGTTCGATCCTCAGAACCACATACCAACAAAGATGTTGTGTCTGCCGAAAACTGAAAAATAAATATTAAAAAAAAATTTAAAAAAAAATGTTAAACCATGTAACTACATTGTCTATTATCATATACAAACTGATATGTATTATAATATGTAAATATATAACACAAATGTTATATAAATATATAGTCGATAAATATATCTACTTCTCAGTGGTTATAGGTGAATCTGTAAAATGTTAAGCCATTTGGCCACATTATCTATTATAATACATAATCTGAGAACGGAAATCAAACAACTTAACAAAAATTTGTAGGTTTCCATTTACAGCATCTCCCTGGCTGTGTCCCCACGCAGCCTCAGCCCCTCTGGGAATGGTCAAGTCACATTCCCATTTATTTCCTGATAGGTATCTTTTGTAACCAATGTGTAGACCCTTAAAAAAATCACAATGTCAGACTGGGAGCAGGGAGAGGCCCTTCCTGGGAGCTCCCAGATTTGCTTCTGGGGCTCTCTCATAATTAAATAGCTGTTTGATCTTGAGAAGAATGCTATACTTCTCTAAGCCACTTTATCAATAAAGTAGAAATGCTAATACCTTCCTTATGGAGCTAAAAGAATAAACCACCTCATAGCAAATCTCTATTTGTTTTCTATTGCTGTGTAACAAATGACCACCAACTTAGCAGCTTCAAACAAAATCTATTCCTTAATTCACTATTCTGTAGACCCGAGTTCAGCATGGCTTGACTGAGTTCTTTGTGGAGGTCTTGCTGGGCTGAAATCAAGGTGGCAGCAAGTGCTGTGGTCTCATCTGGGTTCTCTTCCAGGCTTATTGGGTGTAGCACCATCAGTTTCCTTGTGTTGTAAGCCTGAGGTTCGTTTTCTTTTCTTTCTATCATTTTTTTTTTTTTTGGTACTGGGGATTGAACCCAGGGGCACTCAACCACTGAACCACATCCCCAGCCCTTTTAGTATTTTATTTAGAGACAGGGTCTTGCTAAATTGCTTAGGCCCTCTTTAAGTTGCTAAGGGTGGCTTTGAACTCGAGATTCTCCTGCCTCAGCCTCCAGAGCCACTGGGATTGCAGGCGTGCTCTACCACCACACCCAGCCTGTTTTCCTGTTGAGTGAGTGTCAGTCAGGGACGAATCTGAGGCTGCTCTTATGTCCTTGCCCTACGGAACCTCCAACTCAGCAAGGAAGACCTTGCCGCACATCAAATCTATCTCAGGCTTTCAATTGTTTTACTTCTTCTGCTGCTACCAGCTGGAGAAAATCCTGTTTTTAAAAGGCTCATATAATTAGGTTGGGCCCAAATAGATAATCTTTTTAAAGTCAACTGTGCCTTGTAATATAACATACTTATGGAAATTTCTTCTCATTCTATTCAAACTTCCACGCACACTTCAAAAGCAGGGGATTTAACAAGGGCAAGGATCATTTGGGGATCACATTAGAATTCTCCTTGCCACAAAACGGAAAGATCTACAGATAATTTTTTTTTTAACGGTTCTGGGTATTAAACCCAGGACCTCATGCTCATTAGGCAATCACTATACCACCGAGTTAGCGCTCCAGCCCTAAAAAGATCTACATATCTGTAAAGATGAAACATCAGAACTTTGACATTTACATATCTTTGAAGATCAGGTCAGGAACATTTACCCTAGAAAATCTCTGTAGATCCTTTCAGAGCTCTAAGATTCAATGAGAACATTCACTGACACTATTAATCAAAGCATCTATGACTTCACAGCTTTCTAGCAGACTGGGTTTACTATGTACGTGTATATGTGTATTTATTTTTCTATATATTTTTTTGGGCAGCATGAGGATTAAACTCAGGGGCACTTGACCGCTGAGCCACATCCCCAGCCCTATTTTGTATTCTATTTAGAGACAGGATCTTGCTAAATTGCTTAGTGCCTCGCTTTTGCTGAGGCTGGCTTTGGCTCACATCCCCTTGCCTCAGCTTCCTGAGCTGCTGGGATTACAGGTGAATGCCACCACTTCTGGCTATTTTTCTATATTTTTCATGTATTTATTTACCTGTATGTATCTACCTATATGTATCAATTTCTATATGCATATAAATTGCCTTGGGATTATAATTTTGTTAAGTGCAGATTAAATTTATTAATTGTGATTAATTGTGTAATTCGGTTACTATTAACTAGGTTACCAAACATATCATCCTGAGTATATTGTGTGCATTGGGTTTAACCAACCATGGATGGAAACTATTCAGGGAAAAAAAAAACTGCATCTGTACTGAACACATATAGACTTTTTTCTTGTTGGTATTCCCTAAATGATATGGTCTAACTACTTACATAGAATTTAGATTGTATTTGCTATTATATACCATCTAGCTTTAAAGTATACAGAGTGGAGGGGGGGCACTAGGGATACAGCTCAGTTAGTAGAATGCTTGCCTCGCATGCACAAGGCCCTGGGTTCAATCCCCAGCACCACAAAATAAAATAAAATTAAGTATACAGGGGAGTGCTGGGGATGTAGCTCAGTGGTAGAGCACTTGTCTTAACATGTAGTATCCAGTAGGAGGTGGGTAAGTTATAGGCAAATACTACCCCATTCTATATAAGAAACTTGAGTATCTGTGGATTTTGGTATCTTCTGGGCATCCTGAAACTAATTCACCACAGATAACAACAAATGACTGTATTCTTTTCTTTTTGTACCAGAGATTAAATACAGGAGCATTTAACCACTGAACCACATCTCCAGCCCCTTTTTATTTTTTATTTTGAGACAGGGTCTTGCTAAGTTGCTTAAGGCCTCACTAAATTGCTGAGACTGACTTTGAACTTGCGATCCTCCTGCCTTAGCCTCCTGAGCCTCTGGGATTACAGGTGTGCACCACTGCATCAGGCCAAATGACTATACTCTTTTTTTTTAGTTGTAGATGGACACAATACCTGTATTTTATTTGTTTATTTTTATGTGGTGCTGAGGATCGAACCCAGTACAAGGCAAGTGCTCTACTGCTGAGCCACAACCCCAGCCCTGACTATATTCTTATGTTACCTCTGCAGGCTGTATTTCCCTGTCTTATTGATGGAGAAACTGAGGCTTAGATTAGCTAATAGGTAGCAGGTGCAAGTTTGAGCCCAGCTCTGTGGGCCACCAAAGTCTGTTTTTTAGGTGGACACAATATCTTTATTTCATTTTTTTTATGTGGTGCTGAGAATCGAACCCAGTGCCTCATGCATGTTAGGCGTGTGCGCTACCACTTGAGTCACATCCCCAGCCCTTTTTCTTTTTCTTTTTTTTTTTTTTCCTGTAATGGATAGTGGGAGTTCAGGAGGCAAGAAAGGAAGAGCCAACAAATCTACATACACAGCTGGAAGGATTGAGAGAGATGCCTCAGAGGCTGGGGTGGATTTGTAACGTGTCATTTTGGCTGGGCTGAACCACATTTCTCAGAATTCCCTTCCTTGGGTGGGACAGAGCAGAGTGTCTTGTACAAGATTTGGAGGGCAGAAGTAAAATCACTGCCTTCTCTGTAGCTCATACACATTAACACTGATTCACTGGCTTTCTTTGTTGGTATGAGAGGGCAGCCATCCTGTAACTGCTCCACTTTGCCCTGGATCAGCTTTGTGTTCTCCAACTCTCAGGCCAGCGGTGTTTGTGTGTAGAAGGGGCCCTACCTCCCAAGACACCCATGCATACCATCAAAGTCAGCAGCAATGAAAACAGACACTGCATTCCACCCCTCCACCTGGTCTTCAGCTCCTGCCTGTGGATTCTAGCATGTTCTTCCTGTTCCCCACTTTGCATCCTTCTTCCTTTCCCTTCCTGTGGACTTCAAGCTCCCACATCAGACTCAAGGATGACAACCTTCCAGAAACTTCTTAATTATATAGATTCAAACTCCTAGGACCAAAACCCTTTACCTACATGTTCTAGAGTTTCTGTTTTTCAAACTTTGAACAAGACAGGATGTGTTGGTTCAGAAAAGGTGGGTCTAGTCCCAAATCCACACTGGTATCCAGCTTCTGTATCTCCCTGATCTCTCCCCCAGGGAACACCTCTGAGTTTCTGACCTTCTCCTCTGGGGAAGGGCCTGATCCAGCCCTTGCTCAACTGTTTTGTTCTCTCAGTCAGAACTGGAAACATGTTCACTTTAGCACTCTGTCTCATATCACCTGTCAGTTGGTCAATGAATGAAGGAATATATGGATGTGCTGGTTGCCTTTGTCTAAAGGGTAGAAGGGTCTGACAATCCAGGGAGAGGAAGGAGTCTCCTCAGTCTCCTCTGCTTGAAATAAGACCAGGGGAATTTCATTCATGTGTTCTTTTGGTGCTGGAGATTGAATCCAAATATCTCGTGTGTGCTCAGCATGGGCTTTACCACTGAGCAGTACTCCTAGTCCCATTCATTCTTTTTCTTCTTCTTCTTTTTTTTTCAGACAGGGTCTCACCAAGTTGCTTAGGGCCTCACTAAGTTGCTGAGGCTGGTTTTGAACTTGCGATACTCTTGCCTCAGCCTCCTGAGTCACTGGGATTACAGGTATGTGCCACCGGGGCCAGCACCATTCACTCACTTTTTTTGTTAATTTTTTTTTTTTTTAGTTGCAAATGGACACAATACCTTTATTTTATTTATTTATTTTTATGCTGTGCTGAGGATTGAACCCAGTGCCTCACACATGCTAGGCAAGTGTTCTACCACTGAGCCACACCTCCAGCCCCACTATTCACTCTTTTTTTTTTTAATATTTATTTTTTAGGTGTAGATGGACACAACACAATGCCTTATTTATTTATTTATTTTTAATGTGGTGCTGAGGATCGAACCCGGGTCCCGCCCGTGCCAGGCGAGTGCTCTACCGCTGAGCCACAATTCCACATTCACTCTTTTTTGATAAATATTTGTGGATTCTACACTGGGCCTTGTGCCAGACCTGGCCTCCTGGGATCATGCCCTGACAACAGAAAACTACTCTCTGAGATCCAAGCACAGGGTTGGTATGAGGGACTCTTTGAAGGAGACATATCTGAGCAGGCCCTTGCCATCATGCCCACATTTGAGCATCATACAGACCAAGTTTTCAATTTAATAGCTTTGTGACCTTGGGCAAGTCACTTCACCTCTCTGGGCCTCCACTTACTCATGGGTAGAAACTAAGTTACCTAGAAGGTGCTATTATGAGGATGCTATGAAATAATCAATGTGAACCAGCGGGGTATGATTCAAACAGGTCCCAGTGGAGATTGGGTGTATAGTAGGTGCTCAGGAAAGTGAACCAACTACCAGGGTAGGTGGCTGGTCCTGTTTTGAGCTTTTACAATTAATAGTATTACTACTCTTACGTGGGGATCAAACCCAGGGCCTCACACAGGTTTGGCAAGTGTTCTCTCACTGAGCTACATGCCCAGCCCTGCTCTTACTTTTTAGTTTTTGGTGGACACAATATCTTTATTTTACTTTTATGTGGTGCTGAGAATCAAACCCAGGGCCTCACGCATGCTAGGCGAGTGTGCTACCACTTGAGCCACATCCCCAGCCCAACTCTTATTACTTTTAAAGCTATTATCATCATTGACATGAAGTAGTGTGTCAGTGGGCTCATCTCCGAGGAAACTTCACAGTAAGTCTGAACTCCAACAACAACTCCTGGGTACAGGATAGGAGCCCCCTGGAGCCCACTCCTGGAGCCTTCCAAGTTCATACCATTTGGCCAGTCTTCCTCTTGAGTCCTTGCTGGTTTGGTAGCTCCTCTGCTCTTCAGCCATGCAGTAACTGGCCTGGACAACATTTTCATTTGCAAGGTGAAACAGTGAGATCCCAGCAATGCTGGTTATAGCCCCTATAACCTTGAGGTCACATAACTGGCATTCAGGACACCTGAAAATCACTGGGCTTGGGGTCAAAGTGATAAAGAAAATATTTGGGGCTGGGGCTGGGGCTCAGCAGTAGCACACTTGCCTGGCATGTGTGAGGTATTGGGTTCGATTCTCAGCACCACATATGAATAAATAAAATAAAAGTCTATCAACAACTAAAAATATATTTTAAAAAATAGAAAATATTTATGTATTTATGGAATGTAGGAATATCTATATTTAGACAAAGGAATGAAGCACTATTCATGCTATGAATGAGCTTGAAAACCTTGTGCTCAGTGAAAGAAGCCAGACAAAAAAGGCAAAATAGTGTATAATCTCATTTATTGAAATGTTCAGAGTAAGAGAATCAATAGAGACAGAACAAAGATCAGTGGTTGCCTAGGGCTGGGAGGATGGGGGAATTGGGAGTACATTAGTCAGCTTTCCATTACTGTAATGAAATATTTGGAGGCAATTAACTTATAAAGAAAAAAAGTTTATTGAGCTTACAGTGTGAAAGCTGAAGTCCAAGATTGAGTGGTGTGATCATCTTGCCCTGCTCTTTTTTTTTTTTTTTTTTTTGGTGCCAGGGATTAAATCCAGAAATGCTTTACCACTGAGCAATATCCCTAACCATTTTTTAATTTTTTATTTTGAGACAGGGTCTTGCTAAGTTGCTTAGGGCCTTCCTAAGTTGCTGAGGATGGCCTAGAACATGTGATCCTCCTTTCTCAGCCTCCCAAGTCACTGGAATTATAGGAATGCACTACCATACCCAGCCTTGCTCATTCTTTTTTAAAAAACAATATCATTTTTATTCTTACCAGCAATGCACAATGATTGCAAGTTTTTTCTTTCTTTTTTTAGTTGTTGATGAACATTTATTTTATGTATGTGTTTATATGTGGTGCTGAGTATTGAACCCAGTGCCTCTCATATGTCAGGCGAGTGCTCTGCCACTGAGCCTCAGCCCCAGCCCTGCTCTTTCTTTTTGATAAATCCTTGTGCCAGGCCCTGGGTCAGGGCCTGGGGTTAGAGGGATACACCACACATCCAGTGGTCAGGCAAATTTCCTAACTTGCCTTCCTTCCTTCCTCTACAAAATGAAGATACTAATCTCTCCCTTTAGAAGTTGCTAGGGGGAGCCAGGCGTGGTGGTGCATGCCTGTAATCCAAGCAGCCTCCTGAGATGGCTGGCCTCTGGTGAGGGCAGTACATGGCAACGGTGGAGCCTCTGGTCACATCACAAGCCAGGAAGCGTAAAAAGGATAGGCAGGGTCCCCTAGTCCCAATCCCACACACACCCAACAACCTAAGGATCTCGCAGAAGGCCCACCTCCTGAAAGGTCACAACATCTTTCGATCCCACAACCCTGAGGACAAACCCTTACACAGGCACCTTTAGGGGATACTCAAGCCATAGCTTGAGTGAGTGACTATTAATGAGAATGAGGCTTCCTTCTGGGGTGACAAAGATGTTCTGGAATTAGGTAATGCTTTTACAACCTTGTGAATATACTAAAACCAATAAATTTTATACTTCAAAGTGGTGACTGTGTGACATGAATTATATCTCAATTTATAAAAAGAGGATATGGGTTGCAGTGCTGGTTCTAGTTGTATGACATCACAAGTTTATTTTTTCCTTTCCTTTTTCCCTCTCTCTTTTTAAAAATATTTATTTTTTAGTTGTAATTGGACACAATACATTTATTTATTTATTTTTACGTGATGCTGAGGATCAAACCCAGGACTTCACACATGCAAGGTGAGCGCTTTATTGTTCAGCCACAACCCCAGCCCCTCCTTTTTTCTCTTTTTGAGACAAGGTCAATGTTGCCCAGGCTGGCCTTGAACTCCTAGACTCAAGAGATATTCCTGCCTCATCCTCCTATGTAGCTGGGGTTAGAGGGATACACCACACATCCAGTGGTCAGGCAAATTTCCTAACTTGCCTTCCTTCCCTCCTCTACAAAATGAAGATAATAATCTCTCCCTTTAGAAGTTGCTAGGGGGAGCCAGGCATGGTGATGCATGCCTGTAATCCAAGCAGCTCCGGAGGCTAAGCAGGAGGATTGCGAGTTCAAAGCCAGTCTCAGCAATGGCATTAAGCAACTCAGTGAGACCCTCTTTCTAAATAAAATACAAAATATGGATGGGGATGTGGCTCAGTGGTTGAGTGCTCCTGAGTTCAATCCCCAATAGTCGCCCCCACCAAAAAAAAAATAGTTGCTGTGAGGATTTAATATGTAGTGCACACGGCACTGTGCCTAGCTGTTATGGTACTGGTGAAGCACTGGGATGATGTCCACCTTGGTTTCAGCCAATCCCTGGCTGGGAGGGGGGACCAAAGGAAGACCCCTCCCACTATGCAACAGGATATCAGAAATCGAATCTGGTCTGCCTAGGTGATGTGGGGCAAGTCACTTACCTTCCCTGAGCCTCTTTTTGAAGAGGGAAACGACCGGCCACACCGGCTAGCTGGGCTTGTTCAGCACCCCCAGCCCGCTCCCCTGCTCCATCAGTCTCCCTCTTCCCTACCACAGGTAAAGCTGGGACCCAGGGTGTCATAGGGGCCAACTGGGGGACTTGCATGTTGGGCTGGAGCACAGAGGAACCCCGGTAAATGCTCCAGAGACCCTGACAGCAGAGCAGGGTCCACCTCCCAGGCTTCATCAGGGTGACAGAGTGAGCCAAGCTTGGGCCAGCGTGGGAACACCCACTGGACCACTTCTGTTGGGTGATGTGCTACTCAGCTTTCTGTTCATATAACAAATGCCAGACACGATCGACTCATACCTCAAAACTGCCCAAGAACACTGTGCCCAGGTTGAGAAGATCAGACCTCTGGAGAGATTCTTCACGGCCTGTGCATCAGGTCCCCTCGCTTCCAGCATCCTATTACTTCAGACAGAAGAATTATTGCAGAGAAGCAAAGCACTATGAGAACAGTTCTTCTGCAATGAAAAGTTGAAGATAAGAAAGCTGTTTTAAATCTCTGCATTTCTTTTTCCTGTGTCTTGATGGATTTGTTTAATTGTTGCAATTATCTGTATAACTATTTTAATAAATAATTCCTGAAGTCTAATACTCCCTTGCCTTAGGCATGCAATACATTTTGTGTGCTCTTTTTCCTGTTAAAAAGAAATGGATTTCTAGCCTGGCACAGTGGCGCACGCCTGTAATCCCTCAGAGGCTGAGGCAGAGGATCACGAGTTCAAAACCAGCCTCAGTAAAAGGGAGGCACTAAGCAACTCAGTGAGACCCTGTCTCTAAATAAAATGCAAAATAAGGCTAGGGATATGGCTCAGTGGTCGAGTGTCCCTGAGCTCAATCCCTGGTACCCGCCTCCCCCTGAAAAAGAGGATTTCTTTAAAAAAAATTGAAAAGAATGTGTAAAATCCAAAAGATAGAAAACCCCAACACCCATCAACTGATGAATGGATTAACAAAATTTGGTATATCCAAACAAATGCAGGATTGTCCAGCCTTAAAAAGGAATGTTACACGCTACAGCATGGATGAAACCTGGAAACATGCTAAGCAAAGGAAGCAGCCACAAAAGGACAGAAATTACTGATTCCATTCATATGAAATATCCAGAATAGGCCAATCTATAGGGACAGTGAACAGACTGGCAGAGAATGGGAGAATGGGGAGCTGGCATACTGCAAAGCTCATGGGTACAGGGTTCGCTTTGGGCTAATGAAAGTGTTTTGGAACTAGATAAAGGTGATCGTTCCAAAACATTTGTTTTAGTCAGCTTTTTCACTGCTGTGACTGAAGGACCCAGTCAGAATAACTGTAAAGGAGGAAAGGTTTATTTAGGGGCTCACAGTTTCAGAGGTCTCAGTCCATAGAAGTCCAGCTCCATTCCTCAGGGTTAGAGGTGAGGCAGAACATTATGGCGGAAGAGTATGGCAGAGGGAAGAAACTCACATGATGATCAGAAAGCAGAGAGAGAGAGAGAGAGAGAGAGAGAGAGAGAGAGACCACTGATTATATACAAATATATACCCCCAAGCCTCGCCCCAATCCCCACCTCCTCAGCCACACCCTACCACTTCAGTTACCACTCAGTTAACCCCTATCAGGGGACTAATTCACTGAATGGGTTAAGACTCAGACAATCCAATCATTTCTTCTCTGAACCTTGTTGCATTGTCTTCCACATAAGCTTTTGGGGGACGCCTCACATCCAAAGCATAACACATTGTAAATATGTTAAATACCACTGACACTTCACAATGGATAATTTTATAATGTGAATTTTACATTGATTTTTATAAATGAATAAGAGCCCAGGATGTGCAGTGTCATTCCAGTCCCATAAGCATACTCAAACACATAGACATCGACAGAGACCTAAATGTTAGCAAGAGTGACATCATGGATAGCTTTGATATTTATATTCTTTTTTGCTTATATACATTTCCCAAATTCTCCATAGTGAAAATGTATTACTTTCATATAAATGTTTCATAAACCCCCTCCCCACCCCCATACTGGGGATTGAACCCAGCCTCTTGCACATTCTAGGCAAGCACTCAACCTTTGAGCCACATCTCTAGCATATTTCATTTCATTTTATTTACTTATTTTGAGATCTGGTCTGGCTGAGTTGCCAGGGTTGGCCTGGAACTTGCAATCCTCCTGCCTCCTGAGTAGCAAATCCCTTAGAGGCATTTGCTACTCTGTCTGGCTCATAAATCATTTTCTAAGGTTTACAGAGACCTACTACTGTGTGCTGGGATCCACTGAACAAAAGCAATACTTTCTGACATTGGTACCACCTTGACTGCCACAGAAAACCTTCAGTCCCCAAGGAGGCCAGTGGGACAGAGGTAAGCATCCCTGTTTTTCAAGTGAGACAATTAAGGCTCCATCAGGTAAAGTGACTCAGGTCACAGAGCAAGTCAGTGGTGGAGACGGATTTAAATCCAGTCCTCTGGTTCCAAAGCCCTTGCTCCTAACTCTTCAATGGTGCCCAACCTCTGCTGGGCTTGGGCCCCAGGCCAGGTGTCAGGAGTATTCGGTCCCAAGAACTGCATGCAAAGTAGTTTTTCCTACGAGCCCCTCATGCAGACTGGGCTCTCTGGGGCCAATCTTCTTATTCTGAGAACAGCCCACACTCATGCACATCTTTGAACCTTTTTCTAGGCTGTATAAATGCCCATAACCTCCTCCTAGCCTACAAGCCTCTTCCTCTGCAAAGTCTGCCCTGCTTTAAGGCCAAAAACACTGTAATCCCACAACTGTAATCCCAGCTCCTCAGGAGGCTGAGGCAGGAGGATCATGAGTTCAAGACAGCCTCAGCAGAAGCGAAGCACTAAGCAACTCGGTGAGACCCTGTCTCTAAATAAAATACAAAATAGGGCTGGGGATGTGGCTTAGTGGTTGAATGTCCCTGAGTTCAATCCCTGGTACTGCCCCACCCACAAACAAAAAAGAACACCTTGGAAGGAGTCTCTCCAGGCCCCAAAGGCTGGGTCTGAGGAAGGAGGTACATGGTGAGGCTTACCCGTAAACAGGAGGCCTGCTCATCTCAAAGTCAGTGGGCCCTATGTGTGTAAGTCATCAAGCTGATCAGGCTCCTTACTAATTATTTCAGAAATACAGATTTTTTAAAAATTGTTTTTCCCTTTAACTACATAAGGGACATGTGCTCATTTTTTTTAAGAGAGAGAGAGGAGAGAGAGAGAGAGAGAGAGAATATTTATATCTTAGTTTTTCGGTGGACACAACATCTCTGTTTGTATGTGGTGCTGAGGATCGAACCTGGGCCGCACGCATGCCAGGCGAGCGCGCTACCGCTTGAGCCACATCCCCAGCCCCAATGTGCTCATGGTTAAACATTTTTTTTTTTTTTAACAGAGCAAAAACTCCTCTACTTCTACCCTACAGAGGTCATCCCTGAACCAGGTGGCAGCACCTCTCAGGAAGCCCCAGGAGACAGCCTGAAGTTGAAGCCTGGGACTCCAGAATGGGGGATACCAGGTTCAAATCCATACCTGCTGACCTGACCCTGCTGGCCTTGAGCAAGATTTTTATTCTTGCTGTTTCTTGGTTTTTCTTTTACAGTTCTGGGGATTGAACAAGTGCTAGAAACAAGTGCCCTACCACTTTCTCACACCCCCAGGTCTCTTGTGCAGCTTATTTGGTCTCCCTGAGCTACTGTGAAGTGGGAAGAATATCAGGGCCTCTCCCGGGCCCTGGTATTCTTCTTTGGGGAGGCGGGGCTGATTGGAGGCTGAAGTGTGCACACATGCAGTGCTTGGCTCGGGGGTCACAGGAGAGAACTGCTCAATGGATAGTGCCTGTTTTTGGTGATCTGAGATCATCCCACTGCTGTTAGAAAAGTCTTGTGCATTCAAGCTCCATAAAGGCTGCCTGACTATATTGATTAATAACACAACCCAAGTAACAGGAGCCAGGCGCTCAGCACTCTGCCCAGGGTCTGTGCACCAGGTTTCGGGTCTGCCCTCACTTACCTTCATGTGCAGGGCCTGCCCCTTAGGGGGACTCCCAGAGCCTAGAGGAGCCAGGCCCACCCACTGCAGGCACTGCAGCCTCCCCAGGTACTGCACCGGGCTTTTTCTCTGGAACCTTCCCAAGCTCCTGGCAGCTGTGAATCTTCTCCTGGCAGGGACTGCAGAGACTCAGCTTAGTAGCTTGGGCAGGCTGACTCCCTTGCCCTCCTTCTGGTTCTGCAGGCTGCAGTTCCTTTCCGAGGCCAGGGCAGGATGCCCAGGAGCAGGCTACTGCAGCATTCTTGTCCTCATCCCAAGGCCATTGCGAGGGGCTGGGCTCCCCACTCACCTCGCCTGGATCCCTTCTCTTGGCCTTGCTTTTCCCATATGAAAAACAAGCGACTTGGATCTGGATATTTATTATGATTCTGATGAGAGTCACAGTCACTTTCTCTAAAAAATGCTCACGTGACACATGATTCTGCACAAAACCTTATCAGCCACTTCCCCTACCAGATCCTTGATGAATCTGCCAGGCAAGCATTTCTGCATTTTAAGAGCTGCTGTATTTTTTTGTCTTGTTTTGTTTTTTGTGTGGGGATTGAAGCCCAGGGTCTTGTGCAGGTCAAGTGCAAACTCTACCACTGAGCTATCTTCACCGGCCCAAACAGGTAATGTTATTTGTAAAATATAAGTTACAAAACAGAATGTATAACATGACCTTTTAAAAAATAAGGGGGCTGGGTTGTGGCTCAGCGGTAGACCACTCGTCTAGCACATGTGTGGCTCTGGGTTCGATCCTTAGCATCACATAAAAATAAATAAATAAAGTGAAGGTATTGTGTCAAACTACACCTAAAAAATAAATATTAAAAAAATGTTAAAAAAGATAATCCCAGGTTACTCAGGAGGCTGAGGCAGGAGGAACGAAAGTTTGAGGCCAGCCTGGGCAACTTAGCAAGACCCTGCTAAATAAACAGAGCTGGGTATTTGCCTCAGTGGTAGGGTGCCCCTGGGTTGCCCCAGTACCCCCTCCAAAAAAGTATTAACATGTACTTGTAAATGCAAAGAAAAAACTGTAGAAATCTATATAATAAATGGTTTCAGAGCTCCTCTCTAGAGACTGGAATCTAAAGAGCTTTCACTGCATACCTGGAACATTCTGTAACTGTATTCCTTTTTTTAACAGGTGCATATTATTTTGTGGGGAAGGGGGTTATGGGGATTGAACCTGGAGTGCTTAACCACTGAGCCACATCCCCAGCTCTATTTATTTATTTATTTATTTATTAGCTGTTGATGGACCTTTATTTTATTCATTTATATGTAGTTCTAAGAATCAAACCCAGTGCCTCACACATGCTAGAAGAGTGCTCCACTGAGCCCCAGCCCCAGCCTTCCCCGCTCTTTTCATTTTTTAATTTTGAGACAGGGTCTTGCTAAGTTGCTGAGGTTGGCTTCAAACTCATGACCCTCCTGCCTCAGCCTTCCAAATTGCTGGGATTACAGGCATGGGCCACCACAACTGGCTTAGAAATTCTTTTCCCATTTAAAATGTGATCCTATAATATCATCAGCATTGATCTCAGAATCTCCAGACCATTGGTCCTTTTGTTGTGGAAAGTGAGTAGATCAGTGAGTGACCCAGCAAGGTAATGAGCACTCAGGCTCCCAAGTCTGATCCACAGGCCATCCACAGGATCAGAGCCATAATTTGACATGAAATTGGCTCCCTTTGGCAAGATAGTTAACCTCTGTAGGCCTCAGTTTACCCTTCAAAGTGGGGTTAGCAGTAGTGCCTATACCTCAAAGGCTTTCTTGCTTTGTTAAGAAAAAGAAATCTAAGTATTTCTTAAAGAAAAGATTTGAGTGAGGTCATCTCTCAAGCATACAGCCTGGGTCCCCAATAAAGTTGGTAGGTTTCAGAACTGAGTCATTTGCCCTGGTCAACTTCTTCCCAGATGGTGGGTCTCAAAGTGGAGCCCCGGAAGGTACCCCAAGCATTGGGAACCCAGAGGACAAATGTGGCTCCTGGGATCTGCCTGGACTCTGGCAGCTGGCACCAGTTCAGCAATGGGGATATAAAAAACCCAGACATCACCTCATCGCTGTCTCATCAAAAAAAGGAGACTTTCTTCCTGCACATCCCTGTTAGAGGACAAATTCCTGCTAGTGTGTTGCCTGGTGGGGGAAAGAAAGAACAGAGTAGGGAATCTGGGGAGTTCTCTCTCTCTCTCTCTCTCTTTTAATATTTATTTTTTAGTTGTAGTTAGACACAATACCTTTATTTTATTTATTTATATGTGGTGCTGAGGATTGAACCCAGAGCCTCGCATGTGTTAAGCGAGCGCTCTATCGCTGAGCCACAACCCCAGCCCTGGGGAGTTCTCTTCTTAGGGGTCAGAGTGTAGTTTCCAGGTACCATATGGGCACCTGACAAGCAGAAACCCCCTCCACTCCATCCCACAACCATGCAAGGGAGGTACTGTATCCCCTTCTAATAGAAGGAAGTTGCTCTTCAAGTTATAGGAGGCTTGTATGAGCTCGCTGAGCAGTAGTCAGGACTTGCCCCCAGTGTCACTAGCTTACAGCCAGTGCTCTGAGCTTCCTGGGAGCCAAGAGAACTATGGTCTAAGCACAGCTCTCCTCGAACTCCTCATGTGGCCATGCCTGTTACCTCAGCTACTCAGGAGGCCTAAGCGGGAGGATTACAACATTGAGAACAGACTCAGCAATACAGTGTTATGCCAGATTCCTGGGACCCCAATAGACCTCCAGGAGCCAAATCTGATGCAATCACACAAGAGTCTTTATTGCAACCTCCAGCCTGGACTCAAAACCGTTCCGACGCAGCAGTCCCAGGGAGTGAGTCCTGGTCTTTTGTTCAGTGAGATTTTATAGGTTTTGGGGAATACTCTATGCGTCACAACATCACACAGCAAATCATTCCATACCGCGGGAAAGTCAAACAACAACTCTTAACATTGATTAGCACATTCAATGGTGGGAACAATTTGGGTAGAGGTGATTGGTTAATATAAGAGGGGGATTCCTTTGAACTGATTGGTTTAGGCCACGAGGGGTGTATGTGCTAAACTACATGGTTTTAAAAATTAATAAATAACAGCAGCTTCTACCTCAAGGCCTGTTCTAAGGAAGGGGGCATGACCCTTGTCCTTGGAAAAACCCACAGAGCACTCCTAAGCACATACCCACCCTTCTGAGTTGTTTGTAAATAACAGGAGAGGTCTACGGTGCCAGGTGTCCCTGACTCAGTTAGGCTAGGTGAGAACCCATAGCAACCCCCCTAGCAACCTCCAATCAGCATAAGACAGAGAAAATACCTGGAATGCCAGGTGACCCCCAAGTAGTTTATGGTGGTTGATAACATGTTGGGAAACCATGTAGTTTAACACATACACCCCTCTCGGCCTAAACCAATCAGTTCAAATGAATCCCCCTCTTATATTAACCAATCACCCCTACCCAAATTGTTCCCGCCATTGAATGTGCTAATCAATGTTGAGTTGTTGTTTGACTTTCCCATGGTATGGAATGATTTGCTGTGTGATGTTGTGACGCATAGAGTATCCCCCAAAACCTATAAAATCTCACTGAACAAAAGACCAGGACTCACTCCCTGGGACCGCTGCGTCAGGAACGGTTGTGAGTCCAGGCTGGAGGTTGCAATAAAGACTCTTGTGTGATTGCATCGGATTCGGCTCTTGGAGGTCTATTGGGGTCCCACGAATCTGGCATTACAACAGCAAGACCCTGTCTCAGAAAAATAAAAAGGACTGGGAAGGGTGGTAGAGTGTCCCTGGGCTCAATCCCCAGGATAGCAAAAGAAAAAAGAAAAAGAAGCTAAAAAATTTTCAACATGCCACCCTGGGCAGGTCTGAGACCTTTCCTGAGTGCTTCTAGATTCCTCTCAGGCATGTTCGGAGGGAATTGCCAGGTTCTCCCATCTATTCTGCCAAGGTGAGACTACACATGGGGCTTTCTTGGAACATGAGGTCAGAAAGAAAACTAAAATAAATGAAACTCCCAAGGAGCCAGACAGTTACCCAAAAATTACAGTAGGAAGGTTCCCACAGTCCCAGATTCCAAGTGCGTTCTCTGGGGATCAGTTGAGCCCCACTGGCTCCCCGGGTCCTGCCTGCTCAGTCTATCCAGCTCAGGGTCCTCATGGCTTCTTCTCCCCTTATCTGTTCCCTAAAGCGCATGGAGCTCCTCCTTCCTTGTACAGTGCTGGACAGAATCCTGTGACCCTGTATAGGCTTCTCAGGACTCCTTAGCAAGGCTCCCCAAGGCCACAGCATGACTAGGCAGAGATGGGCCTCACAAACATTCACGTCCATCCCATCTTCCTTTCCTTTCCCCACCTTTAGGTCTACCACTGATTGATGGTGGACCCAAAAGGGCCTTTGGTGTTTCAGGAGCTAGAAATTTCAATTTTAATGCTCAATTGCTCAGTTGTTTAACACTGACAATTATTCTGGTCATTTGATCATCCGCCTTGTGATCACAGACCCATCTGCTGTCCTCCTTCTGCCCTACTCAGCCTCTGAAGGGTTTATCTCTGCAAACTACATCTCCCAAGCTCCTTTGCCAATGGCCTTTTTTAGATCCAGCCAATGGGAAGCACTGGAAGAAGGGAAGAGGCCTGTGGTTGCAGTTGGCTGGGTCAGTTCCAAAGTTCTAGTTCCTTTTAGATAGCACATGGATTGGGGTATATTCACACCCCACCCACCTCTTAAAGGTTTTTCCAGGTTGCCCTTATTGAGTTCCTTAAAATGAGCTGTTAGTTGGGTGTGGTGGTGCATCCCCATAGACCCAGCAACTTGGGAGGCTGAGGCAGGAGGATTGAAAGTGCAAGGCCAGCCTGGTCCACTTAGCAAGACCTTGTCTTAAAATAAAACATTAAAAGCTATAGGCATGTGGCTCAGTGGTTAAGTACCCATGGGTTCAATTCCTGGTTTAATTAAAAAAAAAAAAAAAAAGTGAGCTGTTTTTCTGACAGGGCAACTGCTTCAGATATTCTCCCCCCTCCCCCACACTAAAAAGAATTGTAGGGGGCGCTGGGGATGTGGCTCAAGAGGTAACACGCTAGACTGGCAAGCGCGGGGTGCTGGGTTCGATCCTCAGCACCACATAAAAATAAAATAAAGATGTTGTGTCTGCCAAAAACTGAAAAATAAATTAAAAAAAAAAAAATTGTAGGGGCTGGGATTGTGGCTCAGCAGTAGAGCACTCGCCTAGCATGTGCAAGGCTCTGGATTCAATCCTCAGCACCACATAAAAATAAAAAATAAAGATATTGTATCCACCTAAAAAACTAAAAAATAAATATTTTTTAAAAATTGTGTGAAAAAGCCCAGCATGGCGGCATTTGTCTATTAAGTCCCAGCTACTTGGGAGCCTGAGATAGGGGGATTACTTGTGCCCTCCAGTTCAAGAGCAGCCTGGGCAATATATAGCAAGATCCTTTCTCAAAAGGGAAAAAAAGTGCAAAATATATATTGCCTAAAATGTACCATCTGCCCTAACTTTCACATGTACAGTTCAGTGTTTTAAGTACATTCACAGTGTTCTTTGACTATCACTACTGTTTCCAAATGAAATCCTTTTAATGGCTTTTGGGGACTAAACCAAGTTGGTCCTCAGCCTGGGAGGCCCTCCCTAAGCTGACGCAGCCCTGCACCAGCACAGCCAGCCAGCTCCGCGGACCAGTCCTGCGTCTGCTGCAGCCTCTGAGCAGAGCCAGGCAGCCTGCCGAGCCAACTTGTGGAGGACACAGCGACAGTGAGAAGAGGACTAGGAGAGGGAGGAGGACTCCAGGTGGGGACACAGGCCTCTGGTGGTCCCACATCTCTGCCAGGGCACAGTGGGCACTCTGACCCAAGTGCTGATCAGCCCTAGGGGTGGCAGTCACCTCACAGGCCTGTGTTTAAACCTGGCTGTGAACAGCGCCCACTGGGTTTGTCTGAGAATGCAAAAACCTGCCTGGAAAGATCTGGGAAACTCAAATCATCCTAGTTGCCTCTTGGGGAGGGCCTGGGTAGCTGGGGATAGAAGGGGAGGAGAAAGACTTGGAACTGTCTATTCTTCGTCCAAAGTTTTTTGGACCATTTATAAATAATTTAAAAAATTTAAACCCTAGAGCTAGGAATTTAGCTTAGTGGTAGAGCACTTGCCAAATATATGTAAGGCCCTAGGTTCCATTCCCAGCACAACCAAAAAAAAAAAAAAGAATTTTTAAACCGGTTTGGTAAATCATTGCGGTGTGACCTTGAGCAAGTCACACAACCTCTCTGAGCTTTTATTCCCTCAGCTATAAAATAAGGTTATAGGGGCTGGGTTTGTGGCTCAGTGGTAGAACGCTTGCCTTACATGTGTGAGGCACTGGGTTTGATGCTCAGCACCACATAAAAATAAATAAATAAAGGCATTGTGTCCATCTACAATTAAAAAAATATATTAAAAAAAACAAGGTTATAAAACACAGCACTTGCCTAATAGCATAGTGGTGAAGTATAACTGAAAGTATGAGTATAACGTGCTTAGCATGGTGCCTAACACACAATAATAGCTCCTAAAATAGTACTGCTATTATTATTATCACTATTATTGGCCATTTGCCTGACTGACCCCAAGCAAAGGCTACCACTAGTCTTCTCTCACCCTCCAGGGTCTTGTTCTCAACATGGAGGCCATTTCAACAAATGCCAGCACTGTCACCACTAGATGTTGGTTAGAAAAATCACATCACCGCCGGGCATGGTGGTGCACACCTGTAATCCCAGCAGCTGGGGAGGCCGAGGCAGGAGGATCGTGAGTTCAAAGCCAGCCTCAGCAACTTAGTGAGGTCCTAAGAAACTCAGTGAGATCTGTCTCTAAATAAAATACAAAATAGGGCTAGGGAAGTGGCTCAGAGGTCAAGTGCCCCTTAGCCCCTGAGTTCAATCCTTGGTACCCCTCCCCACCAAAAAAAAAAAAAAAAAAAAAAAAAAAAAAAA
>NW_026000130.1:622349-696419 GCF_001458135.2 Marmota marmota marmota | reverse complement strand
AAAAAAAAAAAAAAAAAAAAAGAAAAGAAAAATGACATCACCTCTCTATGCCTTGGTCTCCTCCTCTGTGAAACAGAGATATTAGAATTTCCTCACTATTCCCAAGGTCATCAACAATCAAGATTTGGGTACTCACCATTTATTTTGCACTGCAAAAAAAAAAAGGTTTTGGCTTTGGACTTCTGGTTTCAGACCTGGTTCGATTACTTATCAGTTGTGTGACCTTGGGCAAGTTACTTAACCTCTCTGTGCCTAATGAGGAAAACAGTGGTGTTGTGATCATAAAAGCAAGTTATTACGTGGGAGGTGCTTAGGATTGTCTGTTCCAGGTACACGGGAGCCATTAAGAGGAAGATGCTGACTAAATATGCTGGGAAGATGAACAAATGAGCAAATAGATTATCAAGGTTTTAATAGTCCCACACCCTCCTTGTAGATCCTGTGTGGGGGCCTGCTCTGGCCTCCCCTCCTCCTGCTCACCCCTGAGCTGAGATCCTGCAGATCACCTGGAGGCACCATCCCAGGTGCCGCACCACCACCACCACCTTGACTACAAATTGCCCTCCAGCAGCCAATTCCTCCCTGTCTGGACTGGACAGCCTCTGGGAACCAGGCTGGGAGATGTGGGGCCTGGCCTCAAAGGGAAGGAAGTAACTTAACTGTCACCTGTTAGAGCTCAGGTCTGACTCTCCCTAACTTATGGATGAGGACACAGAGCTTCGGAGATGGAGGCAGTGGCCCCAGGGGGAGGGAGGAGCCTGGACTCCCAAGCTGGGCTTCTCTACCACCCCCATGGCCCACTCCTGTCTTGCTTGCCTTGGCTGCCAAGGTCCTGGTACTCAGTGCCAACGCAACAGACTTGGGGGAGAAGGGAACTGAAGGGCAATTAGAAGCACGGTATCAGTGATGGCAGTTTCAAGGTCATTCACACTGTACAAATGGGGAAACTGAGGCCCAGAGAGGTCCCACAAGCTACTCCAGGCTGCCCAGCCTAACACTGCACTGCTAAGATGGATGCCTGTCCTTCTCACTCCACAACCTGCCCCGATGTCCCGAGTACCCGCTGTGGCCTGAGACAACCTGACTGCCTGCAAACAGGGACCCAGGCAGGAAGGGCCCAGAAGTGGTTTGTAGGCAGTTCTGCTGGAGAGAGCCCAGAGGGAGCCATAAATCAGGCACTGCGGCTGCTGGGCTGGAGCTGGGGAAGCAGGTCCCTATCCTCTGCCCCCGCGGCATAGTACAGATGCTGGAGAGCTGGGATGGCCCTGGCTGGGTTCTGGGCCAGCTGCAGCTCTGCAGAGGGAGGGATGCAGCAGGAGAGGCTGAGCTGGGCTCCCATCGAAGTGAGAGCAGAAGTCCAGCAAAGCCGGCTGGGCGGGCAGGGGTGGTGGTGGCCTGGTGACCTTCCCCTGTAGCTGGGTGGAAGGAGACAAAGAGGAGGCTTCAGTCCTTGCGGGACCCACGGGCTGTGTCTTCGGTGGCTGAACTTGGAGAAAGGGGCACAAAGAAGGAAGCCAGGGTCTCCTTGAGCTTCTCTTAGCCCCCTTAGGTTTGGAGGGAGCATCTCGGCCCTGTCATGGGGAACTTGACAGTCTGGGTAGCACTGGGGAGATGGAGCCTGTGTGAGAAGGTAGCTGGGGTGGGGTGATAAAAGGCATCTGCTGGATGATGACGGCAATCAAGAATAAGGATTGTTAAAAAAAAAAAAGCAATGTACTAAGTGCAGACGCCATGCCAGCCACAGTGAGCCTCAGCACAGCCCTAGGAAGGCCCTATTTCTTTATGCCCCATTTTACAGATGAGGTAACTGAGGCCCAGAGTGGTGACATGCTGGTCTCCACTCCAGCACCAGGAGAACCTTCTCTGGGGCTCTAAGCTCCAGGTGGCTTTGGACACTGGTTCCTGCTCTATTCCCTATGCAGTGTCCTGAATGAAAGCCACACTTAGGACATGAGGAGTGGCTGCATGAGGCCAGTCCCTTGAGGGGCAGATAAAAGGGGCACTACACCTTCCCCACTCCCTGCTCTTCCACATTCAACCTTGTTTCTGTATCTGTCAAAACCTATGGTCTCCTGGGAGCTTCCTGATGTCCCTAGAGGTGGCCAATGCCTGGAAAGTCACCCCCACGTTGCAGATGAGAAAAGTGAGCCTCAGGGAGGTTATGTGCCTTATGTACCTTGCTTGGAGACCCCAGCCAGCCCCTGGCCAGCCAGGCCCCTTCTCTTCCTCCCAAACCCTATCAGCCTTCCCTGGGGGCGGGTGGGACTGGCTGCAGGGAACACATAACACCAGGGGCAGCTAACATTTAAGGACACTTAAGAGTGTGTTAGGCATGTAGCCGCTCATCTGACCCTCCCAACAACTTGGGTTTTTTTGGGGGGTGAGGGGGAGGGAAACAGATTTATTGAGATATAATGAACACATCAATCATTCAAACCATTCAAAGCCTCACTCTTTAGCTATCATCCCACAACCCGCTCGCCCTACCCCCACAGCTCTGCATAACCACTCTAATCTACTTCCTGTCTCTCTAGATTTGCTTATTCTGGAGAGTTCATATAAATGGAGTCATGTCATAATCTGACAATCTTTTGAATAGGTATGTTTACTAAGCCCATTTCCCAGATGGAAATAATGAGGTGTGAGTAGGTGAAATCCTTACCCAGGGTCCCTGATGAAGCAAAGATGAGAGGGATTCAAACCCAGGTCCATCTAACCCCAGAGGCCCTGTTCTCTGTCATTACCTCACCAGTTAGTGAGTGTGGAGTAATGGAGCCATCCTCCCAGGACCCTACTTCCAACTTCCTCCATCACATCCAGAGGTTCTGCCAGGACTCCAGGTCCAGGGAGCCCACTCAGTTTTTGTGACCCCTGCTCAGTCCTCAGCTATGCCATCTCCTCTGGAAGCCCCCTGACTGCTCACCTGTCTTGGCACTTCCCCCACCTGAATGCATTTGCCCATGGCCGAATGGGCAGCCTGGTCCTTTCTGTGTAGTGGGAAACTTAAGCCCTTGGGAAGTGTCAGGGTCACTTGGTAAGTCCAGGTAGAGTGGGGACAAGGACCAGATCCCCAATTCCCACACCAGCGCTCTTTTCCCTGGAGCATTTTAAATGGGTGCCCTTCTGGCTCCAGGGAAGGGGAACGAGCATTGTGCTGAGCTGGGACCTGGGTGAGTCCCATATCCAGGGGTTCCAGCACAGTTCCTGGGCCAGGATCCAAGATAGACCCTCATCTCTTCCACTTTTTTTTTGGTACTGGGGATTGAACTCAGCAGCATTTAACGACTGAGCCACATCCCCAGCCCTTTGTATTTTTTGAGGTGCTGAGGCTGGCTTTGAACTCATGATCCTCCTGTCTCAGCCTCCTGAGCTGCTGGGGTTACAGGTGTGTGCCACTGCGCCCGGCTCATCTCTTCCACTCTTGCCCCCTCCTGAGAAGTAGTGCCATCAGCTCATGGGAAACAAAAGAACTGTGGCTCAGCAAGGCTGGAGTTCTTCCCAAGGTCATGGACACTGAGCTGAGACTCATCTGCTGACTTCCAACTTGCCTCCCACCATTTACTGGGTCAGGAGCTCCAGTTTGAGGCTCTTGTGGCCCCTGGAGTTGCCCTCTATCAGCTCTTATAAAATTGGCCTCGTACTTATTGGGGTTCTGGACAAGAGGCTATAGTCCCAATACAGGGAAGGGCTGGACGCAGGTCCCATCCTGTGCGTTGCATGATGACAGGAAGGGAAGAAGGGATAAATAAGGTCTGGAAGCCAGTTCTTCCGCCTAATAAATCAAGAATTCTTTTGATGTTTTGGGGTCTTATGCCCAAGGAGGATCACCCACACAATCCTGCAGTTTGGGGGGCTCCTGGTCCCTTGTAGCTCACCCACAGGTCCCTAGGAATTGGGTCCCCAATTACAGTCAAGACCCTGTCCCAGGCCACTCCTGGTGACACAGCATACCTCACAAGCCTGGAGCACATGGGCACTTCAGCCATCTCCTCTCAGCTGAGGCCACAGTAGGTGGCAGCCCCTGGCTCGCAGTGCGGCAGTCCTGGCACCATTCTTCCCCCTGTCCTCACAGGGCCACTGCCTCTCCCCACAGGCGGCTGCTGAACAAGGATGTGTGAGAATGCCTGGTAATGCCACCTGGGCTGAGCGGGGAGCTCCTCAAGTTTCAGGGGTAGGGGCTACTTGAGACCCAAATCGGGACCCTCCACTGTCTCAGCAGGACCCTGACTCTCCTCCCTCTCCCCAACACCATCTTGGTCCCAGGGGCTGGAGAGGAGACAGGGTCCAAGGTTCAGCAACTTCCCCAGGGCCCAGAATGGTAGTGTAGACACAACAGGGGTCACCTTTGTTTACTGAGAATTTT
This sequence comes from Marmota marmota marmota, assembly GCF_001458135.2. Classification (NCBI taxonomy): domain Eukaryota; kingdom Metazoa; phylum Chordata; class Mammalia; order Rodentia; family Sciuridae; genus Marmota; species Marmota marmota. The sequence goes on along the minus strand of NW_026000130.1, from coordinate 692,056 downwards.
CCACACCTCCAATTTTTTCTGCATGTTTTCTCACTGATTCCCAAATGAAGCCCCTACAATTAGCACTCCATTTTACAGAAGAATAAACTGAGACACAGAAAGGAGAGGTCGCCTGCTTAAGGAGCCCAGCTGGGAGGCAGGAGTGCTGGCATTCAGCTTTGGGTTAGTCTGGCCTCAGAGGGAGGCTCTAGACCACGAGGGGAGTGAGCAATGCCCTCCAGAAGTCACTGCTGATGTTTGGAGGTGGCTGTTCCTCTTCACACATGGGGTGCCAAGGATCTTCTGAGTGGAGGCAGATTTATACTCATTAGAAATTCTCAGGGCTGGAGGTGTAGCTCAGCCGTAGAATACTTGTGTAGCATAAGTTTGATGGATGGATGGAAGGAAGGAAGGAAGGAAGGAAGGAAGGAAGGAAATTCTCAGAGGGCTGGACATAGTGATGCACATTTTTTTAAAAATGTTTTTTGATGCCAATGGACCTTTATTTATCTATCTATCTATTTACCTACCTATATATTTATTTATTTATATGTGATGCTGAGGATCAAACCCAGGGCCTCACACATGCCAGGCAACTGCTCTACCACTGAGCCACAACCCCAGCCCCCATGTACATCTTTTTTTTTTTTTTAATGTTTATTTATTTTTTAGTTGTAGTTGCACACAATACCTTTATTTATATGTGGTGCTGAGGATCAAACCCAGGGCTTTGCAGATGCTAGGCGAGCACTCTACCACTTAGCCACAACTCCAGCCCCCATGCACATCTTTAATGCCAGCATCTAGGGACACTCGAAAGAAGGGTACAAGTTCAAGGCAGCCTGGAAAATTTAGCGAGATCTTAAAAACGTAATGAGATCCTGTGTCAAAATAAAAAGAACTGGGAATGTAGTTCATTGGTTGAACCCCTGGGTTCAATCCCTAGTACTAAAGGAAAAAAAAAAAGATTGAAGACACCTTGGTGGTGCCTAGTTTCTATACTTTACTAGTGGGGAAACTGAGGCCTAGAAAACTTGGTCAAATCATGTCCAAGTCACTGATAAATGGGATCAGCTCTCCAACCCAGCTCTCCCAACATAAGTCAAGAGTGTCAAGAAGGTCAATTTGACTGGGCACAGTGGTGCACTCTTATAATCCAGTGACTTGGGAGAGGCTGAGGCAGGAGGATTATGAGTTCAAAGCCAGCCTCAGCAACTTAGTGAGGCCCTAAGTAACTTAGTGAGACCCTGTCTCAAAACAAAATATAAAAAGGGCTGGGGATGTGCCTCAGTGGTTAAACCCTGTTACAAAAAAAAGGGGGGGGGGAAACGTGGTGTCCTACTAAGATTGACATATAGGCAAGTACAACACACCACTGTTGAACCTAAGAGTTCTAGTTTTTTTAAAAATATATTTATTCTTAAGTTGTTTTTTTTTAGGTGGACCCAATAGCTTTATTTTACATTTATGTGGTACTGAGGATCGAACTCAGTGCCTCGCGCATGCTAGGTGAGCACTCTACCACTGAGCCACACCCCAGCCCCAAGAGTTCTAGGTTTTTTAGCTAACAGCATGTTAAGGCATATCAGAAGACCTTGCTCAGCCTCATCTTTGAAAATGATGGAAATAACAAAATGCAAATAACAGGAGTGTAAATGACGCATGGAATGCCCTTAGATCAGCACCCAGCAGTTAGTGGGTGTTCAGTTTGCAGTATCTAATATTCATTTATTTCTCCTTGCCATTTCTCCTCTCTAACATTCTGCCTTCCAGGTCAAGCACTTCTCAGTACAGTGCATTAGGTAATACTGGGGACTACTGCTTCAGCCACTTGTTAGCAGGGTGATCTTTTTTTTTTTTTTTCCTTTCGCTCCTTTATTTATTTGTCATTGGTACTTTTTGTATATACATAAAGGTGAGGTTCCCTTTCATACATTTACATATGGCAGGATTTTGTTAAACTCATTCCATGTTTCCTCCCCTTTCCATCCTTCCTCCCTCTTGTCTCCTACTCCACTGATCTTCCTGCATCTTCACGATATCCAATCCCCTCCCCAATCACCCTTCCTTTATTTTGCTCCAGTTGTCACACTTGAAAGAAAAGAGTTGACCCTTGATTTTTCTGATTCTGGCTTATTTCACTTGGCATGATTTTCTCCATTTCCCCATTTACAGGTAAATGCCATTATTTCATTCTTCTTTATGGCTGAGTTCAATTCTGTTGTCTATATATAACACCTTTTCTTGATCATCTTCACCTATTGACAGATATCTGGGTTGCTTCCATAACTTGGATATTGTGAATTGTTCTGCTGTAAACATTAAAGTGCCTATGTCACTATAGTAAGCTGATTTTGGTTCTTTGGGAAAAATACCAAGGAGTGGTTAGCTGGGTCATATGGTGGTTCCATTCCTAGCTTTTTGAGCAATCTCCATACTGCTTTCCAGAGTGGTTGCACTAATTTGCAGTTCCACCAACAATGTATGAGTGCACCCTTTCCCCAATATCCTCAACAGCATTTATTAAGCAGGGTTATCTTGCACCGGTTACTATTGAAAAATTCTGGGCTTCATCAGTAAATTGGGAATGTATTACCAGTATCTACCAAACAGTAGTGAGGTGGAAATAATGCACATGATGGATTTCATGTCCCTGTACTACAGTTGAGAACCCTATTCATGAGACACACCCTGTCCTGGGGACACAACTAACATGAATGTACTTCATAAAATTCACCAGTTAAGTGCTCAGTAAATGTGAGCTACTTCTGTTACCTGTTACTTCCACAGCTATGCCTCATCTATCACCAACACAGGCTGCAGAGCTCCTGACCCATCAGGAAGAGGCTGGTCCCCAACCATCAGCCAAGCAGCAAGGAAAGACATCAGCTCACCTGATCTAGCTCTGATTTTCAGGTGCCTGCTTGAAGTCAAGAATTCTGAAAATGATTTTTTTTTTTGTACTGTGGATTGAATCCAGGGGCACCTGACAACTGAGCCACATCCCCAGGCCTATTTTGTATTTTATTTAGAGACAGGGTCTCACTGATTTGCTTAGCGCCTCACTTTTGCTGAGGCTGGCCTTGAACTTGCAATCCTGCTGCCTCAGCCTCCTAAACCACAGGGATTATAGGCATGTGTCATCACACCCAGCTCTCAGCCCTTTTTTATATTTTATTGAGAGGCAGCATCTCACTGAGTTTCTTAAGGCCTTGTTAAGTTGCCGAGGCTGGCTTTGAACTCATGATCTTCCACCCTCAGCCTCCTAAACTGCTGGGATTACAGGCTTGTGCCACCATGCCCATCCTGAAAATGATTTTTGTAAGCATGGCAATGACCTGGAAGAGCCCCTGCTGCCCACAGACACAGAAATGTCAAGACACAAGCCCAGGATTGATTCACCCATGTCCATGCTTAAGGTACAGTTCTGCAGGAAGATCCCCTTCTTCAGCAACCTGTGCCTAAGGAAGCAGGCTGGCCAGTGCGCCCTGGTTCAGGTGGGAGGTAGGTCCTTTTAGGCATGAGGAGCTTCCCCGCCATTGCCCGCAGGGGGCGCTGTTGACATGGCAATTCTGTCAAGTGGAAAGCCAAGCCAGTTTCAGAGCCAGAGAAACAGGTTCTGTAGTTCCAGAACCTCGTTTTTGTCCTTTAGAAAGTGGTTTTGACAATAAATCTGTGAGGCTTCAATGGGACCCAGAGAAGTTTGTGAAAGAAAGCAAAACACACATTCACAAATTAACCTCTCTACATCTCAGTTTATTCATCTATGAAGGGAGATAACCATAGGTTCCTCCCTGTGGATATCCAAACATGTGGAAAAAAATAAAGTGTCTGGTACCTTGGAAGCACCAGCAGGTGGTGATAGGAGACAAAGTGCCCTGCAGATTCAGAACATCATATCCAGGTCTTGTCTCCTGCCTCTTGGAGCTCCAGCTGCAGAATCAGAAACAAGGCAACTGTTAGCTACACTGAAAGCCCAGGCTGCTTCAGACCTGCCACTGACCTCTCCAGCCTCAGTTTCTTTGTCTACACCACTGATGGGATCTCAGGTCCTCTAAGCCCAGAGAATGACTTACATCTAATCTATGACACGGAGTGCTGTCTATGGGAAGTCACTGCTGACTGATATTTACTCATTCAACACACTGTGCTAACACTCTGGATCTAAGCCCTAGGGATGCAACGTTGACTAACAGGACTCTTGACCTTGTGGAGCTCACAGTCCAGTTAGGAGATGAATACAGCATCAGGCTATAATGAAGGAAAAGCTGGGAGCTGGAAGAGCCCAAAGGAAGCAGCTGTCAGATCCCTGGGAGTCAGTGAAAACACCCTGGAGGAGGAGGAAATGTGGAACATCTAAGGAATGAAAAGGGGTTCTGTGAATATTGAGATGAAGAAAAGGATTTCAGACAGGAAGCCTAGGGTGCAAGTGGATGTGGCACAATCAAGACTTTCATAGCGGCAGGACTGGAGATTTGGACGGGGGGCCCACCAGTCCTCTCCATCCACCCCTGCCTCCTCCAAAGCTACCAAAAGGGAACATTCTTTTTTTTATTTTTAAAGATTTATTTTTTATTTTTTTAGTTGTAGTTAGACACAATACCTTTATTCCATTCATTTATTTTTATGTGGTGCTGAAGATCGAACCCAGGGCCCTGCGTATGCTAGCGAGTGCTCTACCGCTGAACCACAATCCATCCCAGCCCCCCTATCTATGTCCTCAAGTCCTTCCATTTGATCACCCACTGCCCAGGTAAAAGAACTACTTCTTGCTCTCATGGAGGGCTCTTTGTCTAGCAGGGGTCAGAAAGCACAGGCACCAGGAACTCCATTAGCTCAAGTCATGAGCTAGGTACTAGATGTGCACCTAGGTAATGAGCAGGGCACCCAGCACCAAATAGGAGTGATGGAGGATGAGGAAGGCATTCTAGGAGACAGCCAGTCCTCCAGTGGGACACAGTGGCATTTCAGAGCAAGTCTGTGATTTTCTTTTTTTTTTTTTTTTGGTACCGGATATTGAATGCAGGGGCACTTAACCACAGAGCCACATCCCCAGACTTATTTTGTATTTTATTTAAAGACAGGGTCTGTCCACTAAGTCCCCCTCACAGACAGTAAGGCCTTAAGATCAGCTTCTTCCTCCACCACTAACCTCTCCAGAAGCTAGAAGGCAGGAGCAGAGTGCCTGCTCTGGTGTGTGTGACTGGTCCCTGGTCCAGGCCCACTCTGAGTTCCTGCAATCTTCTGACCATAGCAAGTGACTGCCTTAGGGTTGAGAGAGGTTTCAGAAATTTTCTTGGTACATCTCTCCCATGATGGCATCTGCCACCTTTGGGTGATGGCAGGCCGCTGCCAGGCCCTATATGTCCTCACACAGCCTAACTACAGAGGGATGCGCCACAGTGTAGCTTGCCCTTCTCATGTCCATTGAGCCTGGAAATGGGCCCACTTTTTTTGTTGTTGTTCTGGGGATTGAACCAGGGGTGCTTTATCACTGAGCTGTACCCCCAGTCCTTTTTATTTTTTTGTTTTCAGACAGGGTCTTGCTAAATTGCTGAGGGCCTTGTTAAATAGCTGAGACTGGCCTTCAATTTGTGATCCTCCTGCCTCAACCTCCTGAGTCGCTGGGATGATAGTTGTATGCCACTATGCCTGGCTGGGTCCACTTACTTGTAAGAGCCTCTTTTAAAGCCCAGTCATGCCTTGTTGACCTGCCAACAATGACCATGAGGAATGAACTTTTATCTATTTGCTATTCATCTCAAGACCCAACATTTCAATCTAAATTCTTTGGCATAGAATCTTTCTAAAATGGACTATGATTTTCTTCTCTTCTAGCATAGAGATGAAACATCACTAGAACCTGGCCACAGAACCCTACCCTGTGACCTTGGAAGGTCACTTTCTCTGATCTCAAATGTCTTACTCCATAGAAAAGGGTGATCCTGCACACCTGGCAGAGCCACTAAGAAACCACATATGTAAGCAGAGAATGCAGTGGGCAGGTGCTCACCACATGGAGGCTGCCAAAACTGTTTTCTTGATGACTCAGGTTTACATTGTGACCATCAATCATCATTCCGTGACTACTTTCTATTTATCTGACTCCTCAGCCATGGATGTCCAGAAAGCTGAGTTGACCATCACTTCAATTTCCTGACTGTATTGCCTGGAAAGTCTCCTGCCTTTCTGCCCCAGCAGAACCACCCAGAGAAAAGATAAAAACCCAGAGCTAGTTCTCAACTCCGCATGCTTTCACCAATGTGCGAGAAGTAACCCTTAGAGCAAGGTTTCCAGTCAATTGTAGTGGAATTGGGAAAGTGTTGGACCCCAGTGAATGTGACACATGACTGCAAAATCTTATACTTGAGCTTACCTGCTGTGGAGCCCATCAGAACTAGGTTCAAATCCCAGCTGCTTTGTTTGCTAGCTGTGTGACCTGGGACAAGTTATTCAGTCTCTCAGTCTTCATTTCCCAATCCAGGAAGCGGGACTAGTAGTCATATCTATTAAATAGAGTTGCAATGGAAGAGAGACCAGGCATAAAAGCAGAGGCACTTTCTCTTTTTCTTAGATGACCGCCTTCATTCCTATTGCTACTTAGCCTCTTGGTCTGGATAACAAAAAAGTATTGACAGCCATAGAGCACGTGTGATCAGCAAGTCCCATGTGGTTACAAGACAAGGGTCCCTTAGGAAAGACCAATGAACTGTCTCATTCCCCTTCTTGGGAACCACAGGCCAAAAGTCATTCAACCATAGTTGCCCACAACAAATCCTGGAGCAGAGCTGTGAATCCGCCCACCAGTTCCTGGCCTTTGGGGCAGGATTCAGCTTCCCACACTGTATAGTCCAAGAGCAGCGGATGGGGGGGTTGGGCAGGCCTCCTGCAGGCTTCATGAGCTGCAGGCAGTCCCCAGTGGTTAGGTACGTGGGTGGAACCCAGGAGGGGAAGGTTTATGAAAAACAGCTCTTAGTTCAATCTTTGATGTTTGCTTCCTAAAGGGAGGAGGGGTAGGGAGGCTGTCTCTCCTTTACCACACATCGGACTCAAACCAAGCAAAAAGAGGGCAAGTCTAGTGGGGTGGGGCAGAGAGGAGGGTGGGGGGGAAGGGATAAGGAAGACAGAGAAACCGGGGAGAAAGGCACATGACGCAGCAGGAAAGGAGAGGAGAAAGGGAAAGAAGTGGAGAAAGGCAGAGGAAGGACTGGTAGAGAATATGAGGCACCATGACCACTAGAGGGAGAGAGGTGAAACCCCACTCAGCACTTCATGGAGAAGTAGAAAGAATCGCTAAACCCGAACAGGCAATTCTAGGAGTGGAGCGAGTTGCAATGCAGTGGCAGGGCTTGAGCCTCAGCAAAGGTGACTGCATAGCTGGGGCTAGGAGGCTTCAGTCTGGGGACTTTCAGGGCCCCCTTCCCCAATCACTCCTCTGGGAGCCTCCCTCCCAGGGCCAAGCAGGCTGGGAACTGTCCATGGCCCGGTGCTGAAATATCCAGGTGATCACCAGCCTCTCAGGCAGAACCTTGCAGTCATCCTACAAGTACCTGTTAAGCACCTGCTGTATGCCAGCCACTATTCCAAGCACCGAGGAAAGCAGCAGTGGATAAAACATACAAAAATCCCTGTCCTTATGAAACTTACCTTGTAATGGGAGGAGTCAAAGAGGAAAAAATAAAGTCAAGTCCTATGGAGAAAAAGCAGGAAAAGAAAATGAGGTTTAGCAAATGCACCCCAAGCAATGGTCAATGCTGTTCCTTATAAAGGATATAGTGGTGCAGGGAGTGGGCCCTCATATAGGATGTGTTGAGGAGCTGGGGTGCAGCTCAGTGGTAGAATGTATGCCTGGTATGCACAAGGTACTGGGTTCAATCCTCTAGCACCAAAACAAAAGAAAATACAGGATGTGCTGACACTGGATCATGGGTCAGAGAGAATCTCAGCTGAGCAACCTGTCAGAGGTCAGACTCCTTCCCCAATCTCACCCCCAGAAAGTTGCTCATTCTCTTTCTGGGGACTTCTCATTCCTCTACCCTCAGACTACCAAGGCCTCTACTGTACAAGAGAAATTGGTTTCCACACTGTGTGTCCAGCATTAGCTTAGACCTGGATGACCTGAGACACTGGGCTATCGCTAACCCAGATAACCCACTTCCTTACTCTGGCTTCAATTTACTTAAGTAGTACATAAAACAGGAACAGTGATCCCTGACAAGTGAGGAGGTTTGAAGAGGCACCAAAGAAAACATGGTGAGTCTTCTCTGTTGTATACAAGGGAGGTAAAGGATTCCATCTCACTGGAGTCTCAGTTTTCTAAGTTCACTGTGGGGTTTAATCCCATCTAGTGGAATGAATGAAGTGAGTGGCAGCAATGCCTTGCAGATGTTCACAGAGAGCTTTATGGCTTTATTGTTCTTTTTGGAGGTATACCTATTGCATTAGTCTCATTTCTGTTACTCTAATAAATATCTGAGACAATCAATTGATAAAGAGAAAAGGTTTATTTTGGCTCACAGTTCTGGAAGTTCCAGTTCACATCAGTTGGCTGCTTTGGGCCTGTGGTGAGGTAGCACATCATGGTGGGAGTACATGATGGAGCAAAACCATTCACCTCATGGCTAGGAGGCAAAGGAAAGAAAGAGGAAGGGACTGAGTCCCACAGTTCCCTTAGGAAACATTCCTAAAGGCCTTCCATTACCCCCTCCACCTCCCCTCCCCCAGATTGGGGATTGAACCCAAGGGCACTTGACCCCTGAGCTGGTCCCGACTTCTTAAAATTTTTTTGAGGCAGGGTCTCACTAAGTTGCTGAGGCTGGTCTTGAACTTGTAGCCCAGAGTAGCAGGACTATCTGGCATTGCAATTAGGCCACACCTCCCAACAGCACCACCCTGAAAACCAAGTCTTTAACACATGGGCCTTTCAGGGGTATTCAAGATCCAGACTATAGCACTTATCTTGAAAGTGCCTTAGGAAATGATGAGTTGGGATTTGGGAAGAACTTGAGAATCCAGAGACAATTTTAGAAGCTTGTGGGATATTATAATCTCAACATTTAGTGTGTGTCTATAGCATAACAGGTGCTCAATAAGCAATGGAGGGAGGGAGGGAGGGAGAGATGGATGGATGGAGGCATGGAAGGATGAAGGATGGATGAAATAATAAGTTGTTCCATTCAATTCCAAGTGGTAAGAACCATAGGAAAGAAGGTGAAAGTGATTTGAGGCACAGATTCAGGGCAGAATCATTCTTAGTTCCTTCTAGACCGAAAGTTTGTCTGGAGGACTAATGGAATTCATTCTTTCATTCACTCATCATTCATTCACACAATGACACAGAGTGAATGTACTGCTAAGACTTAACACTGGGGACCATGGAACATTCAGGAGGGGACAATTACCTAAATGTGGGGAGGGGCAGGAGGCCAAGGATGGCTTTCTAGTAAGCCTGAAGGGTCTTTTGGGGGAATGACCTCAGGGTTCCAGATCTTGTGCCAATTTTCCAGCTATAAAAAAATCCTACTTTGGATTTCTGGAATCTGTAGCAAGCTGTAATCTGATGGGTGAGGTCTCTGGCCCTAACAAATCTATCTTGCCCCCTCCTATTTTACTCCCATCCCTCCTATCAGCCTTCCCACACCCAGAGCAAGTATCTGCATTGTGCAGAGGACTGATGAGACTCAAAGTAAGAAGGATCAAATGGCAAAATTCCAAGCAGAATGAAAAATAATTGGGGAGCCATGTGACAGCAAGAGGGTCCTGCCCAAGCACCCCTCTACCCCATGCCTTTCTCCAGTACCTCAGACCAGCCACTCACCTCATTCTCCCAGCATCACCTGCAAACCAGCCCCTCTGCCCCCTGCAAACCAAAGCATGACTGGACCTTTAAGTGGGGGAAAAATGCTTCATCATGTTCTGCTTCTCCATGCAAAGCCAGAAACTCCCTTCCCCCTCTTCCCTGCTCCCCAGCGCACTCTCCTTCCAGTAAAACATGGTTAAAGGAACAGCACCATCACTTCCCCAGCTCTCAGGGTCTGCCTAACACCAGTTGTCTGGGCATGAGAGAGGGCAAAGAGAAAGGGATTGGCAGGGATCTTTTTCTGGAGGGTCTGTCAGTCTCTGTCCTGGGGATCCTAAAAGAAGGAAAAAGAGGATAAGCTGGGGGTGCAGTGGGGGTTGAAATAACTGCCTTGGGGAGATTCAGATCTGGGAGGGGAGTCTATTCTGATTTCCAGAGGATGTCAGGGTATCCCTGGGGGTCCTTTCAGCTCCCAATGGAAAAGGAGTACAGGCCAGGTTTGCATGGAGAACTTCCCAGAAAATAGATCCCTAGTGAAACATCCAGGAGTGGGTCCCTGGCCCACTGTGACTTTCTGGACCACTCACCCACCCTGTCATCAGTTCTTATCCGCATAGCACAGGGCCCGGGCAAGAGACAGCTTGCACCCCTCCCCTCTCCAAGGTAAAGGCAAAGGCAGAGATTAACCCCTATGTCCCCAACAAGAAGCAGGCTCTGTCACTGATGAAATGCCAGCCGCAGTGCCACCCCCACTCCCAATGCATCTGACATGAAGCAAAGCCAAGAAAGAGCCCCATAACAAAGCAGTTGCAGAGTCCCCAAACCCAAGGAACCCCTTTTTCTGCCTGACTCCCCACTAGGGCTCATGGGGATGAGGGACTTGAGTAGTAAGAAAGCATCCCACCACTTCCTTGGGAGTGAGAAGGGATGCCTGTGGAGGTGTCAGTTTGTCTGTTGTGGGGTTGGGCTGTGAAAAGTTGAGACTGAGGAGATGAAAAAGAGAAGGAGAAAGATAGATATTCTAGTTGTGGGAAAACGGTTGTCATACCCATAGGCAATATGTGGGCTCCCCTCTAATTCAGCTGGAGACCTTCCTCCACAATGGTCCTGGGTTCTGGAGTTGCAGCTGGTCCCTAGGGCAAGACCCCCTCACTGTACAAAAGGAAAAGCTAGAACTGGACGACAGAACTTGTCCAAGGTCATTCTGCAAGCAAACTACAGAGCTGACCCCAGCATACAGAACTCTGCCCCTCAAACACAGCCCACCTCCCGGCGGTTCAGGAGACCCCTCTGTCCCTTCATTTAGAGGCCCTATTGCTGAGGTCAGCTGCTACCTCCCACTTCCAATCTTGGGCACCACTGCAGACTTTTTAAAGAATACTCTTTCCTCACCACCACCCAGGGGTCCCTCTCTCCATTTTCTGCAGTGTCTCCCATACCCCAATTCAGGGTAGCCTTACTGTCCTTTTCAACTCCAGGTCCTCCTTCCCTATTCCAGAGCCAGCTGCAGAGTTTCTTAAGTCCTCTCCCAGTGGCTGCTCTAGCAATTAGGGGAACACGGTAGGAGTCCCCTATCTATTCTCTACAGCGTACACCGTGCCCCCATTCAACTGCCTGGCTCCCTCATTATTTCGGACCCGCTACAGATTCTCTGCATCTCCTATCACCAAGGCCTAACTATTAGGAAAATCTTGTGCTCCATCCCATGCAAGGGTCCCCTCATTCTAATGATCACAGCATATCTCAACGCTCCACCCCGAAGGCACCCACCCCCGATTCCTACCAAGTCTAATTGTTCTCCCCTATATCAGGTCCCCTCTTTTATTCTAAACACACTAGCAGGGTCTTCCTGCCCGCACTGAGGGTCCCCATTAGTACTCTCCGGAAGTCCTCCACCTCTTGCCCTGACCTCGGGAGACTCCTCAGTCGCTGCGACGATTCCCCTTCACTCCTTGCTCCCCCTGCCCCGCCCCTCTCACTGCGGCTAAGCCGGTCGGCCCCGGGCCGCGGGGGAGGAGGTGGAGAGGGCGGGGCCCGACTCCCCAGCCCCCCACTGCCAAGGGGCTGGACCCGGCCAAGGCGGCTATAAAAGAGCTGGCGTCCCGGAGCTGTCGCAGTGCCGCCCACCCCGTCCCGGCCCCGCGTTCCGGCTCTGCCGGCGGCCCGCACCTGCCTGGCCATGATGAGCTTCGGCGGCGCGGACGCGCTGCTGGGCGCCCCGTTCGCGCCGCTGCACGGAGGCGGCAGCCTGCATTATGCGCTGGCCCGGAAGGGCGGCTCGCGNGAGCTGCTCGGTCTGATCCAGGGTTGCGGCGCCGCGCAGGCGCAGGCGCAGGCCGAGGCGCGCGACGCCCTGAAGTGCGACGTGACGTCGGCGCTGCGTGAGATCCGCGCGCAACTCGAAGGCCATGCTGTGCAGAGCACGCTGCAGTCAGAGGAGTGGTTTCGAGGTGCGCAGGCGCGTGGGGGTTGGGGAGGGGTGCCCCTGCAGCTAGCTGCCCCCTGGGTTGACCCTAGGGCGTGCTGTTGGATTCCTTGTAGCAGAATCAGAGGGCTCACAACTCGGCTTCCCTCGCAAAGTGCATGCCCCCTACTTAAGTAACTTTCACAGGTTTCTTGTAGGACGCCACCAACTCTGGGTTCTCTTTTGGTTGCTCTCCTCCAGATTCTTTGTGCTTCCACTCTGGGGCCCCCTGGTCTGAGATTTTTGCCCATTAGGAACAAAACAAATTGTCTCTAGTTCCAAAGTAGCGCTGGCTTCTGGTCATTAGTGCATACCCTGTAAGTGCCGCCCATCTCCCTTTCCTGCACTCTGCTGGGTCTCCATTCTTCTGCCCCTACCCTAGTAGGCTCCGCCCCACTACCTGCTCCGTGCCTAATGCCCCCACCTTAATCTGCAGTGCGGGTTGAAATGGGTGGGGCATTTTCACATCCTCTCTCCCCAGGTGCGTCACCACAACCAATGACCAAGAATGGCTGAGGCTGGCCTCTTCACTATTTTAAATCCCCTCTCTTAAGCAACCTGGAACCTTCCCAAATCCCCACCACCACCCAACTCCACGTAGTCCTGAGTCAGCTGGACTGCAGCTATCCTAAAGCTGTGCCCAGCAGCTGCAGGGTGACCTTGACCAACATTAGCCCTCTCTGGTTTTCATTTCTTTTTGATTGAAAGAGCTGGGTGGACCAAATGACCTTCTCAGTCTGGAGACTTATATGATCCCAGCTGAAACTGTTTGTAAAACTGCTTTGTTCTAGGGAGAGTGCAGAGGCTTCAATGATTTTCAAATGAGTTTGCAATCCACAATAGGTTAGAATTCTCACCCACCTGGACAGATTTCTAAGTCTTTGCCAGTACTGGCAGGGAAAGCCAGGAATGCTCATTTGGATGCTTGGAATATCCCATTCCTTTTCTACCCATCTGCAGTGGCAGAACCCCTCCCCCATCTCTGCAGCAAGGCCACTCCCAGAGGGGAATTCTGTTCTCTTGAATTTGCCCTTCACTCAGGCAAACCATCCCAGGGCTTGTGGTCCAGACAGCTGGCTTCTCTCCACCAAGACTCAGGCTCTCAGTGCTGTTATGTGGGGATTCAGGATGTTCATTTTCAGGGGATGTAAACCAATCTAAAGGCCTCCACTGGCCCCCTCAAGGTCTTCTGAGAACTAGGAGCCTGTGGGTGGCAGGGGCCAGGGTGTGGCTGCCATCAACTGGGAGGTTCCTGTGCTATGCAATGCGCAGCCAAGTTGAGGACGGAATAGAAGGGCTGACACCCAGGACCTTGGACTTGCAGTGATCTTGGACTCTGCCCAGAAGTCTGTAAGGAAGGTACCATGGCTGCATGATGACTTGATTGCTCAGAACTCTCATGCCTTCAAAGGTCACAGGCTCATTAACAAGTTCAGCCACAAGCCTCCAGCATTCAGCTCAGTTAAACCTCATGGGCAAAATTTCACATCTGAGTCTCCAGCAGTGCCGGCCCCTTGCTGGGGAGCTGGACCTGGTACTGGGACCAGAAATGAGAGCTTCCTGTCCCCTGAAGGTTGATATAAATTTCTAGGTTGAGGGAGACTGAGTCTAGTCTTTGGAACCAGATATAATCACTAGATTTGAATCCTACTCTGCCACTTACTAGCTAGGTGGCTTTAGGCTGGATCACTTGCCTTTCTCATAGCATAGAGTGAGGTAAGCATCCACCATGGTGCCTGGCACCCACTAACTCCCCAACCCATGTGTGTCACCTTCCAGATCTAGGCATTGGAACCCAAATCTAGGTGTGTCTAACCCTGTGCCCTGCTCCCTTCTCTACCTAGTGAGGCTGGACCGACTGTCAGAGGCAGCTAAAGTGAATACAGATGCCATGCGCTCAGCCCAGGAGGAGATAACTGAGTACCGACGTCAGCTGCAGGCCAGGACCACAGAGTTGGAGGCTCTGAAAAGCACCAAGGATTCCCTGGAGAGGCAGCGCTCTGAGCTAGAGGACCGTCATCAGGCTGACATTGCATCCTACCAGGTAGACATAGGGACAAACTGCCTCTCCTGGTTGAGTGACCTGTACAAGTCACTCCCCTTCCCTGAGCAGGATGCAGTGGTTAAGACCATGGTTCTTGGAGTTAGACATACCAGGACTTTGTAGCTGTGTGACCCAGGAGAGTTTTCGGCCTGTCTGAACTTAAATTTCTTCTCCGCAGTGACAAGGTAAAGAAAGAAAAACAAAAACTAACACTTGCTTTACAGAACTTTGAAGATTAAAAAGAGAGACAGACTTTGAAGTGCTCAGTAGGACATCCAATTAATAGTAACCTGTGTGTAGCCTGGGGAGGGCCTTGGCAGATTCCTCCAATTAAAGATAACTTTCAAAAAACAGCATGTAAGTAATATATAGTGATCGTAGAGTTTTAGGAAGCAGAGAAACAAATAAGAGAAAATAAAAAGTGATAATAGTTCTCTTTAAGCTGTGGCTGCAGTGGGCCTAGGGTGAGATGACAAGTTTTATCTTGTATTTAATATGCTTTTGTGTATTGTCCCTGTCATTAGATCATCAAGAACAGATGTTTTCAAGCCTTGATGATGTGGCAGGCAGGCTCTTTGGGGCACTGGGGAAGCAGTAAGGAGAAAATGCAGATAAGGCTCTGGTTCCACTGAGCATTTGCTTTTTTTTTTTTTTAATATATATATTTTTAGTTGTAGATGGACACAATATTTTTATTTTATTTATCTTTTTGTGGTACTGAGGATCGAACCCAGGGCCTCACACATGCGAGACGAGCACTCTACTGCTGAGCCATGACCCCAGCCCCCCCACTGAGCATTTTCTAATTTTAAGAGATCTGTGAAAATTCACACATCATCTCATGACCAGGCTAGCATCTGAGACATTTCATTCTAGACCTTTCCTCAAGCTGAGATTTTTGCTTCAGATTTTTCCATGTCCACAAATGAGGACCCTGAAGCTTTGATAGGATGGGGTTTGGTCCCACTTGAGCCTTACTGGGAAGGGCAGCTTGGGCTTACACAGCCAGCCCCAGATATCCTGGTGATAAGGGATAGGCATTAACTAGAGAGTGACACATATGATCTGTCATCCCCAGGAAGCCATTCAGCAGCTGGACACTGAGCTGAGGAACACCAAGTGGGAGATGGCAGCCCAGCTCCGAGAATACCAGGACCTGCTGAATGTCAAGATGGCTCTGGATATTGAGATTGCTGCTTATAGGTGAGTTGGGCCAGGAGCTGCTGAATGGCAGAAAGCCCTTGTGTTTTAGGTGAAACCTTGGGTTTCAAGTTCTATTTAGGCAACATGGCTGTTTAAAGACAGAAGCCATTTTTTAAAAATTTTGATAATATGAATGACATAATATTTGCCAATTAACCATCTTAAATATCAGTTGTATTAAGTACATTTGCACTGTTGTATAACCCTATCACTATCCATCTCCAAAACTGTTTTTTATCATCTTGAACTCAAACTTCATCCCCTGTTCTCTCCTTTCCTTAGCCCCTAGTAACCCTAGTAACCCCTAGTACCACCAGTCTACCCCTCTGAGAGGCAGAAATCTTTTTTTTTTTTTTTTTTGTGGTACTGGGGATTGAGTCCAGGGGCGCTTAACTACTGAGCCACATCTCCAGTCCTTTTTTATATATTTTATCTAAAGGTCTCTCTGAGTTGCTTAAGGCCTCTTTAAGTTGCTGTGGTTGGCTTTGAATTTGAGATTTTCCTGCCTCAGCCTCCCGCCGCTGTGATTACAGGTGTGTGCCACCATGTCTGGCAAAGGCAGAAATCCCGACAGTGACTTAAGGAGTTAAAACTCTTCTTTTCTTCAAATCCAGTCAGCCAGAGGCCTGCTCTGGAGAGAAATAGATACTTAAATTGTCAGAGGCTTTTACAACTCTATCCTTTAGAATTTCTTTCTTTCTTTTTCTCTTTTTGGTACTACAAATTGAATCCAGGGTACTTTACCACTGAACCACACCCCCAGCCTTTTAAAATTTTTTATTTTGAGACAGGGTCTCACTAAGTTACTTAGAGCCTCATTAATACTAAGTCTGGCTTTGAATTTACAACCCTCCTGTCTCAGCCTCCTGAGTCTCTGGGATTGTAGGCACATGCAACTACACCTAGTTCCTTTAGAGTTCCTTTGGTTTCTAAGCGTTCATTTCTTGGGGAAGTAAAATGGAGATGATAATAACAGGATCCATATCATGGGTTGTTGGGTGAGCTAATCCTATTAAACTAATCGAAGTAATACATGTACATGGTAATCACCCTTACTTAGTAAGGGTGGCTCTGAGAAAGCCAGTCCCCCTGGATGAGCCCTTCTGGTTTAGCAGGTCTGAGGAACAGGGCTGACCCCCATGAGGACCTTTCCTAGTTGCAGACTGATGACTTTTGACTTTCCATCTGTTGACTTTACTTTTTTTTCCCCTGAGGTGCTGGGGATTGACCTAGGGCCTTGTGCATGTGAGGCAAGCACTCTTCCGACTGAGCTATATCCCCTCAACCCCCACCTGTTGACTTTATTTAGTCTATAATTCGCCCTCCATGCTAGGGATTGAATCTAAAGTTACATTACCACTAAGCTACACCCCCAACCCTTTTTTATTTTGAAACAGGGTCTTGCTAAGTTGCCCAGGTTTGGCCTCAAACTTGTGATCCTCCTGCTTCAGCCTCTCCAGTAGCTGGGATTACAGACATGTGCCACAACCCCTGGCTCTAATCTCTAATCTTGTTATTCAAAGTGTGGTTCATGAATTAGCAGAATCAATGTTGTCTAGTACCTAGTTAGACTTAGGCCTTGTCCTTGGCTACTGGATCAGGATTTGCATTTGGCTCCTAGGTGATTTGTGTGCTGTTAACTTTGGGAAGTACCAGGGGCTAGGGTTGTGACTCAGTGGTAGAGCGCTTGCCTAGCATGTGCAAGGCCCTGGGTTCAAGTCTCAGCACTATATAAATAAATAAAATAAAGGTCCATTTACAACTAAAATAAATACATGTTTTTTAAAAATTGGGAAGCACCAGTCTGTAGGGGTTACCCCTGCATTCACTGTAAGGCAAGCACTCTGCTAAATCCTTTTTATTCACTGTTTGAATGAAACAACCCTCTGAAGTAGGAACTCTTATGATCCTTTTTTTTTTTTTTTTTTTGGTTAATTATGTATTTTTTAGTTGTTGATAGACCTTTATTTTATTTATTTATACATGGTGCTGAGAATCGAACCCAGTGCCTCATTCATGCCAGGCAAGTGCGCTACTGCTGAGCCCCAGCCCCAGCCCAAATGATCGTCTTTTTATCAATAAGGAAATTGAACCCTTAAGAGCTTGAATGACTTGGCCAACGTCACTATCTAGTTAGTAGCAAAGCCAACAGGAGGAACTGTTTCTACTACCCTCTTTCTAAAACCTAAAGGATAATGATAAAGAGTGACAGGAAAAATTCAAATGACAATATTGTAAGACCTCTTAAACTAAATTTATCAATGTGGAATTGCTTGCTTCCTGCTCTCTCTTTCTCTCTCTGTCCTTTATTTATTATTATTATTATCATCATTATTTTTGCAGTACTGGTGATCAAACCCAGGACTAGGCAAGTATTCTGTTGCTGAGATCCACCAGTTTTACCACTTTTGTTTATGTAGGAGCTCTCTATTATGGACCATTCTTCAGGTGTGGAAAGGGGAGTTGTTTAATTTCACAAATTGCAGTGTCCACTGCATTAAGTAAGAACAACCCCATAGGAGTATAGGTCTAGAGGTCACTTGGATGATGTGCTGAATGACTTTCTCCATTCTCCAAAGTGTTTATTTCTGGAGGTGTCACTCAGGGGTAGAGTGCATGCTAAGTATGTGCAAGGCTCTGGGTTTGATCCCTAGCACCTAAATAAATAAACTAACTACTAATAAAAAGGAATAAAAATGTCAAGCACAGTGGCACACACTGATAAGCCCAGCAACTTGGAAGGCTGAGGCAGGAGGATTTCAAATTCAAAGTCAGTGTGGATAACTTAGTGAGACCTTGTCTCAAAATAAAGCTGAAATGTAGATGTAGCTGAGTGGTAAAGCAGCCACAGACTCAATCCTTATTACCGTGCCCCCACCCCCCTCAAAAAAACTATCATTCATTCATGTTCCTTCCCTCACCAAAGTTCATGTCATTGGATGCCATGGAGCTTCAGGATACCCTAGGAAGACCCCAAACCAACAAATCTGCTCTGAGTTAATAGAGTAATATGTTCCACTATCCATTTTGCAGAAAACTTCTGGAAGGTGAAGAGTGTCGGATCGGCTTTGGCCCAAGTCCTTTCTCTCTTCCAGAGGCACTCCCGAAAATTCCCTCCATATCCACTCACATAAAAGTCAAAAGTGAAGAGAAGATCAAGGTGGTAGAAAAGTCAGAGAAGGAAACTGTGATTGTGGAGGAACAGACAGAAGAGATCCAAGTAACTGAAGAAGTGACGGAAGAAGAGGAGAAAGAGGCCAAAGAGGAGGAAGGCAAGGAAGAAAAAGAGGGAGAAGAGGAAGAAGCAGAAGAGGGAAAAGAAAAAGCAGAGTCTCCCTCAGCAGAAGAGGCTGCATCCCCAGAAAAGGAAACCAAGTCCCCTGTGAAGGAAGAAGCCAAGTCACCAGCTGAGGCCAAGTCCCCAGTGAAAGACGAGGCCAAGTCACCAGCTGAGGCCAAGTCCCCAGCCAAGGAAGAGGCTAAGTCACCAATCGAGGCCAAGTCTCCAGAGAAGGCCAAGTCCCCTGTGAAAGACGAAGCAAAATCACCAGCTGAGGCCAAGTCTCCTGAGAAGGCCAAGTCCCCGGTGAAGGAAGAAGCAAAATCACCAGCTGAGGCCAAGTCTCCTGAGAAGGCCAAGTCCCCAGTAAAAGAAGAGGCAAAATCACCAGCTGAGGTCAAGTCTCCTGAGAAGGCCAAGTCCCCAGTGAAGGAAGAAGCGAAGTCCCCAGAGAAAGCCAAGTCCCCAGTGAAGGAAGAAACAAAGTCCCCTGAGAAGGCCAAGTCGCCAGTGAAGGAAGAGGCCAAGTCTCCAGTTGAGGTAAAATCCCCTGAAAAGGCCAAGTCCCCAGTGAAAGAAGAAGCAAAGTCCCCAGAGAAAGCCAAGTCACCAGTGAAGGAGGAGGTGAAGTCCCCAGAGAAAGCCAAGTCCCCAGCGAAGGAAGAAGCAAAGTCCCCAGAGAAAGCCAAGTCCCCAGTGAAGGAAGAAGCAAAGTCCCCAGAGAAAGCCAAGTCCCCAGTGAAGGAAGAAGCAAAGTCCCCAGAGAAGGCCAAGACTCTAGATGTAAAGTCTCCAGAAGCCAAGACTCCAGTGAAGGAGGAAGCACAGTCCCCTCCAGACACCAGATCCCCTGACAAGGCCAAAAGCCCTGTCAAGGAGGAGGCCAAATCCCCAGAGAAGGTCAAATCCCCTGAGAAGGAGGTCCCAAAGAAAGAAGAGGTGAAATCACCCGTGAAGGAGGAGGAGAAACCCAAAGAGTCCCCAAAGAAGGCAGAAGAGAAGGCTCCAGCCACACCCAAAACTGAGGAGAAGGACAGCAAGAAAGGCGAGGCTCTCAAGAAGGAGGCTCCAAAGCCCGAGGTGGAGGCCAAGAAGGAAGCTGCTGTCGAGAAGCCCAAAGAATCCAAAGTTGAGGCCAAGAAGGAAGAGACAGAGGATAAGAAGAAAGCAGCGACCCCGGAGAAGGAGGCTCCTGCCAAGGCGGAGGTGAAGGAAGAAGCTAAACCCAAAGACAAGACTGAGGTACCCAAGAAGGAAGCCGAACCCAGCAAACCAGCAGAGAAGGAACCAGAAAAGCCAAAGAAAGAAGAGGCAGCAGCAGTACCCGAAAAGAAAGACACCAAGGAGGAGAAGGCCGCAGAGGCCAAGAAGCCAGAGGAGAAACCCAAAACGGAGGCCAAGGCCAAGGAGGACGACAAGGGTGTCTCCAAGGAGCCCAGCAAGGAGGCCCCCACACCCAGCAAACCCAAGACGGAAAAGGCTGAAAAATCCTCTAGCACGGACCAAAAAGACAGCAAGCCTGCAGAGAAGGCCACAGAGGACAAGGCCACCAAGGGGGAAAAGTAAGGCAGTAAGAAAGGAACCCCAGAGCAGCCAAAGAAACTCAGGAGGGTCCCAGAACTCAAGGGTCAGTCTAATGAATTTTCATTTTTTTCCTCCCTTTTTGTTCTATAAGAAAAAAAACATGCTTTGATGTCGGGCCTTCCTTCACCAAACAGGATTTTCTGTTAACAATATGGTAGCAAGAGAGGGCACTCCCAGTTCCTGACCCCCTCCCCACCCCATGTCCCAAACCCTCTCCAGGCGATGGACAACTATGTTATGATAGCTTATGTAGCCGAATGTGATAATATGCCGAATGCTACACGTAAACACTTGACTACAAAAACTGCCCCCCTCCTCTCCAAATAAGTGCATTTACTTCCTGTATGTACTGACAGATGACCGCAATAATGAATGAGCAGTTAGAAACACATTATGCTTGAGATGTCTTAACCTATTCCCGAATGCCTTCTGTTTTCCAAAGGAGTGGTCAAGCCCTTGCCCAGCACTCTCTTATTCTGCAAGAGCGGGAGCCCATGAGGCTGGGCACTGGCCACTGAATCACAACAGGGCGCACTTTCCACTGGAGTCCACTTTCAATTGCTTCTGTGCAATAAAACCAAGTGCTTCTAAAATGAAAATGTGGTTGTTGTTATTTATTTTGTTCACCTGGGAAGGCTCAGGGCAGGACATGGGAGGTCCAGGTGCACACTTAACTCTGCATGGGGACTGAATGAGCATCAGAATTCTCTTGTGACTCTGGGGTGATTTGCACTGCCCTCTCTGGGGCTATTTCCTGGGCACAAACCACATACCACATACCACATATATATGCTGGGTGCTTTATTTTTATGATTTGTGGACTGGTAGCCTGGGGAATATTTTTTTTTTTTTGTGGGGTGGGTACTGGGGATTGAATTCAGGGGCACTCTACCACTGAGCGACAGCCTCAGCCCTATTTTGTATTTATTTAGAGACAGGGTCTCACTGAGTTGCTTAGTGCCTTGCTTTTGCTGAGGCTGGCTTTGAATTTGCAATCCTCCTGCCTCAGCCTCCTGAGCCGCTGGGATTATAGGTGTGCGCCACTACACCTGGCCTGGGACATGGTTTCTGAGCATAGTCCATAGACCATCTTTAGCAGCATCACCTGGGAACTCTGTAAACTTGGAGATGCTTTGACTCCATCCTAGGCTATTGAATCACAATTTGAGAGGAAAGCCTGGGAAAGTGCCTATTTACCAACTCCCAGTTGATTCCAGTACATACCAATGTGGGTCTAGGAAGACTGGACTGTTTATAGGCTCTGCATGCTAGGTGGGAGGAACCTTACCATGCGGGGCTATATGTAGGTATGTAGTGCAAACTACAGTGACCACTTCTTTAGGAATAATTTATCAATAGTCATCTAATTGACCTCCAATGTGCTTCTCTGGACATGAATTTGTGGTCCTCTTCTAGATTCACAGGTGTCTTTTTACTGTTAAATCATTGTGCAGTTTTTAATTTCAGGCCTTTTTACTAGACACCTTTCCAGGAATTGCTTCTGCCCCTTCCTCAGCCAGTTGGTTTTTAGGGAGCCTCTATATTTCAAATTTCTCTGTATCACTGGTCACTGATGATTGATCCAAGGATGGCCACCTGAGCCAATGAGAGCTCTTTCTTGGGGTTTTGAACTTGGGATCAGAGTAGCTGGGAGTCGTCTGGTTGTGGAAGGCAGTCAATTGGGAATCAGGAGCTGTGAGTAGCCATGTTTCTAGCCTTGTGGTAAAGCTAGTCAAAGCAAGTTAGAGACAAGGTTCCTAGAAAGCCATAGTAGGTTTCATGACCTTTCCATAGATTGTTGGCCATTACTTGTGCCAAGAAATCTCCCTCTGCCAAATCATTTGAGTTATAGCTCTGTCATTTGCAACCATAAGAGTTCTGAATAGGATAGTGACTAAAAGGAATGGTTGTTGGTACGCTAGAAACCAGGGGTGATCTCTCAGGGAACAAGCAAATAACCTCTTTAAAATACTATCCATGGTCAACTCTTTGTATCAGGGTCCACATGTCACCTTTGGTACCCATTTTCCATCTGTGAAAAGGTCTGAAGTGCACTTTAGACAGTTTAGGGTGGTCACATTTAAACAAAGGGGTGCTTAAATGTTTAAATGCCACTTTAGAAGTGGTTTTGATTTGCTTTTGCTCCAAGTTACCAAACATGCCCAAGCACTCCACAAAACCCTAAGCATTAATTAAAAAAAATTTTTTTTTGTAGTTGTAGATGGACAGAATGCCTTAATTTTACTTATCTTTATGTGGTGCTAAGGATCAAACCTAGTGGTTCACATGTGCTAGGCCAGTGCTCTGCCACTGAGCTACAGCCCCAGCCCCTAAGCATTAATTTTTTGAGCAGCTCTGTCCTAGAGAAATCAAACAGACCTCCTTAGGTCCTAGCCCATAGCTATAGCATCTGAATATCAAGCTGGTATCCTGGAACCCAGGAAATATCTTCACGTGTCTTATCTGAAAAATGTTACAGTTGTCTGAGTACCCACAATTGCTTATAATAACAAGTTATCATTTTTTGAGATAACCATGTTTTTACATAAATTCTCTCTAATCCACATGGGCAGTTTCCAAGATAGATTTTCTTTAATTTTTTTAGTTGTCAGTGGGCTTTTATTTTGTTTATTTATATGTGACTCTGAGAATCAAACCCAGTGTCTCACACATGCTAAGCAAGCACTCTGCTACTGAGCCACAACCTCAGCCCCTCCAAGGTAGATATTTTGATGCCTATTATAAAAGTAAGAAAACAGGTGAGGTGGTTTGCCCAAAGCTTGTAAGTGGAGCCAGGATTTGAACCCAAACTCTCCCAGTTTGCCTGGGATAGAGCAGTTTCCTAGGACATACAATTTTTAATGTTAAATCCAGGAATGTCTTAGACAAACGGGGATGAGTCTTCCCACCCCAATGTTTGGGCAACCACTTCAGCACATTTCAAAATATTGCCAGTGACAAAACCTGACATCTGGATTCAAGAGCTGCAGGGAAGTCAGTGGGTCACCATCTTGGTTCTTGGCTCTGTTTATCTCAATGTTGGCTTCTGTGATAGGCATCTTCTAAAATAGCTCCAGTGATCCCCATCTCATGGTATTCATGCTCTTGTCATCCTCTCCCCTCGAATGTGAGCCTGACTTTGTGACTTGCCTCTAATGGTGAGACAGTATCAAAGGATGGGATGTCATTTCTGAGAGTAGGTTACAAAAGCATTCTGGCTTTTTTTTTTTTAATAGAATTTTTTAAAAATATTTTTAGTTGTTGATGGACTTTATTGTCTTTATTTTTATGTGTTGCTGAGGATCAAACCCAGTGCCTCATGCATGCTAGGTGAGCACACTACCACTGAGCCACAACCCCAGCCCGCATTCTGGCTTGTTTTTGTCTTTTTTTGGAACTGGGGGTCGAACCCAGGGCTTTGTGAATGCAAGGCAGACGCTTTGCCACTGAACTACATCCCAGATCTCTGGCTTATTTTGAAGGCTTTTTCATTTGATCCTTCTGATGGAAATCAACTTCCTTGTTGTGAGCTGCTCCAAGGAGAGGCCCACATGGCAAGGAATTGAAAGAAGTCTTGGCCAAAAGTCAGTGAGGACCTGAAGGTCTCTGTCCAACAAGGAACTAAATTCTACTAGAAACCATGTGAAGCCAGGTACAGTGGTGCATACCTGTAATTCTAGTGGCTTGGGAGGCTCAGGCAGGAGGATTGTGAGTTCAAAGCCAGCTTCAGTAATTTAGCAAGGACCTAAGTAACTTAGTGAGAACCTGTCTCTAAATACAGAAAAAGGGGGCTGGGATTATAGCTCAGTAGTAGAGGCTTGCCTAGCATGTGTGAGGCACTGTGTTCAGCACTATGTAAAAATAAATATATAAATAAAGTTTAAAAATATATATTCATATACATATACATATATACATATATATACACATATATATGTGTGTGTGTATATATATATATATGGGCTGGGGATGTGACTCAGTGGTTAAGTGCCTCTGGGTTCAATCCCTGGTACCCCACCCCCAAAAAAAGGAAAAGAAAAAAAAAGAAAATGTAAGTGTAGAAGCAGATCCTCCCCAATTGACTCATGAGACTGCAGCCCTAGAAACCACCCTGATTGCAGCCATGTGAGACATTAAGGATGAGCCACCCAGCTAAGCTGCATTTGAGTAAATAAATGTTTATTATTTTGAAGTCACCAAGCCTTGGGATAATTTGTTACACAAAAATAGGTAATATAGCTTCTCTCTCAGGGAGGCCTTCTCTACATGAAGATTCTCAGTACCTAGGGGCTTGCACCATTCTAGGTACAAATCAGAGGAGAGAGATTCTGCACCCACCAGTTGAAACCATAGTCTGGGGCTGCCGTTGTGGTTCAGCGGTAGAGCGCTCACCTCACGTGCAAGGCCTTGGGTTCAATCCTCAGCCCCACATAAAAATAAATAAATAAAGGTATTATGTTCAACTACAACTAAATAATAAAAAAGAAAAAAGAAACCATAATCTGAGAAGTGATCTGATTGTATGACTGGGTCATATGCCCAAACTGAAATTAATCACTGTGGCCAGGGAGGATGGAACACACTGATTGAACTTCATAGGTCACATGCCAAGCTGTAGACCCAAGGATGGAGTCAGCCCATCTAAATCACATAAACAGGACCTGATATTTCAAAACCTAGGGTAAGAGAGGATCCTGAAAGCTTCCAGAGAGACAGAGTGGGTTGTTAGGGTGGACCATTTAGAAATCTGTACTAATAAGCTACTGTGGTACATGCCTGTAATTCCAGCGGCCCAGGAGGCTGAGACAGGAGAATGGAAAATTCAAAGTCAGTGTCAGCAACTTAGTGAGGTGTGCTGAGCAACTCAGTGAGACCCTGTCTCTAAATAAAATATAGAGTAGGGCAGGGGATGTGGCTCAGTGGTAAAATGCCCCTAAGTTCAATCCCCAATACCCACCCCCCAAAATAAGTAGTAGTCTATACTGATAAACAAAGTGTAAGAGTAGAAAAAGGATAATTTCAGGCATACAAAGTCTCAAAAATTTACTTCCTATAAATTACTTGGGGACGTGCTCCAACAAAAGAACATAAATCATAGGCTGGGAATGTAGCTTTGTAGTAGTAGAGTGCTTCCCCAGCAGGTGTGATGCCCTGCATTCAATATCCAGAACTATGAAAAAAAACAAAAACAACAACAAAAAAAACAAAAACCCACATACCAAGAAACAGAATCTCTAGCAATACAGAAAACAAGGACAGTAGTCTGGGAATGTAGCTCAGTAGTAAAGTGCTTGCTTAGCATGCATGAGGCCCTGGGCTTGATCCACGGCTATACACATACACAGACTACAACTAAGAAGAGAGAGGTAGGGACTCTCTGACTCTCTGGAATAATAACAAAGAAGTGTTGAAGGACAAGAGCTGTGCAGTTCCTATTTATCCAGACTAGGGTGGGTGTATAGGAAGAAGGAGAGTTCCAAGGGGAAAAAAAATTGAACTGATAAATTATTTGACTTGATTGACTAGGTGCAAAATTGAATTGAAAGCCTTTCACTGAAGCTTTTGGAGATTTTAGGAAGATTTAGTCAAGTTCAAAAACAAAACAGACAATAAAAGCAAGGCAATTATCAACTTCAGGACAATCAAAAAACCATGTATAAAAGGAAGTATAATTATGATACACTAGCCAATTTAAAGATCACAACATTTACATAATACATCATGAAAGCAATTAATTTGGATTAAACAAAAAAGTACGATAAATATATAAGAAGTATGAGTAAAGGAGAAGGGGTGTAAGTGATTGATCAAAAATATTTCTGTGTGAGTCCCTGAGTTTAATCCCCCAACACCACCACCATGACAACAACAAATCACTCGTCTCTCCTAATAGAAAGTTTAGGGGAAAAGCTCAAATTAATAAATCAAAGAAAAGATGTAGAACCAGGCACAATGGTGCTGCCTGTAATCCCAGCTACTAGGGAGGCTGAGACAAGAAGATCCTAAGTGTAAGGTCAGCCTGGGCAACTTTGCAAAACCCTGTCTCAAAATAAAAAAGGTCTGAGGATAGAGCCCAATGGTAAAGAATTTGCCTTTACATGTGCAATGCCCTGGGTTCAATCCCCAGTACTGGGGGAAAAAAAAACAAACAAACTAGGAATAAATTTTTTTAAAGTATTTGTTTTTTAGTTGTTAATGGACCTTTATTTTATTCATTTATTTATACACAGTGCTGAGAATTGACCCAGTGCCTCACACATGGAAGGCAAGTGCTCTACCACTGAGCCACAACCCCAGCCCCAAAACTAGGAATAAATTTAACAAAGGAGGCAAAAGACTCCTTGTTTTCAGTTTTATTCAGAGACATTAAAGAATTAAAAAAATTTTAGGGTGCAGTGATTGCATACCTGTAATCCCAGTGACTCAGGAGACTGAGGCATGATAAAAAGGACTGGGGATGAAGTTCAGTGGTAAAGGCCCCTAGGTTCAATTCCCAGTACAAAAAAGGAAAATAGATAGATAGACAGATAAAGTAAATAAAAAGACATCCGTATTTATGGGTTGGAAGACTTCATAGTGTTTAGATGGCAATACTGCTGAAGGTGATTTGCATATTTACTGCAACCCCTAACAAAATTCCCATGGCTTTTTTCCTCCAATAATGGAAAAGCTCATTTTCAAATTTATATGGAAATTACCAAACTTACCAGTTACCCCAAATTACCAAAACAAAGTGAAAAAGAATAACACAATTGGAACAACCATACTTACTAATTTTACTTTCTGAAAACATACTACAAATCCACAGTAATCACAACATTGTGGTACTGACATAAGGATAGACATATAGACCAAGGGAATAGAACTGGGAGTCCAGAGCTAAACCTATTCATCTGTAGTCAATTGAACCTAGGAGTACTTTACAACTGACCTACATTCCTGGCATCTTTTTTTTTTTTTTTTCAATTTTTGTGTTTTTGTTTTTTAAACAGGGTGAGATGAAAGTCAAAAGATAAAAGCACATATTGATAAAGCAGGATCAGGATATTTATTTTTTATATATACTTAATGAGTACTAAGAGGCCTCCATAATTTTTAAAGGAAGTATAGGATTTTATTTGCAAAGCGTATAGCACATTTTCAAAGAACAATATTTTCTCCTTTTTGATTAATTGAATGATTCATTCATTCATTGAAAAAGGAGAATCTAAAGTGGATATTTTAAGGCTATTTTAAAATGCTAAAATCATACAGCAGTGAAGACAATGAATCCAGAAGTAGGAGGCAGTGAAGGAGGAGATTCAGTGAGGACTTGGGAGTGTAGGCGTNCCCCTCCCTTTCCTCCCACCCCTCTGCCCTATCTAGATTTTGTCTATTCCTCCCATGCTCCCCCTCCCTACCCTACATGAGTCAGCATCCTTACATCTGAGAAAACATTCAGCATTTGGTTTTTTGGGATTGGCTAACTTCACTTAGCATTATCTTCTCTAACTCCATCCCTTTACACAATGGTATATTACTCAGCAATAAAAAAGTTAACTCTTGATGGATCAATGATCTAAGTATAAGAATTACAACTATAGCTGGGCATGGTGGCACATACCTGTAATCTCAACAAATCAGGAGGCTAAGGCAGGATGATCATAAATTTGAAGCTAGCCTGGATATGGCACCAAAAGCATGAGCAACAGATTAGAAAATTGATACACTGAGCTTCATGAAAAGTTTTAGATTTTGTGTACCAAAAGACTTTGTTAAGAGAGTGAAAAGGAGAATGAGAGCATAACTCAATGGTAGAGAGCTTGGCTAGCATGCTGGAGGCCCACTTTGATCCCCACCTCTGCAAAACATTTAAAAAATAAAAATGAAGACCTACAAAATAGAAGAAAACATTCAAAAGTCATATACCTGATAAGGGCCTAGTATCTAGAATATTTAAAGAGTTTAATCCAAAAACAGGCAAAGGATTTATGATAGCCATTTTATCTTAATCTCCTAACAGACTAAATTGTCACTGAGTTGTTCACTTCAGAATGATTAATTTTATGTTATGTGAATTTCACCTCAATAAGTTATTTTGAAACATTTTTTAAAAAATTTTCTCTTTAGTTGTAGGTGGACACAATATCTTTCATTTTGTGTGGTGCTGAGGCTCAAACACAGCGACTCACGTGCACTACCCGAGTGGTCTACCACTGAGCCTCAATCCCAGCCCCTGAAACTTTTTTATTGTGGCAAAATACACATAACAAAATTTACAAGTGACAACATTTAGTACATATACCATGTTGTGCGACCATCACTTTTTGTTCCAAAATATTTTTATCGTTTTCTCAAAAAGAAAACCCAGTACCCATTAGCATTCAGTCATTCCGTTTTCCTCTCCTCCAGTCCCTTGCAGTCTCTAAGGTCCCTTGCAGTCTCTAATCAGTCCACTTTCTGTCTCTATGCCTTTGCCTATTCTAGACATTTCAGAGAAATGAGATCATAAAATATGTGATCCTTTTTGTTTGTCTGCTTATTTTGTCTATTTCCTTCTTCTACCAAGAAAATATGGGAGGAGGGAGGTATTTTTGTTGTTGATATGACTTTTGCAAAACAATAGTCAAATATGAATGTCAGCTTTATGTAGTACATGAATGATTATAAAAAAAATAATAAAAAGGTCTGGAGGATGTGGTTTAGTAGTAAAGCACCCTTGGTTTCTATCCCCAGTAATAAAAAACACAAAGAAAAAAAAAAAAGAAATACTTATTGATTTCTTTGTGCACCAATCTGTGTAAGGTCTGAGAGCTCTAGAGGTAAACAAAACACAAGTGGGTTTTCTGCCCATTCTGAAGCCTACAATTTAATGGGAAAACAAATAATAAATAGTAGTACAGCTGGGTGAGGTGGCACATGCCTGTAATCCCTGAGGCAGAAGGATTGAGAGTTCGAAGCCAGCCTCAGCAATGGTGAGGTGCTAGGCAACTCAGAGAGACCCTGTCTCTCAAAAAAATACAACACAGGGCTGGGGATGTGGCTCAGTGGTTGAGTACCCCTGAGTTCAATCCCTGGTACCAAAAAGAAAAAAAAAAAGAGCACACAAATTATTATGTAATTAAATGTGTTATGTTTTATTCTAGGACCTCTGTGGGTTTTTGCTCCTAGCCTCTGTCTCCTTTTTTCTAACAATCCTTTTTTCTATTTGGGAAACCATACCTCCTCACTCTCAGGCCATATAGTAGACTAAATAATGGTCCCCTAAAGATATCCAGGTTGTAATTTCCAAAACCTATGTGCATGTTATCACATAAGGTATATGGGACTTTGCAGAAATGATTAGGTTAAGGATCTTAAGATGTGGAGATAGTCCTGGATTATCTGGGGAGACCCAGTACCAACCAGTCCTTGGAGGATCAGCCAAAGGAGGTGATATGCTAATGGATGCCCAGATTGGAGTGACTTCACAGATGAAGCAAAAAGCTACAAGCCAAGAAGGCCTATAAAAGCTGGAAAAGCAGAAAACAGATTCATCCCTAGAGCCTACAGAAGGAACCAGATTTTTACTGTAGTCCAATGAATCTAATTTTGGACATATATGTGTTCCAGAATTTGAAGAGAATAAATCTGTTATCTCATCAAGTTTGAGGTGTTTTGTTACAGCATCCATATGACCCTAATATAGGCCATGTGCTGGCAAGGAGGGACCAAAGCTTCCAGAGTTGGAATCCCTTGGCAGAGGAAGGAAGTATCCAGTGCAAAAGGCCTTCCTCATCCAAGAGGCCCCTTCTCTAGGTTGAAACCTGGAGGGCAGGGATGAGTCTCCTGTCTGCTGAGCAATCCTAAATACTGGTTATGGTACCAAGAGTTGATACTACCTACCTGTGAGAAAGGTTTTGTGGCTACTCCCAGTAGCAGGGGAGGACCCCCAAGGCTTAAAGTGAGTCAAATAACCAGGGTTATGCAGCTGCTCAGGTTGGAATGAGGACCTAGATGAGTCAGTTGGACACCAAGCTGTTAGCTCCTGATGACTGTGTTACTCTGGGTGTATTGAAACGTACAATTTCTGTTGCTGAAATGAATATATGGCCCAGCAAGTGTGCCAGCCTGAATGAACACTGAGCCTGAAGTAAAGAGGGGCTGCAGTTTGGAATGTGCCCCAGCAGGGGAACTATGGAAATGTCATGGACAATTTCAGCTGAGTAGATTCTAGGTGCTCCCTTCCCTTTAGGCCCCTTTCCTCAATCTGCCCACCCTTGTCATGAATGGCTCAATTGAGTAGTTCAAAGGGGTCTTTGTCCTGGATTTCTCATTTGCTTTAAGACCCTTCTTAGCAGGGCACAATGGCTTACACTTGTAATCCCAGCCACTCAGGAGGCTAAGGCAGGAGGATCTTGAGTTCAAAGCCAACCTAGCAAAAGTGAGGTGCTAAATAACTCAAGTGAGACCCTGTCTCTAAATAAAATATAGTGTAGGGCTGGGGATGTGGCTCAGAGGTCGAGTGCCCAGGATACACACACACACAAAAGAACCACTTCTTAAAGCCAAGGGATTCTTTTGTTCAGCCTGCTCCTTTTAAAAGAGAAAAATCTCCTTGGGAGGGTGACAGGCTGCAATGAGCCCTGCCTAGGAAAAAGAGCCTCCTCCTAGTCCTCACAAGTCCCTATTTCCTTTGGAGGAGAGCTTTTGTGCTGAGTCAGACTGGCCGTCTTCCAGCCAAGAACAGAAGTGGAAGCTGCAATGCAGGAGCCAGTAAAGAAACTATTTTTAGGTTCCATTTTAATCGTATTCAGCACAGGCAGTGAGATACAAGGACTGAAGGTGGCCAAACCAAGAGGATGCCTGCAGGGACAAAGTCCCAGGTAAGTAGGTCAGGAAAAAAGACAAGATTTTGCTATGGGGAAGGAAAGAAGTGCCTAGAGGCTCGAGACAAAATTTTATTTTTTGGGATATTCCCAGTAAAACTTTCTCCTTTCGGGGCTGGGGCTCAGTGATAGGATGCTCGCCTCACACGTGTGGGACACTGGATTTGATCCTCAGCACCACATAAAAATAAAGGTATTGTGTCCATCTACAACTAAAACATTAAAAAAATTTGTTCCTTTTACAACAATAAACAAACTTTGGTCTCCATTACAAGCACATTTGGTAAAAGTGGGTTTATTGACTGTTTCTCCTGCCTGCTCAGCTGATCACTGAGCATCCCAAGATTAAGATTTTTCTGAAGGAGAGGCCTATCACTGAGCTCCTAAGACAAGAGACTAGGTGCAAAAGACAGAAGAGGGGAGCTGCTCAGAGAATTGAATAAGGGAAAAATAAGGGAGGAAAGTACAGCACCTTCCAAAAAAAGACTAGGGCACACTGCACCTGGGGAGCTTGTTAAAAATATACTTCCTTGGCCCATCTCAGGTCAACTGAGTCAGAATAGTGGGAGTGGAGCTTGGAATGTGCACTTCAGTTCAGTTCCCAGGATAGGTGATACAGGTGCAGTTTGAGGGCCTTTGGGCAGGAAAGCACCTGTCTGTGTTGGGCACTCAAAGGAATTATTAAGGCCAAGGTGAAGGAGAGGCTCAGGTAGTGGTGGTCATTTGGTGGCTACTTAAGGTACCATTTTCCTCTCTGGCTGGGGTCCAGTTTCCATATATAAAACAAAGGGCCCTAATAGGCCTTTCCTGTATTGATTTTTTTTTTTTGGGGGGGGGGTGGAGGGCAGATATAGTTTTTCTGACAAAACTATCCAAGAATACTCTGTGTCATCCTTCACTTTGTCTTCTAATGGAGGATCATGAAGGAGGTAAGCTTAGAAACATTTTCCCAGGACTTCTCCTAATCCCAAGAATCAAATCATTTTTTAGGGGGACATTTATCATGTTATTTACATGAAGATTCTCCACAAATGTCATCTGGTCTCATTTTGCCATTGTCTCACTGGCCAGCAACTTTGCACATGATTCTCTAACATCACTCTCACTGACTTCATGAAATCTTGCAAGATTTAGAATTATGCTGTATGATGTATTTGTCTTCTATTTATACTGTCAAATATTTATTTATTTATTTTTCATTATTTATTTTTTAGGTGTAGATGGACACAACACAATGCCTTTATTTTTATGTGGTGCTGAGGATCGAACCCAGGTCCCGGACATGCTAGGCGAGTGCTCTACCACTGAGCCATAATCCCAGCCCCTGCAGTGTCAAATATTTAAAGCACCCATCAGAGAGAATCCAGCCATCATGGATAATGAAAGTAGTAGTGAAGAGTTGGGGCAGGAGGAACAGGAACTTGTGCTTTTTGGCTCTGCCTTTGGCTTCTCCACCTAACAGCTGAGACCTAGGAAAATAAATATGAAGATGATAAGAAACGCTCTGCCCCAAGCCAGGCGCAGTGACACATGCCTGTAATCCCAGCAGCTCAGGCAGTTTTGAGACAAGAGGACTGCAAGTTCAACGACAGCCTCAGCAATGGCGAGAAGCAACTCACTGAGACCCTGTCTCTAAATAAAATACAAAATAGGGCTGGGGATGTGGCTCAGTGGTTGAGTGCCCCTGAGTTCAATCCTTGGGACCCCCCTCCCCGCAAAAAAGGTATCTGCATACTAGAGGATGGCATCTCTTTACAGAATCAGAATCTCTTGTTTGCTTTTCTTGGCCACCTTTTAAAACGCTCTTTCACACTGTATCATGGCTCCCAGCTGCCCTCAAATCATAAAACCACCTCCTCAAGGAGGCACAAACAAAGGCTGTTTGGTCAGGTGACACTTTAATAACCTAGTATCTCCAGAAACTATCAAGAGCCACATGTGGCCAAAGCAGAAAGCAGAGGCCTACTACTCCGGGCAGCAACAGGCAGAGTAGCAGGTCAGCGATGGCTGAAGAATCCTTGAGGATGGTTATATTTAAACGGCTTCATCCTGCTTGGACCCCTAGAGAAACAGGAGAAGGAAAAGCAGTTAATACCATGCCTCCCAGACTGATAAGTTACAGTTCACTCACAGAGGGAATATCATGTAGCTGTTAGAAAAAAAGAAAGGGGGACAGAGATACATGGCACAGGACATTGTGAGAAAAACAGACTGTAATACAGTAAGGTGTGACACTATTTTTGTAAAAAGTCTCTATGTGCTTGCAAATGTGTACACAAAACCTGGAAGGGCCCTAAAGAAGATGGGCACTGAGGGGACAGGGATTAGGCACCCTCACTTTTTAGATAATTATTGTTTATATAACAAACATGCCTTGTTTCTATAATTTACATCATGTAAAGAAAAAAATTAAATATTCCTTGTAGGGAGATTCCCATGCAAGCAAGAGTCTGGGACTAAAAAGAATCTGCACTACTGCGTTCGGTGGCACACACCTGTAATCCCAGCAGCTTGGGAGGCGGAGGCAGGAAGATCACGAGTTCAAAGCCAGCCTCAGCAAAAATGAGGCCCTAAGCAACTCAGTAAGATCCTGTCTCTAAATAAAATACAATACAGGGCAGGGGATGTGGCTCAGCAGTTGAGTGCCCTGAGTTCAATCCCTGGTACCAAAAAAAGATCTGCACTATCTGCCAAGAGCTATGGGTTTATACTTATTACCTCTTAGGTGCCACTTCTATCATTGTACAAATTTTACAGATGAAGAAACAGGTTGGGGGTGGGGTTAAATTATCTGCTAACACTGTATGGCCAGGAAGAAACAGAGCCAAAATTTGATAACAGGTCTGATGCCAAGCCTGTTTGCCCCAGGAAGGCTGAGAGTCATGGCTGGGCAGGGCAGGATCTGAATCCAAAGCCTTGATCCTGTGAAACGTAGGTGCTTCAGCTGTAATTCCGGGTGCCCTAACAAAACTTCACATGGGGCCTCTTCCCCACAACTCCACAAGCAGTGGATGCCCAGCAATAAAAGACTCCTTCCCCATTTCTGTCTGTCTATGATTGAAATTCAATGGTAACCAAAGGTGATGTCCTGCGTCTTGTTTGTGTGCATGTGCGTGTACGAATGTGTGGCAGGGATTATAAAGAGGGGAGAAAGATTTTTATTCCACCACCAGTGGCTGAGGGTGTACTCAGCTTGCAGTACTTGGCACTTGACACCCTCCATCTCATTTAATTTCATCCTCCCAGTAACACCTGAGGCAGGTGCTGTTACAGATGAAGAAACTAAAGCTCAGAGGGGCTAAGCATGGGCTTAGCCTAATCACACAGTCAGAAGCTGGAATT
The DNA here is from genome assembly GCF_001458135.2 of Marmota marmota marmota. NCBI lineage: Eukaryota > Metazoa > Chordata > Mammalia > Rodentia > Sciuridae > Marmota > Marmota marmota. Next base: position 657,514 of record NW_026000130.1, on the reverse strand, counting down.
TGAACCTTCCAGAGCCTCTTTCTGGCACTGGAGTTCTGGCTCACATCTATGACATCACTTGTCTCCCAACACTATAAGAGCACAGAGTCACCAGGTCTAGGTACAGTGCTGATGGAGAAGCCTTAGCCTGGCAGTCCCTGGCCAGGGGCTAAGTTGCATCTTAGGTCTCCTGCTGCTCACACCAGCACTCTGAACTTGGTCCCTTGGTTCAGTCCCAATCCCAGTGATCATCTGGACTCTGGGCCAAAAGCTTCACATCTCCCATCTGCCAGTCATGGAGTTAATTAGATCTGAGTCATCAAAGCAGCACCTTTCCACAGTGTAGACAGAGGAGTTAACACTTCAGGAAATGGGTCCTTTGGGAGAGATCTGAGAAGAGGAAATAAGCACAGGGCATATGGGGGTTCCTATCCTGGAAATGTGCTACAGTGAGCTGGGAGGGTGGGAAGAGCTGAAGTCTCACACTGACCCACAAGGGATAGCAGATCCTAGAAGGTTCTACAAGAGTCACCAGCTTTGCCTCCCTGCAGCCACATGGGGGTTTATTATTAGTCAACACAATAAACCAACCCAGTGGAGGTGCTGGGACTGCTTCCTGGGGATGGAACTGCATCTGAGAACAAGATGAGGGCAAGGTATAGCACCATTCAAACTGACAGGGACAAGAAGGGTGGCCCAACTAGAAAGAGTTAGCTCGAACTCCACTTGGAAAGGAGGCCTGAGCAGTAAATTCAGTTTTAAAATGTATAAAAATAGGAATTAGTGGATGAAAAGAAAACAAACTAATGCCAAAGAGAAAGGAAAAACAGCCAGAACTGACGTGAGCCCAGATACTAAACATCAAGGTAAGGTACTAGGATCTGCTGGCATATTCTGAGGAGCTGTCTTATGCCAGGAACCACCTGGAAACTACATGAATCATCTTGGATTCACAATGAGCTAGAAAGGTATGCTTTTACCACTTCGGCCGTAGGGAAAGAGGCTCAGGGCTGAGTAGTTGCAATGACTCTTCTGTGGTCTCTGCACTCGTCTGTCTCACTTGGGAGCTGGTTCCTCTGTGCTGCTGACTATGCACAACCAGAATCTCCAGACAGGGAGCACTCTAGAAGACTACAGAAGACTACCCGGGGACTATGGCGTGCACATCACTTAAAATACTTATTCAGATAGTTAAAAGCAAACAGACCCTACTGTTTTCCATAGAAAGTTCTGGAAGTTCAGCCACATCCTCTTGGTTTGTGGCCTGGCACTGTTTCCTTGGTTGGCTGTTCATGGAGAACAGGTAAATCAGGCTGCAGGACTCAGGAAGGAGGGCATAGCTCTCCCCAAGGAAATCTGGCAGTAGGATTTTAATTTCTGCTCTGAACAGAGGTAAACGCACCTCAAAAAGCACATACCCTCCATGTCTGGCCCTGAGAGAATTGGTCTCCTGCAAGACTCTGATCTCTGCTCCATCTCCCTTCAAGAGGTCACCAGAAGGTTGAGGCTTGGGCCCTCCCTCACCTGAAAAGCCGCAAACACATCTTCTCCTGAGGAAATTCCTTGGGCCCCTCCACACTGTCATCGTGACTCTCTGTCTCCAGGTAGACATCCAACAGCACGCACAGCCGCTGCAGTTGGTTGGTTAAGAGCTGGTGGCTGGGCCGGGGACCGCACAGCTCCTTGTAGCACACATTGACCTCGCTCTCCATGGCCTGTGTGGGTGGGAAAGCCAGCACCTTAGCACTACCTTCCTGAGGGTGGCTCACTACATTGGCCAGCCTTTTGTCCCAGGGTGGGTGTGAGGGTGCCACAGGAACTGTGGCTGTGCCTCAACACGAGCTACGCCTGCAGATAAAGCCAGACTGCCTCCTATTGAGGTCTCCTTTTCCTCTATACAATAAGGTTTTCCTGATCCTGACCCATAACTTTCCCTGCCTCAAATACCCACAGCCAGGAACACATGTATGGAGAGAAAGAATCTTGAGACAATAGGCAAGTCAGAAGGTACTAGTATTAAAGACATCCTTTATAGCAATAAGGGTACTACCAAGTCATATCAGCAGGTGTAACCCTAATTAAACAGAGTGATTTCGTCAGTTTCTCATTCCAGAGCTTCTGTAATACTTCTGAGTTTACTCATGTCTTCACAGAAGTCCAAAACAACAAACTTTCAAGGCAAGCATTCCTATTTTATAAAAGGGGAAACCCATGAGCCCCAAGGTAGGTGAGCAAGAGAGATGAGCCTAAGCCTTCTCATATTATAGGCTTTGGCATACTTAGTGCCCATGACCTCAGCTGAGACAGGTTGTGACTGCCCACCTCTCCACAAGGCTTTTCTTGTTCCTCCTGTCACCCCTCACCTCCTACCCTCACCCAATGGGCCTCACCCGAATGTTGTCATCATTGCTGTTGGTTTTCTCCCCTTTCCAGTTCAGACAGAGCTGGAAAATGGGTGGGATGGAAGAGTAGCCAGGGTTCAACACCACAGCAGCCTGGAGTTTGGCTGGGAAGAAAGGAGAGGAAAAATTAGTTCTACCACCCAGTTTCCCAGTATGGCAGCCTTCCCACAGTACCCAAGGCCAGCTCAGATGTCTCCTATTAATCCAAGTGCTGCAGAGTACATACACTCTGGCACTAATTGTTCTAGAATCTCCTAAGTGGAATTGCAGAATGTGAGGTCTGGTAACTCTGGTCCCTTCAAGGACTTTGTTCTAGTTGGTGTGCCACAGAGCTATGAACCCTCCAGCATCTGGCCTACCTTGGGTTTACCCACAGGCTCAATTTGCCATTCTAAGAGAATTTTTATTGTTATTTCTTCATATGCCAGGTTAAGGTGTGGTACTGTTTTGTTTTGGGAATTGAACCCAGTGCCATTTTACCATTGAGCTTCATCCCCAGCCCTTTTTATTTTTTCTTTGGAGACAGGGTCTAAGTTGCTTAGGGCCTTACTGAGGGTCTAAATTGCTGACGCTGGCCTCAAGTTTGTGATGGTCCTATCGCCTTCCAAGTGGCTGGGATTACAAGTGTGCATCACCATGCCAGACCCCCTAGCCCTTTTTATTTTGAGACAGGATCTCACCTAAGTTGTTGAGGATTTTTCATATGAAACTTATTCTATTGTTTTTTCTTTTCAACAATATTGTTATAGGGGCTGGGATTGTAGCTCAGTGGTAGAGTGCTCACCTAACACGTGGGAAGCCCTGGGTTCGATCCTTAGCACCACATATAAATAAAAATAAAATAAAGGTCTAACTACAATTAAAAAAATAAAAAATAATAATATTGTTATATAATACCAGCAGTTATATAAAACATTTTGTCTATTCTCTTTCTTTTGTTTTATATTTTGTTATATAAAATTCTTTCTTTTCTCTTGTCCTTTCTCCAGTTCTGGGACTGAACTCAGGGCTTATGCTAGGTAAGCACTCTATCACAGAGCTATGCCCCCAGCCCTGAAATTCTTTTAAACAGCCAACATTTGTTGAGTCCTTACTGTATTCTAGGCTCTACTAAACACATTTTATTCCATCCTAACTATGATTCTATGAGATGGGTACAATAATCCTGATATACAGTTTATTATGTGGCAACTGGGGCTGACAGAAACTACCTCACCACCAAAGAGTTGCAAAGCAGTAATGCTGAGTTGAACCAGAACTGCCTGATGTCAGAGTTGCACCCATAATTTTTAAACAAAATATCTGTATTTCTAACTATATTCATTTTTCCTCTGATGACAGCCTTTGTCTTTTTACAGGATGACATTTATCCTCTCTACCCATGGGCACTGTCTTAGAACTTGCTGTGATTTGCATATGGTTTGAGTGTGTCCCCTGAAGGTTTATGTGCTAGAAGGTTGGTTCCCTGTGTGGCAGTGTTGAGATGGGGTAGAACCTTTGAGAGGCAGGCCTAATGGAAGATGATTAGGTCTTGGAGTTGGACACTGCCCTCGGAAGGGATTAACATAGTTCTGGTGGGATTCTGGTTAGTTCCCATATAAGTTGCTATAAAAAGAGCAAGCCTGGTCCATCCATCTCTCTGGCTTCCTGTTTCACCATGAGCTCTCTTCCACAAATGCTCCTGTCCTTGTGATACCATTGATAATATTAAGTCCTTACCAGAGATCAAACAGATGGGCCACCTAATCTTGGAATCTCAGCCTACAAAAATGTGAGCTAAAAAAAAAAAAATCTCTCTTCTTTATAAAGTATCCAGCCTTAGGAATTTTGTCACAGAGTCCCCAAACAGACTAGTACAGAAGTAAAAACAACTTCTATAGCTTGGTGATTATAGCAGCAAACCTAGGAAGTGAGATCTTGTGAACAGGGCCAGGCTTGCTGAGGCTGGGGTGAGACAAATTCCTTGAGCACAGGATCTGAGTAGCTCCAGCAGGAAGCCTCAGAGCCAGATGCTGGAAGAGGTGTGAGGAATCACAGCTTTTGATGTCTCCAAGGGGAATACAGGAGTGGAGAAAAGGAAGGGGATCCAGGGCCCTGCTCTTTTTTTTTTTTTTTTTTAATTTTTTTTAATATTTATTTTTTTTGTTTTCGGCAGACACAACATCTTTATTTGTATGTGGTGCTGAGGATCGAACCTGGGCCGCACGCATGCCAGGCGAGCGCGCTACCACTTGAGCCACATCCCCAGCCCTATTTAAATAATCTTATTGTGTGTTTTTTTCTGTAGCATCCTGACTTTGAGAGACTATGTACTTGATTTGGGTCACCCCTATTTGTGGGTACAGAAGCTGGGTGGCCTCCACTTCCCCAAAGAGCAGCCCCAGGTATGTACACTAACCCTGTCTCTTTGGACAAAGGGCTCTATGTCTCCTCTCCTGTATAGATTCCAGAAAGGCTTCTGGTGGCCTTGTGGGCTTATTTTAGCAGAATGTCTTTATTTGGGACTGTGATCTGTNCTTTGTTTTATTTATTTATTTTTACGTGGTGCTGAGGATCGAACCCAGGGCCCCGCGTGTGCTAGGTGAGCGCTCTACTGCTGAGCCACAATCCCAGCCCGGACCTGGTCTTTATAACCTGAGAGTGACACCTCTGCCCTTCTGAGGAGAGGATGGGGGTCTGATGCTTGACAATGGTTAAGCAAAGGGTAGAGGGCTCAGGCTTTGAGGTCATCCCAGGTGACCTATAAAATGGGAAAGATCCTATCATCCCCAAGACTATCGTGAGGATTAAATGAGATAAAGGGTAGATGTGAATGCATTACAGAACAAGTCCTTGCTGAGAGTAGCTCTCACAATCACTATTTGCTAAGTCTCTGCTGGCAGGATTCCAGGATCTTTTGCTTCCTTTAGGCCACCCCCAGGCATGTTTGATTCTTGGTGGCTCCCCTTACCTAGAACCATTGTCAAGAGCACAGAAATCACCTACCTGTGCCCCTTTCAACAAGCGCCATGTAGTAGAGATTGGTGTCCCCAGCCAGTCCTGCCTCTACAATGTCTTTGGTAAAATGCAGATCCTAGAATAAGCACCATGGACAAAGACTCAGTTGTTGTCTTCTCTAGTTAAGCTCCTTGCACTTCTAGGATGGGCAGGAGCTAAAAGGTGACATGATCAGTATTTGTGACCTGTCACTCCTCCACTTACCATGTAATCCTCATGAGCAATTGTCACCCACTTCACCAGGCGAGACACAACCTTGGCAGGGAAGAGATACTGGCAATCGCTGGTAACTGGCACAATGCCATGTTCTAAATGATAGCAAGATAGGTGATGTCATGTGTGGAAATCATGTACCATAGCTAGCATCTGTTCAGGGCTGTCTGGAGGGCTATGGTGGCCCTCCATCTGTCCACATACACCTGGCACTCAAGAGATACAGGCATACCAACCTGACCTTCACTCAGAACTATGTGCATATGCACAGACCCAGCACCAGCATTCACAGTGCTTTCTCCTTAATGCAAATGTTGGCCAGCAAAACAAACCCTGAGGCCAGAACCAGTTTCTGGGCCTCTGCAGCAATGACTGTTAATTAGATCAAATAGCTGAGAGGGCTGCATTTTCACAGCTGACCTTGACAGAGGAAGCCAGTGAAGTGTTCTGTGTCAGTTCCTCTAAGGGAGAAGAGCTGGAGAACTGCTCCAGGGTAAATTCCTGCTGGCAATTCAATAAGCAAATATGCCAACACAGTAAATGCTGTCCTGGATGACAATCATTCAACCTTGGGACAAAACAAATTCAGCAATGCTGATAGGGAGCAAGGTCTAATGGACAGGCAATGCTGCCCTGCAGAGAACAGGGTCCATGTGGAACTAGTGAAATAGCCTGGGAGGTGGGGTCTCTTAATGGGTTAAGGAAAAACAATGCTTTTCCTGACAGTGACTCAGAAAGATCTGACACTCCCACCCTGCAAGTGCTGTACACTCCGTAAACCAGTTAAGTATTTACCAAATGAATAAATTAAAAGCCCCAGATGGCTACTACCTAGGTCAGAAGTTCATCAGAATCACCTAAGAGCCTAGGAGAAAACACAAGGACTCATACCACCTTAGGGAGTATCAGATCAGTAGGTCTTGAAAAAGAGATGAGGGTGTAGATCCACAGTACAACGGTATTCAAATGAGCTGCATGTGAGCGCCATGAAGGCAGGGGCTCTACTGTTCTTTCCCCTTCATTATGCTTGGCACCTGGCATGAACTAGATTCTCATTAAATACTTGTCAGATCACATCATCATCTGTGATGAATGGATCTAGGATGAACTGCCCTGATCAGCCCATGAACTTGTGACACCCAAAGGTTTGGGGCCTCTTCTGAGAAGGCAGGACAGCCCTCATGATTCTGCAGGGAGCTCAGAACTCTGCCTGGATGGGTCTGCAGCTCTCCCTAATGGCCCTGACAACATCCCTGCTCAGTAAAGCCATAAATCCAGGTCTCTTTGATTAGAATTAGGAAAAGCTTGTCATTTTTGTCCTGTGTTGTCTGAGTGGCTGTTAAGTCCCAGCCCCAACAGTGACTTACCCAGGGATGCAAACTGTTTGTGGAGGGCCAAACGGGACTGTACCCTGGTCTTCAGCAGTTTCATCGTGGTTTCCATGTGGCTGGCACTCAGTGAGTGGTCAGCGATCACCGTGTGCTGTGAATGACAATGAGAGGCACATACCTGACAGCTCCCCCACTTCCTCCAGGGAACACGACTCTCCAGGGATTTGCCAGCCTGCATAGCCTGAATCATCCATGCCCTAAGGTGCATGCCACTTAGGAATGGCAGGGTTTACCCACTATGAATGGCCACACAGGAACAACATAAGTTGCTGGGTTCTCAAGAGACTGTGGCTAGCTCCTGAGAAAAAGCAGGCTTCTGCTAAGATGCCTGGTCCTCTGGGATTTTGTTCATACCTCATTTTTGGCATCCTTGCTCACAAAACTGAGGGTGGCAGAACCTGAAGCCATGTTGCACCCAGAGGAAGAATCCAAGTTACCTTGGTCTAGAAAGCCACTAGGCTTACAGAGAAGGCAAAAGGCACATTAATACTCATAGCCCCAGACATCTGAGTGTACTGAGTGGATGGACAGAGAACAGATCACAGTCCCAAATAAAGACATTCTGCTAAAATAAGCCCACAAGGCCACCAGAAGCCTTTCTGGAATCTATACAGGAGAGGAGACATAGAGCCCTTTGTCCAAAGAGACAGGGTTAGTGTACATACCTGGGGCTGCTCTTTGGGGAAGTGGAGGCCACCCAGCTTCTGTACCCACAAATAGGGGTGACCCAAATCAAGTACATAGTCTCTCAAAGTCAGGATGCTACAGAAAAAAACACACAATAAGATTATTTAAATAGGGCTGGGGATGTGGCTCAAGTGGTAGCGCGCTCGCCTGGCATGCGTGCGGCCTGGGTTTGATCCTCAGCACCACATACAAATAAAGATGTTGTGTCTGCCGAAAACAAAAAAAATAAATATTAAAAAAAATTAAAAAAAAAAAAAAAAAAAAGATTATTTAAATAATGTCTGCTATAGTCCCTGGATACAGCCTTCTCCCATCCTCCCATGTCCTATAGACAGGAGGGTTCACAGACTCAACCATGTTCACAAACAGGCAGCCCACAAAGCCCCTTCACTTCATCAGGTCCTTACTGGGAATTTCATCTCTCCCACAATTGCTTTCTTCTTTTCCCCCCTGCAGCCCCAAGTCAAAAGCAAATAAAAACCAAAAAGGCAAAGGGTGCACTGATGTCTTCATTGGCCTACCAATTTATAAAATGCTGGGGCTGGGGATTTGGCTCAGTGGTAGAATGCTTACCTAGCATGTGCAAGGTCCTGGGTTCAATCCCAAGCACCATGAAAAAAAAGAAAATGTTACATATGGGCTGGGGGTATGGCTCAGTGGCAGAATACTTGTTAGCATGTGTAAGGACTTGAGTGTGATCCCCCAGCACACTGAAAAACCAAAACAAAACAAAAATGCTACATATTTTTAATATGTTTTTTTTGTTGTTGTTGCTAGGTTTTTTTAAAAAATGGTACTGGGGATTAAACCTAGTGGTTCTTAACCATTCAGCCACATCTTCAGTCCTTTTTTGAATTTTTTTTAGTTGTAGAAGGACACAATATCTTTACTTATTTATTTTTATGTGGTGCTGAGGATCGAACCCAGTGCTTCACACATGCGAGGTACGCATTCTTACCACTGAGCTACAACCCCAGTTGCCCACCCCCGCCCCACCTTTTTTTATTTTGAAATAGGATCTCACTCAGTTGCTTAAGGCCTCACTACATTGCTGAGACTGGCATTGAACTTGTGATGCTCCTTCCTCAGCCTCCCAAGTTGCTGTGATTACAGGTGTAAGCCACCAAACCTGGCTATATATGTGTTCTTTCAGTTTTTGTTTTTGTGGTGTCAGGTACTGAACTGAGGGCCTTGTGCATATTAAGCAATCATGGGAAGCTACAACCCCTGCTCTTATCATAACATACTTTTCAACTTTTCTATAGCATTCCTTTGCCTTGAAAACAAGAAAAGTGCTGCCTCCTGTCCTGGGGTCTCCCTTGTCCCCTGGGTGGCCACTGGCCCTAACAAATCTCCACCTTGGGCTTGAGCCACCAGAGATACTCAAAAGCATAGAGGTTGGGAGAGAACAAGACGCAGCAGACTCACCCAACTTTATCAAACTGATACTGATTGGCTGGATTTGGAGTTTTCTTTCCATGATCTCCAGGATACAAACAGCTCAGGACGGAGTCAGGAGATAGCAAGTCCCTGAAAAAGGGAGAAGAGGCCACAGTGAGAATGCCAGCCAGAAATCTTGCCTTGAGGTAGACCTGTGCATCTGAAGGTGAGTGCTTTCTATGGGCCAAACCTTTTTTTTTTTTTTTTAATATTTATTTTTTAGTTTTCAGCGGACACAACATCTTTGTTTGTATGTGGTGCTGAGGATCGAACCCGGGCCGCACGCATGCCAGGCGAGCGTGTTACTGCTTGAGCCACATCCCCAGTCCATATGGGCCAAACCTTTTATGTGCTGAAGTTACTGGATTGTGACAACCATGAGGTAAGGAGAAATATTATTTCCGTTTTGAAATACATGGCTTCTCCAAGCTTACACTGCTGGTAAGTGCTGGAGCAGGGTTTGCACAGTCTGATAAAAAGGAGTAATAATTTATATAGATATTTTGTGGGGGTACCAGGGGTTAAATCCAAGGGTGCTTAACCACTGAGCCACATCCCCAGCTCTTTAAACTTTTTTTTTTTTTTGAGACAGGGTCTCACTAGGTTGCTTAAAGTCTTGCAAAGTAGGTGAGGCTGGCTTCAAATCTATGATCCTCCTGCCTCAGCCTTCTAGGCTGCTAGGATTACAGGAGTATATCACCACACCTGGCTAAGAATAGTATTTTTAATCACCAAGTCTTTTTTTTTTTTTTTTTAAATATTTATTTTTTAGTTTTCGGCGGACACAACATCTTTGTTTGTATGTGGTGCTGAGGATCGAACCTGGGCCGCACGCATGCCAGGCGAGCGCGCTACCACTTGAGCCACATCCCCAGCCCATCACCAAGTCTTTTATAAAACCTACCCCTTCACCAGGCACAGTGGTGCACACCTGTAATCCTAGTGGTTCAGGAGGCTGAGGCAGGAGGAGCCCAAGTTCAAAGCTAGTCTCAGCAAAAGCGAGGTGCTAAGCAACTCTATCTTTAAATAAAATACAAAATAGGGCCGGGGATGTGGCTCAGTGGTTGAGTGCCCCTGAGTTCAAACCCTAAAAAAAGCAAACCAAAACAAAAAAACCCTACCTCTTCACTTCAAGAATTGTATGGTGGCCAGGGCCTTACCCTGGAGGAGCAAACCTGCATCACGCTAGCAATAATTATAGTAATAATTTATTTTGTTTAAATGTGAAGTTAGGTTTTCTGCTTGTTTTTTGTGTTTTTGTGAGCACCCAAGGCCTCACTCATGTCAGGCAATCATTCTAACACTGAGCTACATCCCAGACCTACGTTTTTATTTATATAAACTGCATGTATTTATGGTGTTCAGTGTGATAATTTGATATATACATACAATGTGTAATGATCAAATCAGGGTACTTAGCATTTCTATCTCCTGAAATGTTTATCATTTCTTTATGTTGGGAACCCTTAAGCTCCTCTCTTCTAGTTCTTTAGTCCTTCATAACGTACAGTAAGTTATCATTCTACTATGCTGTAGAACATTAGAACTTATTCCTCCTATTTTGGACCTGTTATCCAATTTCCCACCATACTTCCTTCCCAATAAATATTATTTTCACAAAGCACAACACATCCCTTTCCATTTCAAAGAGAAAAAGTATAGAGCTTTGACTTAATCTCATGATAATCACAGAAAAAGCCCTCCTTTATAATCCTAGAAAAAGATAACATTACAAGTGCTAGAGACAAGGTGACCCAATGCTATAAGCAGAGAAAGACAGTTTCACTGTTGCCACCCACCTAGAATGGTTAGGGGACAGCATGTAATTAAATGTGACAAGCAAGAAGAGATGGTGCGGGGATAATGTAGTAATTTTTATCACAAAGGACAACAAGGCCATTCTTTTCTTGAACCAACAGGGGTTCTCCTTCATCTTTCTAAGGAGAGCATCAGGAGCTGTTCATCAGGACATGAAAAATGTGCTACTGAGTCACAGGAATGCCTTTAGGAACTTAACATTAGGACAGTGGTAGCTGCTGGCTCTTCCCTGTTCTGTCTCAGAGTCTCTCTGCTGCCCCTGGGCCTCTGCCCTTTTCTCTGTCTCACACAGAGAACTGGCCAGAAAACTTAAGTTTTTCGGTCTTTCAGTCTTCCAGCATGTCACACATGCTAAGCTAGCAAGCTACCACTGAGCTACAACTCCAGCCCCATCTTTTAGTCATTTTTTGGGGGGTATTGGGAATTGAACCCAGGGGTGCTTAATCACTGAGCCACATCTCTAATCCTTTTTTATTGAGATAGGGGCTTGCCAAGTTGCTTAGGGCCTCATTAAATTGCTAAGGCTGGCTATAATTTGCTATCCTCCTGCCTCAGCCTCCTAAGCTGCTGGTCTTACAGGCATGCACCACTGAACCCAGCTAAGTTTTTCAGTCTTTTAGCCAGATTGAATCAACCCTAATAAAAGAAAACAGATAAAGTACATGACAAAAAGTTTTAAACCTGGGTCCTCAAACATCTCATATGTGCTATTACACAAGTGCTCTACCACTGACCAACACACCTAACCTTTTTTATTTTATTTTGAGAGAGTGTCTAAATTTCCTGAGCTGGCTTTGAATCTGCAATCCTCCTGTTTCAGTCTCCTGAGTACTTGGATCATAGATATGCACCACCATGTCTGCAACAACAAGGGTTATTTTTTTTACAGTTTTTTTTTTAACAGTACTAGAGATTGAATTCAAGGGTGCTCTACCACTGAGTTACAACTCCAGCCCTTTTTAAACACAGTCTTACTAAGTTGCTCAGGCTACTTTCAAACTTACAATCCTCCTGCCTCAGCCTCCTGAGTCACTGGAATTATAAGTAAATGCCACTGTGTTAGGCTATTGTAAAATTTTGATGAAAAGGTATTAAAAAACCTTAGAAAGGGGCTGGGGCTGTAGCTCAGTGGCAGAGCACTTGCCTAGCATGCACGAGGTACTGGGTTCAAACCTTAGCATCACATAAAAATAAACAAATAAAAGGGCTGGGTTTTGGCTCAGTGGTAGAATGCTTGCCTAGCATGTGTGAGGTACTGGGTTTGATTCTCAGCACCACATTTAAATAAATAAATAAATAATAAAGTTCCATCAACATCTCAACATCTAAAAAATATTTTTAAAAAGATAAAGGCATTTTGTCCATCTACAACTACCAAAAAACAAAACAAAACTTAGAAAGTTGGTGTGGTGGCACATGCCTATAATCCCAGAAACTTGGGAGGCTGAGGCCAGAGGATCATGAGTGCAAACCCAGACTCAGCATCGTAGTGAGGCTCTAAGCAACTCAGTGAGACCCTGTTTCTATTAAAATATAAAAAAGGGCTAGGGGGGGCTGGGGATGTGGCTCAAGCGGTAGTGTGCTCGCCTGGCATGCGTGCAGCCTGGGTTCAATCCTCAACACCACATACAAACAAAGATGTTGTGTCCGCCGAAAACTAAAAAATAAATATTAAAATTCTCTCTCTTAAAAAAAAAGGGGGGGGCTACAGTGTGGCTAGGTGGTTAAGTACCCCTGGGTTCAACCCTGGTACCAAAAATAAAATGAAAATAAAAACCTTAGAAAAGTAAAATGATTAAGAAAAGTTTAGTAGGGCTGGGGTTGTAGCTTAGAAGTAGAGTCAATGCTTAGCACACAGGAGGCCCTGAGTTCAATCCCCAACATCCAAAACATCAACAATAACAACAACAACAACAACAACCAAAAAAAAAAAAACCAGAAAAGGAAAAGAAGAAAGAGTGGATAATGAGAAACCAGCTGTCATTTACCAAATGCCTCATCTATGCTAAACACATGACCTGCCTCTTCATTAGGGCCCTAGTGGAGGGGATATTACAATTAATGAACAGAGTGAGGAAATAGACTTTGAGGTTAGACATACAGCTTACTGAGGAACTGGTATAAAGCATTAAATTAAGCCAGACAGCAGCCCTGTCATTAGCATAAATCAAGCAGACTTCTCCTAACAAGACAGCAATGGTGAGCTGGGTGCAGTGATGCACGCCTGTAATTCTAGTGGCTTGAGAGGCTGAGACTGCAGGATTTCGAGTTCAAAATCAGCCTCAGCAAAAGCAAGGCGCTAAGCAACTCAGTGAGACCCTGTCTCTAAATAAAATGCAAAACAGGGTTGGAGATGTGGCTCAGTGGTTGAGTGCCCCTGAGTTCAATCCTCGGTACCCATCCACCCCCACCCCCACCCCCCAAAAAAGAGAGAGAGAGAGAACAATGGTGACATACCTGTAACCCCAACGACTGGGGAGGCTAAGGCAGGAGTTTGAGGCCAGTCTCCGCACCTTAGTGAGACCCTGTCTCAAGCTAAAAATAAAAAATGCTGGGGATATAGCTCAATGGTAGAATGCCCCTGGGTTAAATCTCCAGTTCCACATACTAAAAGAGCTTCATCCCATACAGGGAGCACTAGAGTTACTCACTAAACCAAGAGCCCTGGCTGAGCAGTGTAACTGGGCACTCAGAAGCAAGTCCTGGGCTCCCTCTGCTGGGAACAGGGTAGATTTCATCCAGTGTCCCCTGGTAATCAAGCACTTTTTTTTTTTTGGTACCAGGGATTGAACCCAGGGGCACTTAACCACTGAACTGCAGCCCAACCCTTTTATTTTTTGAGACAGGGTCTTACTAAGTTGCTGGGGCTATCTTTGAACTTGCAATCCTCCTGCCTCAGACTCCTGGGTCGCTGGGACTACAGGAATGCACTACCGTGCCCAGCCCTACAACACTCTATTTTTTTATTCTGTATTTTATTTATTTTTATGTGGTGCAAACCAAGTGCCTCACATGTACGAGGCAAGTGCTCTGCCACTGAGCCACAATCCCAGCCCCTCTACAGCACTCTTAATGTAGAGAATACTGATGCCAAAAGGGGACTAAAGAAGACACCTGAAAAGAATAAAATTAAATGCATATACAAACAAATAATAAAGGAGTCACTCTATTGTCAAGCTGAATGAGAAGGGGTGGGAAGAGCCCCACTCTACCTGTGTACCAAACCTGTGCCCCCCTGATCTGGGCAGGGCCTGGAGAACTGGGCTGGGGTGGTATTCTTTTTCAGTGAAAGCTAGTCCATCCCTAGGCTGGCCCTCTTTGTCTTCCCTTTTTCCTACACCTGGCTGCAGAGCGAGACTGACAAGGTCAGGTGAGTCCTGGGGATGCTATGGCAGTCATTCTCATGCCTCTGCTTACCCTCCTCAAAATCTCCACTGGGATGCTTCAGTCCTCCACCTACCACCCAGGTAAGGACAAACCTGGGGATTGAGTGAGATGGAGAGCAAAAATCCCAGCACCTTGGGACAGAAAGAGAAAGAGTGGCCTCATTTGTCAACCTCGTCATGTCTGCCAAATCTCATTTTTGTATTCACATGCTTTCCACTGGTTTCAAGAGTTTGGTGGCTCTGCCCTACTCACTCAATTTGTATATATGCTGCTGGATTTATCATCTGCTGTGTAATAAGAGGACTTCACTAATACATGTCAGAGAACATTTCTAAAACCCAATGAGGTGCCAGGACTTCTAGGCCACAGGGACAGGACAACAGAAAACAAAGTGGCAGTGGGCTCCCTTAGGGCCTGAGGGAGGAATCAGGAGTAGCCTCCAGGCTGTCATCACAACCCCTCTCACATCCCATACCCATAGTGACTGCCTCATACCCTGCACTGATGGGGGTGATCAGCTCTGTGGCAGTTGTCACTTTGGCTTTCACTGTCATGATGTTGAGGTTCATGAGGTAGTAGAAAGTCAGGTGAAGCACACTGTCATCTGGAGGGGAGGAGGAAAAGAAGGGATCATTTCTGGGTCTAACAAAGTCAAAGTCTATAGTATTACAGAAAGGAAATTCAAACAGACTTTACGATCTTCTACCATGAAAACAAAAATGCAATTGCAATAATGTTGAACAAAAAAGAACAGTGGTTTACAAATTCTTTGCTACTCTTCCCCATAAAAGGAGGAGGAGCTTCATTTCCTGACCCTTGAGTATGGGTTGAACTTGGTTATTCTGCTTCTAACAAATACAATATAGAGACATAGCCAAGGTGTTAAGGTTGAAATCATTCGTAACACAATGATATCATGTACTCCCGATGTGAGGTGATGATGACCACATATTTGCTACTCTTCTCCCAATTCTATAATCTCAATCTAATCAAGATCATAAAAGAAGAAAGAATGAGAAACCATCACTGCCCAAAGGAGGTTAAGGAGTATGACAACTAAATGTAATGTGGCATCCTGGCTTGGGTCCTGAAACAGAAAAAGGACACAATTTACAATAACGTTATAATAATAATATTGTAGTTAATAGTATTAGGCCAATGAAATTAACACTGGCTTTGATCACTATACTGTGGTTAATTAAGAATGTTAACATCAGAGGAAGCTGGATAAAGAGTATATGGGAAGGCTGCGGGTATAGCTCATGGCAGAGTACATGCTTAGCATGCATAAGACTCTGGGTTCAAACCCCAGTATCCCAAAAACCCTAAACCAAAAGCATACGGCGATGTTCTCTATTACCTTTACAACACTTCAACAAGTCTATAATTACCCCAAAATAAAAAATTTTTTAAATGAAGGGCAAAGGAAGGACCAGTGTGTAGAGCCTGTCATTTTTGTACAAAATAAAGAGGCAGAGGATAAATACACAGTTGCATAAAAGCTTCTAGATGTATAGAATACTTTTAGAAAATGGATAAGAAATCTGTATCAATGGTTGTCCTTGGAAATAAGACCAGGACTAGCATCTGAAAGTCTGGGTAAGAAGCAAACATTTTACTGTTAACTCTTACACTGCCAGAATACTTTATCATGTTCTACTTTTTCCTTAAAAAAACAGTTTCCAAATATATTCTCTGTGGAATTCCAAGCTTTAAATATATATTTACTAAATTAAAGATGTTAATTGTATTCAAAATCTGCATACTCTTGCGACTTATTCTTTGGATTTAACATGTCAAATTCAGAAAGAAGTATAGTTTTTTTATCTTGCCTCTCTTATATGTTTGGAATTTTGTTGGCTACATTATTATGGTTAAGACTTTAAAAAAATCAAAGAATGAAAGAATATTAAAGAGGAAAAACAGAAATAGGAGATCAAAATAATTTTGGGGGCAGAGAGGCTTCTGGCCTGCTGGACCCCCTCCATCTATAGTAGGCCAAAAAATTATGGGAGAATGAGATGAGTGCAGTCAGACCTTTGCACTTGAGGTCAAGCAGGACGGACAGCGGGTGTCTCTTTAGCATCTCCTTGCGCTTGTCATCCAACTGAACCCCCAATGTGGGTCGACGCCGTTTCTGGACAAAGGAATGAACCAAGATGGTAATCACTGATCATGGCAATCTCTCCCCTTCTGCTCCCTCCGGACCTGCTGCCTCAACTCCCCAGGCTGCCCAGCTCCCCTCCCAGAAGCCCTGTCTTCAATCATCTTTCTTTTGCTTCTAGGGAGAATGACACCCCTACAAGATAAAAGGATACTCACCGTGGTCTGCTCCTCCTCAGCATCCGAGTCACTCTCGTCATCTGCAGTCATACAGAGAAGGCAGTGAGAGATGAGAGGCCTCCAGAGGCTCCCTGAAGCCCCTCAACCAAGAGGGACCAAGAGGCCCAGACTCTGTTTCTTTAGAATAAATATTAATATTCTGCTTCTTATTCAGTATAAAAAACATGGCGATGGAAAAAAAGAAAAAAAGAATGGCTCATAATCTCACCACCCCTGATCTCTACAGGGCTTTTAAATATCACTTCTATGGAGCAGAAGCATATTTCCATGAGCCAGTAATAGTGATATGAATAATAATAATAATAATTACTCAAATAATTAAGAGTGGCTGCTATGTGCCAAGGATGATACTAAGGGCCTTGCAACCATTATTACCTCATCTAATCTGCATACCTACATGAGGCTACTGTAAGTAAATTATGGCTCGAAAAATGTTGAATACCTTCCCTAGGGTCAGTGGACTAGTGAGTGGCAGGGCTGAAATCCAAAGGCAAGGACTGTTAACTCCAGGGACTGAGAGCTCTGCTCTTGTCTACCCCAAACACTGACACTAATATCAAGCTTCCTACTACAAAGAACCAGTCCAGCTAATTCTCAAAGGACAAGGAATGCCCTTGGGTGGTGACTAGGGTATCCCTGGAGGAGGTATCCCAACCACTATGTTACCTTGGGAGTCCTCAGGAGGCTTGAATAGAGCCTTGGCTTCGTCCACACTGCCTTCGATAGCCACAGACAATGTCTTATCTGGGGGTAAGAAAAGTTTCATGGGAAAGCTGCTGGGAAGGGCACCAGGCAATGCAGGCAAGCCAGCTCAGGGGCTGCATATCTTCTGCTTCTGCCCCATCTTCTCACTGACTCGGGTGGAGGGCAAAAGCCCTTTCTCCACATGGACAGGAACAAAATTGGAAACTTAAATCTTTTCCCCATCACTTACTGAGTACACCAAATTCAATGTGCAGATTCCCAGACAATAATCCCCTGAGGCTAATGGTGAATGCTTCTCTGTTTAGGCTCACACCAAGGCACAGATATTCAAACCCAGGGCTAAAGCCCCACGGAACTCTTCAGTTAGCTGTGCTATAAGTTCTCATCAAAAAGTCCACACCTGCCGGGTGGGTGCAGTGGAACATGCCTGTAATCCCAGCGGCTCAGGAGGTTGAGGTAGAAGGATCTCGAGTTCAAACCCAGCCTCAGCAAATGAGTGAGGCCCTAAGCAACTCAGCGAGATCCCGTCTCTAAATAAAATATTAAAAAAGGGCTTGGGATGTGGCTCAGTGGTTGAATGCCCTGGTTTCAATCCCCAGTACCCGCTGCCCCTGGCAAAAAAAAAACAATAAAAATAAATGAAACCAGTCTACACCTGTCTACCACCCTGAAACAACAGCTCTCACCTAAGTGCTTACTCTCTTCTGCATGACACCAAGCACCTGGCTGGCATCATCTCATTTAGTAGGGATTTGGATGCTATAGTCCAGTCCCAGACCTAAGTCCCTCTTTCCTACTTTGCCTGAGCACATGGCCTGCAAAGTTAAATCACTACTCTGAGGGTCCACTGGTCTCAGGTTCCACATCTACGAAATGGAGATTAAATAAGTAGTAGCTGCCCTGTTGAGTGGTAAGAACTGAATGATGTTTATATAATTTTAATTATAAAATTATTTTTAAGCTGGGAATGGTGGCGCAGGCCTATAATCCCAGTGATTTAGGAAGCTGAGGCAGGAGGATCACAAGTTCAAAGGCAGCCTCAGCAACTTTGTGAGGCCCTAAAGCAACTCAGCAAACCCTATCACTAAATAAAATATTAAAAAGAGCTGGGGATGTGGCTTAATGGTTAAGCACCCCAGGACTTAATCCCTGGGACCAAAAACAAAAGAAAAGTAAAATATTTTTTAAGAACTTGGGTAATTTTTTGTTTGTTTGTACCAGGGATTGAACTCAGGGGCACTCAATCACTGAGCCACATCCCCAGCCCTATTTTGCACTCTATTTAGAGACAGGGTCTCACTGAGCTGCTTAGTGTCTCGATTTTGCTGAGGCTGGACTCAGCCTCTCTAGCTGCTGGGATTACAGGCGTGGGCCACCTCCCTGGACTTAAAACTAAATTTTGAGGCTGGGGATATAGTTTTGTAGTACAGGGCTCATTTAGCATATGTGAGGCCCAGGTTCTATCACAACATGGACAACAAATAACAACAACAACAACAACAAAAAACCCAAAAACCAAAAAACAAACACACACAAAAAAACTTTTTTTTTTGATGAAACTGAGGATCTGAGGAAAGGATTAAAAAAAAAAAAGAAATAAACTTTTTAATCTTCATAACAATCTTGTAGGAGGTTGTTATTCAACCCTATTATAGAAGGAATAATATTATTCTAACTATTTAGATATGAAAAACTTAAGGCTCAGAGAAGTTGGAAACTACAGCCAGGAAGTAGATAAACCAGGATTCAAGTACAGGTCTGTGCAACCTGAGCTTACTCTCTCAAAACTGAGTTAACAGCCTGTTTCACATACCTGGCTTGAAGACACACTGAGTGACTCCTTGGGTCCTTCTTTGTGGAACTCTGGGGGCCTAGTGCTACAAAGTCAGGCACCTCTCCTTTTTTTTTTTTTTTTTTTGTGGTGCTGGGGATGAGACCCAGAGCTTGAGCTATAGCCCCAGACCCTCCTCTATCCTTAAGGGTATAGAAAGTCACATACGCCTGAAATAGTCTCCCAGCTGCATTAAGGAAGAAAGGCAAAGTCCCTCAATGTAGCTGACTACTGCCTTATCTCCCACAACCATACACAAACCATCACAGCCCGCCCCCAAATCAACTGGATCACCCCCATCAAGCAATGGCAAATTACAGAGCATTCTCTTTTAAAAATGTTTATAGAGATTGAACCCAGGGCCTCACGCAAGCTAGGCAAGTGCTCCACCACTGAGTCCCATCCCAAGCTCCACACTGGTTGTTAATGCTTGAATTCTGTAGGGGCAAAATGGGAGTAAAAACAAATAAATTTTAAACACAAAAAGAAAAGAAAATTACTCACCCTGTCTAGGGGGCTGGGAGGAGGATTTCATATGAGCTGATGATGGAAACAGGAGGGAGAACAAAGGGGAGGGAGATGAGAAGGACCAGGAAGACACAAGAAGAGAGATAGTAATGTGTTGGTGCCCGTGGCTGGGAGGAGAGCATGCACTGGCTCAATATAAGTCTGTCTGATGCAATGCAGTGGGATGGGGTGAGATAGAAAAGTTTAGGTGCTGGGTGGAGCTGCATTAGGACAAAAGCAAAAATTTCTCAAAACCTTAGCAGAGTCCCTTAAGCATAATGAGGACACATCTTCTCACATGGTAATTCACTGTAACGACATGCAGCCTGTTTTGAAGCATCCTGAAAGCCTGGGAGAGCTGGCCAGGACCTGTCTTCACAAGCACCACCCTCCACCCCCCACCCAAAGCAGATTAGGAAGCACTGACTACCTGCCAAGCGTGCCTTGATAGAGTGAGCACCTGGGAGCCCAAAGGGGCTTCCTGGACACTGCACCCATGGGCCATCCAGACAGGCTTAAGAAAGTTTCAAAGCCATCCATTCTGAAATACCCATTAGGTGAGTCCAGCCTCAGGTCAGCTGGTCAAAGCAGCCATGCTGGGTGTGGTGCAGAGGGAAGGTAGCATCCGTCACCTGAAAGCTTCTGGCAAGGCTGGGGAGCTCCTTGGTAGGCAATACTTCCAAATGACTCAGTAGGTCATGGCTGCTCCTCCCATAGCCCTCCTCCTCATCCAGCCCCCATACTCACCACAGGCCTGCCCATATGCAGTAGCCTGGACAAAGAGCACGTAGAGGGGAGGTGGCAAGTGCCTAGCTGTCTCGTATTGCTTGTGAGCCTGATCAAATGGCATGAACAAGTACTCCTGCACCGGAAGGGAAGCCTATGCAATAAAAAAGAGTGTTTTTGTTTTTTCTTTTTCAACCGATCCCACATAAGAACATGCAGTTACTTTGCGATTGTATGTAGCTGGGGTACCAGGGTCTGAACCCAGGAATGCTCCACCACTGAGCTACATCCCCATTTCTTTTTGAGACGAAGTCTTGCTAAATCACCCAGGCTGGGCTTGAACTTTGGAATCCTCCTGCCTCAGCTTCCCAAGAAGCTGGGATTACAGGATGCAACACTGTGCCCACTGTATGTAGTTTTTATTTTTTTGTACTAGGGATCAAAAACCAAGAAACTTGACCACTAAGTTACAGCCCCAGCCCTTTCTTATTTTGAAACAGAGTCTCACTAAGTTGCTTAGGGCCTCACTATGTTGTTAATGCTGACCTTGAACTTTTGATTCTCCTGCCTCAGCCTCCCAAGTCACTGGGATTACAGGTGTGTGCCACTATGCCTGGCCTGTATACAGTTTTTTATTCACAAAGTGATACATGACTAAAAGAATGTATAGGTGGAAAAAGGCCAAATAAATGAATCCATTGTATTTTTTATACCAGTCAGAGAGAAAGAAAATGAAATTATGAAAATATACCATTTCCAACAGCATCAAGTAAACATCAAGGGTCTGGGGATAAAGCTCAGTGGTAGAGTGCTTGCCTAGCATAAGTAAGGTCCTGGATTTGAGACTAAGCACCACCAAAAAAAAAAAAAAAAAAAACCAGAAAAAGAAAAAGACTTGTCATGCTCAACATCACTAGTTCCCAGAGAAAGGAAAATTAAAACCATAATGAGATACCCTCCAGAATAATATCAAAGTGTTGGCAAGGATATGGAACAATCAGACCTTTCATATGGTGCTGGTGGGAATTACCATAAATCAGTATGATCATTTTAGAAAACTGATTCTGTGTCTACCAAAGCTAAATATATGCACAGCATATTCTATATGACTCAACAATTTCATTCCTCTGTATATCCAACAGAAATGTACATACAGGTTCACCAAAGGACACAGGTAAGAATGCTCACAGCAGCATTACTTACAATAGCCCCAAACTGAAACTAACTAAAATCAAATACTAAACATCAATAAAAAGAAATGAATTGGTACTCAAAGTAGCACAACTACTATGAGTACTACTTAGCTTTTTTTTCGGGGGGGGGGATGGGCGGGCGGTACTAGGATGAACTCAGAGGCACTCGACCACTGAGCCCCATCCCCAGTTCTATTTGTACTTGCATTCCTTCTGCCTCAGCCTCCTGAGCTGCTGGGATTATAGATGTGCGTCACCATGCCCAGCACTACTGATCTTTTAAAAGATAAATTCCACAAACATACCATTGAGCAACAAAAGTCAGACACATAAGAGTATATACAATTCTATTTGCATGAAACTCAAAAGTAGACAAAACTAGGGGCTGGGGTTGTGGCTCAGTGGTAGAACACTCACCTAGCACATGCAAGGCCCTGGGTTCGATCCTCAGCACAACATAAAAATAAATAAATAAAATAAAGGTATTGTGTCCAACTACAACTAAAAAGTAAATATTAAAAAAAAAGTAGACAAAACTAGCTATGTAAGAAGTTGGGATAATGGTTATGAGTGGTAAATAGTTTCTGAGAGTGGTAATAAAGAACTCTAGAAAATTGGTAATGCTCTCTCTTGATTTTGGAGTGGCAATACAGATGTGTTTGCTCAGTAAATATTCATTCAGCTGTACACCTGTATGCTTTTCTGTTATTTTGGTGCTAGGGAATAAACCCATGGCATTGTGAATGCTAAGCATTCACTCTACCACTAATCTAAACCCCCAGCCCTATAAGATTACTATTATTATATTTTGAGATGTGGGGCTCACTATACTGCCAGGTTGGTCTCAAACTCATGGGCTTAAGTGATCCTTCTGCCTCAGCCTCCCAAATAGCAAGGACTACAGACATGCATCACTGCACCCAACTATTGTTTAAATTAATATATGTATGTTGTATCAGAAAGTTGTAGGCAACTTTATAAAGTAAAATCTCTCAGTTTATAGCCCCACAAAGGTAACTGGTAATGGTTTTGTGTAAATATAGATTCTTCTAAGCACACACACAAAACACACACACGTAAATCCACACAGCTTCTTTGTAGATCAAAACATAAAAATGAGACCATACTATACACTCTACAATTTATATCTGTTTCCCTTAATACTATTAATAGGTTTCCTTCCTGTCCAGTTATTCTACCAGTAGTATGCCATTCCATACTTCCATCACAGCTATAAGGCCATATTACACGCCAGGTATTGTAGCACATGTCTGTAATTCCTGCAACTTGGGAGGCAGAGGCAGGAGGATCACAAGTTTGAGGCTAGCCTCAGCAAGGTGTTAAGCAACTTACTGAGACCCCGTCTAAAAAGAAAGGGTGGAGGGCTGGGAATGTGGCTCTGTAGTTAAGTGGCCCTGGGTTCTAATCACCAGTATTTAAAAAAGAAAGGCTATACTACACAAAAAGTTTATTTAACCTAGATCCTATTTACTGTGTCCAGTTAACTGAAGAAAATTTAACCATGCAGAGGATTTGGAGTGTTGAGTACAACCAAACCTTTTCATTTCCATTTTCTTTTTCTCTGGTTATTTAGTGCTACTGGAAAATATCTTTGTTAACAATTCTAATTCTATGCCTACAGTTGAAGAGAGGAAATGCAGGTCTTGCCAAGTCCGGGAAAAGTGAATTTATAATTTCTCTAGGGTCCTTTTACAAAGCTCCTCCATATTACCATTTATCCTGCTTCATAAAACCATAACAATTTTTAGAACAAATCTAGCTTTACAAAGCAAACAAAAATCAGGTCACCTATATAGAAAGACAATCTATTTCATAGGTAATGTGGGAACTTTTCCTCCTAAGGAACATAATGGATTTCAAATGCGTCAAGTTCTTTACAAAGTAAGCAGATCTGCTGAACAGTCTGCCCTGAGCTCTCCTCAGTGGGATGTAACAGACATCCACAGGAAGCATGTTTAGATAACCTGAGACGGGATAGGGATGTAGTTCAGTGGTAGCGCACTTGCCTAGTATAATGTGAGACCCTAGGTTTAAAAAAAAAAAAAGGCGCCTAGAGACTATAGGGCTAGTGGGGACCATGAAGGGGGTTAACTGAATTTATATAATCTGAAAAAGTATGACACAGTGCAGAGGGGGCTCTAGATATAAAGAAAATGCCCATTACATGTGTATATATGTTTCTAAAACCACCTGGCCAGAATTTATTTATTTATTTCCTTCCTTCCTCCCTCCCTTCCTTCATTTCTTTTATTGCAGTGCTGGGGATTAAACCCAGTGTCTCATGCATGTGAGGCAATGCTCTACTACTGAGCTACCCTTTAACCCCTGGCCAGAATTTCTTTCTCTTCCCTTTTTTTTTTCCCTAAATGTTTTTTTTAGTTGTAGATAAACACAATACTTTGTTTATTTTTATGTGGTGCTGAGGATTGAACCCAGTGCCTCACATACTAGTCAAGTATTCAACCACTGAGCTACAATCCTAGCTCTAAGCATTTCTTTACTGCAGGACACAAGCTTATTGTACAATCAGGTAGGACTTCACATAAGACATTCCTATTATGTACTCAGATTAGCGTAAGACCTGGCAAAGCCTAAAGGGCGATGTAGCTTCTGGTGGCCTCTGGGCAGTGGTAAAAGCAAAAGCAAGACTGGCAGGCCTCACCTGCATGATGCTGTTGAGGCGAGGCTGGAGGCTGCTCAGGTATTCCTTCTTCACCTCAATCTCCTTAAGGATTTTCTCCTTGTTGGACAGGCACTCTCGGTACTTCTCTGCCAGCCTGAGAGGGTGAACAGAGCTCTGTCACCTGATGTCTTGAAGGGACATCTCAACAATTAATGTAGGTATAAAAATACAGTATATATATTTTTTCATACTGGAATTTTCATGGTTGCTTCTCTCCTGTTAGAGTAATTTTTTATATTTGTTCAAGAATTCTAGGGCTTTTGAATGGTACATCTGTTTTTTTACATAAGCAGCATTTTCTACACTTGCCTTTTTCTGTAATAAGAGAGAAGAACAGGTCAGACTCTACCTATAATAGCAGCTACAATTAAATGCTAATGTTTGGGGCTGGGGTTGTGGCTCAGTGGTAGAGTGCTTGCCTTGTATGTGTGAGGCCCTGGGTTTGAGCCCCAGTACTGCATATAAATAAATAAAATAAAAAATTCATTGATAATTTAAAAAAAAAATTTTTAAATGCTAATGTTTGCCAACATTTGCCATGTGCAAGACCCTTAGGGAACTCTTTATAAGAACTATCACATTTAGTCCTTATACAAACACAGGAAGATCTTATCCCTAAAGGAGAAAACTAAGGTTCCAGGAGGCATTAACTTGCCCAAAGACATCTAGTTAAGAGCAAACAAATGAATCCATCCCTGTTTCTCTCTAGAAGTTCCACCTGTAACCACTAGAGAATACCTCTGAACTTCCATAAACCTGGATCAAGCAGTTATGGACATTCTATAAAAGCTCTTCATTAATACAAAGCCCATAGACTGGCCTGAGTGAGGCAGGATGGGAATGGATTCTGGATCAGTGCCACAGGTATGCAGCACTCATGGTTCAGCCTATGCCTGGGTCAAAGAGTCAACTTAACAGGGGAGTGACAGTCCAGGTCCCTCTGCTCAAACACAGACGTAAATTCCCTAAGAACCAGACTCAGTGCAAAGTGTCTAACATGGACCAACGGGACAGAATATCTCCTATTATAGAAAAAGGCAAGTATAGAAAAGTGCTGCTTATGTAAGGAAAAACAGGACAGATGTGCCAATCAAAAACCCTAGAATTCTTGTACAAATAGGCAACAGGAGAGAAGCAACCACGAAAATTCCAGTATGGAAAAACATATATATTGTATTCTTTGACCTAGATTAAAAACATTCTATTACAGATTAAAAACATTCCATTACAGATTAAAAACATTCTATTTATGGTTAATAAAGAAAAGCTCTTTATTAGTACAGAAAAATTTAATATGTAAACAGCATTATTTATGGTAGCAAAAATGGAAATAACCTAAAAGTTCAACAAGGGGAAAGGACTTTTTAAGTTACATTTTTCTATACACTAAAATGTTGTACAACTTTCTAAAATAACAGAAAGCATATGATGCTGCAGGATTATGCTTAAAGATGGGGGAAAAGGCAAAACAAAAATTAGATTTATGGTACAAAAGACATTTAGGTCTCAGGTATTGAATTTTTTTTTTTAATATTTTTTTAGTTGTAGTTGGACACAATATCTTTTATTTTTTTATTTTTATGTGGTGCTGAGGATGGAACTCAGGGCCTCACACATGCTAGGCGAGCACTTTGCCGCTGAGCCACAATCCCAGCCCCTCAGGTATTGAAATTTTAAAGAAAAAAGGTTACTTTGCTGTGTATGATGGTGCATGCCTGTAATCCCAGCAGCTCAGGAGGCTGAGGCAGGAGGATCACAAGTTTGAGGCCAGTCTCAGGAACTTAGCAAGGCCCTAAGCAACTCATCAAGACTCTACCTCGAAATAAAATAAATAAAAAGGGCAGGCTGGAATTGTGGCTCAGTGGTAGAGCACTTACAGAGCATGTGTGAGGCACTGAGTTTGATCCCAGCACCATATAAAAGTAAATAAATAAACAAAATAAAGGTATTGTGTCTGCCTACAACTAAAAAAAATTTAAAAAAAAATAAACAAATAAAAAGTGGGGGACTGGGGCTATAGCTCAATGATAGAGAGCTTGCCTCACACGTGTGAGGCACTGGGTTCAATCCTCAGCATCACATAAAAATAAATGAATAAAGATATTGTGTACATCTACAACTAAAAAAAAAATATTTAAAAAAATAAATAAAAGGGTATATAGCTTAGCAGCAAAATGTCTCTGGATTCAATCCTCACTACCCCCCTAAAAAAAGTTACTTTAATGGCCAGGTGTGGTGGCTCCTGCCTATACTCCTAGTTAATCAGAGGACTGGGGCAGGAGGATCACTTGAGTCCACAACGTGGTGGCCAGCCTGAAAAACACAGTGAGACTCCATCTCAAAAACAAAACCCAAAAACCAAAAAAAACAACAAAAAAAAAACAAAACACCACTCCAACTTTCTATTAATAACCTTAAGCAAATACAATCCCACCCATGATGAGGTTGGTCAGGTTTGGTCTCAAAATAAAATAAAAAGGGCCGGGAATGTAGGTCAATGGAAGAGTGTTAGCCTAGAGGTCCTGGGTTCAGTCACCAACTCCACAAAAAAAAAAAAAAAAAAATGTCTTGGAGATTATTCTACTAATTGCACAGTACTTGGCTGTCTGATCCTGGATCATGACAAAGCACTATCACTCTATGGTTAGGAAGATCAGGAAGGAGAAGCCAAGCATGGTGGTAAACACCTGTAATCCCAGCAATTCAGGAGGCTGAGGCAGGAGAATCAAAAGTTCAAGGTCAGCTTCAGAAATCTAGTGAGGTCCCAAGCAACTGGCAAGACCCTGACTCAAAATAAAAAAATAAAAACTGGCTGGGGATGTGGCTCAGAGGTTAAGTGCCCCTGGGTGTAACCCTCAGCAACAAACAAACAAACAAAGCAGCAGCAGAAGCCAAGAAAAAGTAAATTCTACCTTTTCCGTTGCTCCAATTCCCAGTCCAGTCGTGCTAAGGTCTGCTGATGAGGGTCTCCCATGGTGACTTCAGCTTTGCTGATGTCTGGTGGAGCCTCCTTATAAAATTCCTCTAAACTGACCAGATCTATTTCTTCATGCTTTGACCTACAGGAAGAAAACAGATGTCAAGCTGCTGTTCTCAAGAACCCAAACTGTGGCTTAAGTTGGGAGTCCCTTCAACTGCACTCACTCAGCCCTAATCCACAATTACTCAAGATACTGGAATCCAATTTCAGAATATGCTCATTAGCAGATGTTTCAGTATGATGAGAGGTCACTGGTGACATGCGATAGGATCCTTGTCCATGCTGTCCAACCTTTTTATCTATGAATTAGCTAAAGGCCTGGAAAGGATACTTACTGAATTTACAAATATCTCCCAGTTGAGCAGGAGAGCTAAGAGTCAAAATCAATACAGCCTAGACCTAAACTGTCAGGTTGAAAGCAGGACATGTCATGGAACAAGAATAAACGTAAGAGTCTGAATGTAAGTTCAAAACACTAAGTATAAGTATAGGAGGGAGGGAGATCCAACATGCCAGAACCAGATGTAAAAAAGACAAAAGCTTTTAATTGTTACATGAACAGTGACATACTGGTATAAAAGAAAATAAATCCAATACTTTTTGATGCATTAACAAAGTTGAGTGCTCAGATCAGGCCACATTATCATGGCCATGGTCAGCAACTACTACGTATTAATTAGTACCCACCAGCTGGGCGCAGTGGTGCACTCCTGTTCTTTGTTTTTTGTTTTGGTACCAGGGTAAACCCAGGGGCACTCAACCACTGAGCCACATCCCCAGCCCTATTTTGCATTTTATTTAGAGACAGGGTCTCACTGAGTTGCTTAGTGCCTGGCTGTTGCTGACTGGGATTACAGGCATAAACTACAACACCCAGCTAGTGGTATACTCCTGTAATCCCAGGGACTTAGAAGGCTATGGCAGAGGGGAACACAAGTTTGAGGCCAGCCTCAGCAATTTAGCAAGGCCCTAGGCAAATTAGCAATACCCTGTCTCAAAATGAAAAATAAAAAAGGACTGAAGATGTGGCTCAGTAAGTAGTAAAATACCTCTAAGTTTAATCCCTAATACCGCATCAACCACCCCCCAGAAAAAAAAATAATTAGCACCCTATATATGTGTCTTCACTTAATTTAATCTTATAACAATTCTAGGATGTGAGGATTTTTATCTCCATTTTTCAAGTGAGATGGAGGCTTTTATTCAGTGCATAGTAGAGCTCAGACATGGACCCAGGCTATCTAACTACAGCTCTTTTCACATGGCTGCCTACTGCCCCACAGGCCCGAATTCCACCGCATTCTGAGTTTGTCAGCTTCCATCTGAGCAATGATTATGGAATGGTGCATTGTATTCTTTTATTTTGTTTTCATACTTTTTAAATTCTGATAAAGTTTAAGATTCACAAGAAGTTTCTAACATAGTACTGAGAGGGGAGAGGAAGAGGTTGATCAATAGGTACAATGTTATTGTTCAATAGGAAGAAAAAATTCTAGTGTTCTAAAAGTATAGCAGGGTTAAGTACAATGAACTTTTAAGTTTCTCAAATTGTTGGAAGACAGAAGTATGAATGTATTTACCATAAACAAATGATGAAAGTTTAAAGTCATGGGTGCCAATTATTCTGAGTTGATTATTACTCAATGTATACATGAATCAAAACACCATATTGTATCTCATAAACATGTACAAATATTATGTGTCAAACTACTGAGAGTTTATTTTCTGTGTACTCTTTGTCCAGGTTCCCCCAATGATAATAAATATAGTACACTATCAAAACCAAGAAACTGACGATGGTACAATAGTATTAACTGACACAATTTTTTTTTTTTTTTTTTTGAGAGAGAGAGAGAGAAAGAAAGAGAGAGAATTTTTTAATATTTATTTTTTTAGTTTTTGGCGGACACAACATCTTTATTTATATGTGGTGCTGAGGATCCAACCCAGTGCCACACGCATGCCAGGCAAGCACACTATAGCTTGAGCCACATCCCCAGCCCTGATGCAAATTTTTTATTAGTACTTTCTCTGGGGGGAGTGGGGACACAGGTACCAAGGATTGAACCCAGGGGCATTTAACCACTGAGTCACATACCCAATCCTTTTTATGTTTTATTTTGATAGGGTCTCACCATGTTGCTTAGAGTCCAACTTGCTGAGGTTGGCTTTGAACTCGTAATCCTCCTGCCTCAGGCTCCTGAACTACTGGGATTATAGGCATGAGCCACCAAGTCCAGATCTCTATTAGTATTTAAGTGTTAATATGTAACATGTACCTCAAAAATCAGCATCATCACTTGGGAGGCTGAGGCAGGAAAACTGCAAGTTCAAAGATAGCCTCAGCAACTTAGTGAGGCCCTAAGCAACAGTGAAACCTGTCTCAAAATAAAAAATGGCTGGGGATGTGCCTCAGTGGTTAAGTACTCTTGGGTTCAATCCCCAGTATTTAAAAAAAAAAATAAAACAACAACAAAACTCGCATTATCATCACTAAAGATATGCTGGACCCTGATGTCAAATGTGTCCCCATTCATACCAAGTTTGTTACAAATAAGATCTGCCTTCTTTCAGTTTGAACAATGTCTTTCCAAGCAAGAATTCCTTCCTTTCTCTTCCCATTTACTCCTTCCTCTATCTCATCTCTCAGCTTGGTTTTGCCAAGAGGTATCACATCCTAAGATTACTAATAAACTGTAGATTGTTCACCTGAACATAGCTAAGGAGCAAGAAGTTCAGGTCCAAAGAATAAGATTCATATGCAAAAATGAACTGCTGTGCTTTCAGAGAGGAAAACTGGGCCAAAATGTTAAAAGGATATGACTGGGAGATTAAGGATTGTAACTTGGGAGACTGAGGGAAAAGTTGTACTGACCTTGGCTCAAAATGAAAAACAAAAAAGACTCAGGATGTAGTTCAGTGGTAAAGCACCTCTAGATTCAATCCCTAGTACCAAAAAAAAAAAAAAAAACCAAAAACCTGCTCCCATATAATGTGCCCAGGAATCAAACTGGTAAAGTAAAGGCTCCTGCTGGGGACAGAGAAGCACTCTTTACCAACTGTGGAGCTCACAAACTCAAAAGGATCAGAGAGGCTTCTATGGTTCTTTGTGCAGCCCCAAACTACTGCTTACAATTCTACCACTCAGAGTGATCTATTCACCCTTCTCCCAGATCCTGCAGTCCTTCAAGCTCATTGAATTTCTTTTCAAAGAAACTAGCTCACACTGAACTATGTAGGAAAAAGCAGTTACAATAGGCCAGGTGTATCAAAGCCCTGCGTTCCCAAACTCACTTAAATTCCAGACATTTGGTGATCTCCTTCTGCAGGTGCATCACCTCATACAGCAGGTTCTGTAGTTGCAGGTGATAGGCGTCTACTTTCTGCTTAGCCTGAAGGAAAGACAAGGCTGAAGGTGAGAGCAGGTTAAGTTGGGGTGGAACAGAGCATCTGCAAAGTCAGAAAAGGGGAAAAGGAGATAGAGAAGGGGATGAGGAAAAGCAGGAAGGAGGATTCATTAAATCTTTCAACTCTACCTCATGGGTCTGATCCCTTCCTTTCTTCAACCTTATGTGGGCTAATCGGTTAAGCTTCTTTAGAGTCATGAAATGTACACAGCTTTGGATCCTTCGTTCTTCAATTTCAATTGCCTGTGGGCAAAGAAAAAGGTAAAGACCACTAAGAATAGGTGCTGCCGACCCATCCCCATTCGGGATCAAAGGAAGACACCAGGGGGAGCTCTAAACCACAGGTACTGTCATGAGGGAAACACCAACAGAAGGGATGACTGTACAAAGGAAGTGCCTAAGGTTCCCAGGCAGAAAAGCAATTTCTACTTAGACTGAAGTGACAGGAATTAAAGATAGACCAGGTGCAGCCAATACACGATTAATAGCTTTCCCTAAGATCCTAAAGAGAACTTCATAATAGTAGTGTTGTGACTCAAAATCTGACCTCTATCAATAGCATTACAGAATAATTTAAGTGATAATAACAAAAGTACAGTCATAAAGTTTGGCTACAATAAAACAGATATGATGTAATAACTTTAGTAATGTTGGCCAGCTTAAGCACAAATAAGATCCCTGGGGGGGCTGGGGATGTGGCTCAAGCGGTAGCNTCTCTACTCTCTCAAATCTCCCCTCCCTCTCCTCTCTCTACTTTGAAAAAAAAAAAAAAAAGATCCCTGGGGAAAAGATGAAAAGTATTTTTTAATTTATCTAGTTTTTAGACACATTACTTAGTTTTTCTGCCACTAAAGTCCGGTTTGTTCATTTAACATTAACAAAAACTTCATTTTTGGTCTCTACCAATTTACTTATGCATACTCATGCTATCACATCAAGGGAATTGATATATACTATCATTTATCAGCACTAAGCAAAAATGCTGGCTACTTATGCAATAAATGTTATATCAAAGAAAGATCAAATCAAAGTTTTTAAAAAATAATTATCCTGTACATTCATTACCATAATGGGTAATCAGGTAATGATGACAGGTTCCAATTAATTAATAGGCAGCTCTGGAGTCTGTAGGCTCCAACCACCTGATTATGGCTAGAACAGAAGATCAAGATCAAGAAGGGCCCCAGTAGGTGCAAAAGTTACCCCTCTGCACAGACCTACCAGGTTCAAGTCTGCCTGGTTCCATTCCTTACCATATCCTTGCCACCCCGGCTCTTCAGATCCTGGATCTCGGCCATCAGCCTCTGTAGCTCCTGGCACGTGTACTTATACAGCTCATAGTCTCTGCCAGGGTCCCGCAGGTCCACCTCAGCCTCCTCGCTATAGTATTTACCTTCCTGTGAAGGCAAGGAGAGAGGCCCCAGGTGAGAAATGAGTCTCCCTGTTGGGACTAGAGACACTTGACTGAGATCTCTTGTTAAACATGTACAATTAACAATGAAGCCCCAAATTAGGTCACTAAAGAAAATGGTTCTCATATCAAATGTTTTTATTTTCAAAACAGAAACTTCTTTTTCTTATTACAAAGTATGCATATTTGGTGTCTAAGAACAGAAACATCACAAAGTTCAAGGTCAGTCTCAGTAACTCAGCAAAACCCTAAGCAACCTAGTGAGGCCCTGTCTCAAAATAAAAAAATAAAAAGGGCTGGGGATATGGCTAATGGCAGTGTTTAATCAATCCCCAGTACCAAAAAAAAAAAAAAAAAAAAAAAAAAAAAAAAAANGGACCAATGTCAAAGCTCTTTTTTTAAAAAATATTAATTTTTTAGTTGTAGTTGGACACAATATGTTTATTTTATTTATTTATATGTGGTGCTGAGAATCGAACCCAGGGCCTCACATGCTAGGCGAGTGAGCTACCCCAGCCCAATGTCAACGCTCTTGACAACTATAGTATTAGGCCTCCTAGTCTTGACAGCATTTCATCTGGTGATGCCATGATGGCTGAACCTAAAATTTAAAGAACAGAATGCACATTTCAGGGGGTTCTAGGCTCACAAAACATCCTCCCTTGTAGTCATCACCTCAGCCTCCTCAGGTAGGCAGCACTGTCCCTCTTAGTTAGCTGCCACACTTATTGGGGGGAGCCAACAGTGTGTTGAGGCAGAGTCAAAAGTGCACTAACTAGAATCTCCGCTCTACTATTTTATGGCTTCAAGTTCTGGGTCAAGTCACTTCACTTTTTTCAGGATCCGTTTCCTCACAAATCAAATGAGAATAACAGTCCCTATATCAGGGCTCATGGGGAGGGAAGGCATTAACACAAAAGACACTCTACTAGGAAAGATGATAAACTTGAGCTGGGGCTGTGGTGCATGGGTGATATTACGTAACACTGAATACCCAAGGAGAAAATTAATCCCTTTCAATTCTTTTTTGAAACTTCCAATTGCTTCAAGAACTTATATCTTCCATAATTTATTTTTGACATCTATGAATACCAAGGTTCACTTGTTTAAAAAAAAAAACAGGACTTTATCTCCAAGCCTTAGACAATGAAATCTGGGCAGAATTTGTTAACAAAGGCCTGTTTTCATTATATTAAATATATTTGTGTCATTATCTTCTGCATAAAACAAATGAAAGCAATTTTCCAATTTTCATGGTAAAATAACTTGACATTTTTTCTCCAAGTATTTATGTTTAAAAAGTGAAACGGGGCTGGAAGTGTAGCTCAGTGGTAGAACGCTTGCCTAGCATGCCTAAAGACCTAGGTNAAAAAAAAAAAAAAAAAAAAAGAAAGAAAGAAATAACTTCCTATAATTTCACTTTCCAGCCCCAAACAACTCCATTGTGAATACTATGAATAAATATATATTTTTAAGCAAGACAGAATCATCACTGTCCGTGTTATTCAGTGAAACTTCTCATAAAATAAATATAGATTTCTATCAAAACAGCTGTATGGGTCTGGGGTTGTGGTTCAGTGGTACAGCGCTTGCCTCATACATGTGAGGCACTGGATTCAATCCTCAGCACCACATAAAAATTAATTAATTAATTAATTAATTAAAGGTATTGTGTTCATCTACAGTTAAAAAAAAAAAAAAGTCCACTGTAGAGATAAGCCAGAAATCACTTAATCAAATTTCTACTGATAGATATTTAAATGGTTATAGCAAGCTTTGGCAGACTATAATATCAAAACTAAGACAAGAATGCCATAATCAAAACTCAAAAAAAAATAAGGTCCTTCAGCAATCTGATTTCCTAAATCAGAGAAAAGCATTGTTTTTATCTTTCATAATATTCTTTCTTATATGTATCAAGACTCATACTGAACAATGAGTTTTAGATTGCAAAAACGAGGTTTAATATTTGCACCTGTTTATAAGTTTGTCCATGAGTTAAATGAAAAACACACAAAAGCAATATATATGTGCATATATACATACACATGCATACATATGTGTATGCATGCATGCACATATACATATACACACATATATATATAATACAACACAAAACTATCACAAAGTGCTAAAAGCATTGTTTTCTGGTTTTGATTTGTGTGTGTGTGTGTGTGCGTGCGTGCTGGGGATTAAAACTAAGCCCTTGCATATGCTAAAATAGGTTCTACCACTGAGCTATACCTCAGCCCATACTGTGTTTTAATTGAAATTTTTTTAAATATACATATATATATTTTAGTTGTAGATGGACACAATACCTTTATTTTATTTGTTTACTTATATGTGATGTTGAGGTTTGAACCCAGGGCCTCACATGTGCGAAGCAAGCACTCTACCACTGAGCCACAACCCCAGATCCTGTTTTAATTGAAATTTAAGCTAGTGTTTCATGATTCTACTTAAAACAAACAAGCAGACAAACAAAAAACCAACTAGCCAAACAAAAACAGCCAAGTCATGAATTGGCTTGAAAGACTCAAGGACAGAAAGACAAAAAGAAGTACCACCTGTTGACCACAAGAGCTCTCGGGCCACAGAACAGGTTCTGTGGGTTTAAGGTTCTGGTACCATCTTAGTAGCATACTTGGGGATGTAACATCTCTGAAGCGCCAGAGCTATGCGGTAGTCAAGCTCCTGTCTTCTGACCATCAGGAAATTGGAGACATACATCACACTGTGTACGTACCAATGATGTCTAATACAGGATTGCTGGTTCTTGGGATGCTCAGCTAAACCTGATGTGGACACACAGATTTTATGGGGCCACAGAAATTCTAGTCACCTGGTCAAACAGAGACCACCATGGGACTGTCCCTGGTAGATACAAACCTGGGCTGACACAAACCCTTATGTAAGTGCTTGACCATAGCTGCAATTTCTTTTTTTTTTTTTTTTGGGGGGGGGGTACTAAGGATTTAATCCAGGGGCACTTTACCACTGAGTTATATTCCTAGACCTGCTTTTTTTTTTTTTTTTTTTTA
>NW_026000130.1:605355-622008 GCF_001458135.2 Marmota marmota marmota | reverse complement strand
AAAAAAAAAAACAGGACTTTATCTCCAAGCCTTAGACAATGAAATCTGGGCAGAATTTGTTAACAAAGGCCTGTTTTCATTATATTAAATATATTTGTGTCATTATCTTCTGCATAAAACAAATGAAAGCAATTTTCCAATTTTCATGGTAAAATAACTTGACATTTTTTCTCCAAGTATTTATGTTTAAAAAGTGAAACGGGGCTGGAAGTGTAGCTCAGTGGTAGAACGCTTGCCTAGCATGCCTAAAGACCTAGGTTCGAGCCCCAATAACCACCGCTCTCAAATAAATAAAGTGACTGGAATAAAAATATTTAGTAAACAAATTGTACAAGTGGCAAACTGAATTGGTAAACTCCACAAAGGTGGGACCCGAAATCCCAACACTGGAACACAATAGAATGCCCAGCACACAAGACTGCACAATAAACGTGAGCTGTTACCACCATCATTAACATCATGAGGCTACAAAGCAGGGCCTGAGAATGCTGCAGCAAACATTTTCCAGATGAGGATACAGCGCGGAGCCCGGGGACCAGGAACCCCAGGAGGAGAGGGCGGATAATCTGGTTGGTACTCCAGCCCAGAGACACCCCTTGCGCTGTCTGCACCTCAGTCCAGAAGCGCCCAACCCGGTTCCGCCGTGCCGCGGGTCATACCACCCTCTTCCCTTCCTCACCACACTGCTTCACCGACCGCCCCGACTGGACTGCGAGCTACTTCCGGCCGCCCGGCAATCTAAGCGCATACACCATAGAGAAGCGGAAGAAAGGAAAGAGCGGCCTGCCGGAAGTAAGGAGCGGAGACCGGAAGCAAAGGCGAGGGCCCCGGAAACCCGCGGGTGCGCGTGGGAGGAAAGGAAGTGGCGGTTCTTATCAGGGGTTGCCCCTTCTCGCTCTCGGAAACCGGGTAACTTTGGCTGTGCGGTTAGGCTCTTCGGTGACTAGTTGTTTCCCCAAAGCGTAAAGCAGTCGCGCTACTAGTGGGCGCTCACTTCCCAAACTGTTTAAATAACTGTGATATGCAGAAGATTAGCACAAGAGCATGGCAGTGTCTAATTTGGTCCCTAGTGAATTTGCCTCCCAAATAGGGCCTTTCCTTTTTTCAATGGCACTAGGAATTGAACCCAGGAGCATTTTGCCTCTGAGCTACATCCCCAGCCTTTCAACTTATTTTGAGACCTGGTATAAGTTGCCAAGGCCGGCCTCCAACTTGTGATCCTCCTGCTTCAGCCTCCGGAGTCTCTGGAATTATGGGCGCGGGCCACTTCACCCTCACTCAGCCATAACCGGACTACGACCATATTCCCCATAACACAATACACCAATGAAGGTGGCAATTCAGGGAGGGTAGAATTCAATTTTACACTGTTTTTTCCACAAGTGTGCATCACCTATTTCTCCATGTTAGTCTTGATTTGCCCAGTTCAGAATCACAACTTTTACGCAGATTTTGGATGCACCAAGTGTTTTCTATCCCCAGCATGAATTGTAAGGGTCCAGGATTTTTGGTGTAAATCCCATTTATCTGGAGCTACATTCAATATTCATTCCGAATTCCATGTTGTGCCCTTGGGTAAGGATGAAGATGCCCTCCTTGAGAGTAGCTCCAGAACACAGTACCCTCCAGAGAACGGATCACCAGGTGAAACTGAGAAGCCTGCCAGTTCTGCTTTGGGCTGAAATTACTTGCAAATGAGGAAAAGACACCATAATTTGTAGTAAACATTTAATTGATTCCATCAGCAACTCCAGCGCATTTTCCTGGTAAGGAGGCAGACTCAAGCTACCCAAGGGTTCATGAGGTATTGGGGTCACTGAGGAAGTCCCCAGAGTCACTGACCCTACTCCACAGGCTTCAGGCCCTGTAAAATAAGAGTTGGGCTGACAGAATGTCAAGGGGAAAAGAATGCTGGATGAGGGAAATACAGGCCCTGTCCTGTAGTTTTGCCTGCAAGAAGGAGGGAGGGCAGGATAAGGGCTGGAACTACATATTTAAGTTCTCAATCCCAGATAAGCTTCTCTATCTAGTATTATGGACCTTCTTGCCAATTGGTCACCTTTATTCTGTCTTCCCAGTTCTGTTTTACAAATTGTGCAAGTTCTCTTGAGTTCTAAGTTCTAGTTTCTGGGTTTCTGTTTCATGTCTGTCTCTTGCTCCCAAATTAATCCTGCTCCAATCCCTTTTCCCAGCCTCTCCGGATAGATTCTGGATTTCATTCTAACCTTTAAGATTTGAGGGTTTATGGCAATACCAGGCTTTTCCCCAACAAGTGGGACTTGACTCAGTCTTTGCTTATGCAGTAAGGATGGCACAGTGGAGATCAGGGAATTCCTCAAAGCCTGGCCTGGTCTGACCTCCTCCCTTCACACTACCTTCTGTGCAACTATGCTAACCCAAGGGTTTCCATGCTGATACCTGGGACTGGTGGCCTTGATTATGAGGAATCTCGGGGAGAAATGTGAGAAGTCCTAAAAGGTTGCTATTCTTCATTTAGGGAAATTAGAAACTACCAGCAGAGGGGAAAGAGGTGAGTGGAAAGGCTTAGGGAAGGATGGATCTGGACAGAGCTTAAGTCCTCAGAGCCTTGTCATCTTTGTCTGAGCTGTGCACTACCCTTCAGAGTCTTCCCAGAGCCAAGAGAAATCAGGACTGGGAACTCCTCTGTCCTGGCTGCCTTGAGGGAGAAGGGGAAGGAGCTAGAGCCATCAGCAGCATCATTGTAGAGGCGAAATCTTCAAGGGGATCATGATCCGAGACTCCATGTGGCGCACCAAGGGGACTGTGGAGAAAGGAAGAGGTTGGGATAGGGGTGTAGACAAGCCAACAACCCCTCATACACACATGGACACACAAGCCGTTGAAAGAAGAGGCAGCTCAGATGCTGAAACAGGAAAGACTCATTGCCCTCCTAAAAAGGCGGATTGAAAGCATCAGGTCTCCCAAATTATGGAATGAGACAGGACTTTCAGGGTAATGAGATGAACATTTTTATTGTTCTGCTTTTTGGTACTGGGGATTGAACCCAGGGGCACTTTACTACTAAGTTACCTCCCAGTCCTTTTTAGTTTTTTATTTTGAGACAGGTTCTTACTAAATTGCTGAGGCTGGCCTCAAACTTGTGATCCTTCTGCTTCAGCATCCAAAATTGCTGGATTATAGGCATGCACAATGGTGCCCAGCAGAAAAATTAAAAATTTACCTTTGTGTATATGTGGAAAAATAAGTGGCATAGGGCTAGGGATTTAGCTCAGTGGGACAACACTTGACTAGCATGCATGAGACCCCGAGTTCATCCCTAGCACCACAGAAACAAAAAAACCGAAAACTATCATAGTATAAAAATGCTTTCACAGATATTATTGCTAAGGACAAAGTAGGGAGATTTAAAGAAAGATATCAAAAAATCATTGTAAAGGTGGGGGTGTAGCTCAGTGAAAGTGTGTATGCTTATGAGCATGTGCAAGGTCCTAAGTTTAATTCTTGGCACTAAAACCATTTTTTTTTTTTTTTCAGTGCTGGGATTGAACCCTGGGCCTGTGCATGCAAGGCAAGCACTCTACCAGCTGAGTTATATCCCCAGCCCTAAGACAACTTTTTAAAAAAACTGGTAGGCCAGGCACAGTGGCGCACACCTAT
The DNA here is from genome assembly GCF_001458135.2 of Marmota marmota marmota. Classification (NCBI taxonomy): domain Eukaryota; kingdom Metazoa; phylum Chordata; class Mammalia; order Rodentia; family Sciuridae; genus Marmota; species Marmota marmota. The sequence continues at coordinate 618,369 of NW_026000130.1, read as the reverse complement.
ATTCCTAGTGGTTTGGGAGGCTGAGGCAGGAGGATGGTGAGTTCAAAGCCAGCCTCAGCTATTTAGTGAGGTCCTAAGGAAGTTAGCAGGACGCTGTCTCTAAATAAAATATTTTTTAAAAAAAGGGCTGGTGATGCGGCTCAGTGGTTAAGTGCCCTTGGGTTCAATCCCTGGTACAAAAAAGAAAAAAAAAATTGTGGTAGTACAATGGAGAACAAAAGCTGTGAGGGGATCCTCAAGGTGCTGAGGTTTGAAAAACACTGAGTTAGTTCAACCACCTCATTTTACAGATGGGGAATCTGCAACCCAGAGAGAAGAGGGTCAGCTCAAGGTTACTCAGGAGGTTAGACTCTTTCCTCCTGCTCAGAGCTTTTCAGACTCTAATGTGCATACAAATCACCTGTAATTTCTTGTTACAGTGCAGATTCTGATTCAATAGGCTGGGGGAGGCTGATGCAGCATTTCTTACAAGTGTCCAGAGGATGCCAACATTGTCAATTGGAACCACACTTTGAATAGCAAGGCTCCAGCTACCTTTTTTGGAAGAGACATTCTTAGCCAGGAATGGTGCATGCCTCTAATCCCAGTGACTCAGGAGGCTGAAGCGTGAGGATTACAAATTCAAGCCCAGCCTCTACAATTTAGGGAGACCCTGTCTCAAAATAGAAAATAAAAAGACCTGGGGATGTGACTCAGTGGTTAAGCACCCTTGTTCAATCCTTGGTCTCTGCCTCCCCCCGAAAAAAAGACATTGTTCCTGACACTAGCTGTTAAGTGTGGAAGCTTAATTATGCTCAAGAGAAGGGACAGGCTCTTATTTATGAGGCTCCACCCACCCACCACAGTTCCCCACAGATAGTCAACATCTACTGACTCTAGGTGGTTCTCTGGGGTTCTAGTGGCAAACACCATGAGCAAAAAAACTTGCTTAAAAACTTTACTGAATGATTTCTCTATGCCAGAGTCAGGACATAGCACTTTTTAGCCAGACATGATCCCAGTGACTTGTGAGGCTAAGGTAGGAGGAGACACAAGGCCAGCTTCAGCAACTTAGTGAGGCCTAAACAACTTAGATGAGACCCTGTTTCAAAATAAAAAAGGGCTAGGGATGTGGCTCAGTGGTTAAGTAACCCTGGGTTCAATCTGCTGTACAAAAGGGGTGAGGAGCACTTTTCATACATTAGTTCATGAAGTCCTCTCTGTAGCCATCTGAGGGAAACTAGTACCATCACTCTCTCACAGATGAGGAAGCAGCCTCAGGCACTCAGCTATAACACCAACACATCTCCATCCCCCGAGAGTACTCACTTAAGACTGCTTATATCATGTGGAAAGTACCACTATGATAAAAACACACAAACTTATTGTTTAAAAGTGAATTCTGAAGCCAGGCACAGTGGCATGTCCTTGTAATCCCAGTGACTTGGGAGGCTGAGGCAGGAGAATCACAACGTCAAAGCCAGCCTCAGCAATTTAATGAGACCCTAAGAAACTTAGTGAGACCTTGTCTCAAAATTTTAAAAAAGAAAAAGGGGTGGGGATGTAGCTCAGTGGTAAAGCACCCTTGGGTTAAATCCCCAATACCAAAAAAGAAAAAAAAGAAATGAATCCCCCAATTACTGGATGTGAAACTAGATCTCTTTGTAGAGGGGATTGCATCCTTTCATTCTCAGACAGGGCTCCCAGCAGATGACCTCCAAAGGTCCCAGTGACTGCCAGAATGGTGCTCACCTGTATAGTAGACATTTTCATCCCAGCCCCTCTTCCTCCAGGCAGCATTTCGAGTCTCCTCCCGAGACTGCAGGTCTTTATAAGCTGTGGGAAAGGCACAGAGGATCTGATCCCTTCTCCAGCACAGGGTCCCCTTTCCACTGCGCCAAATTCTGCCCAGCTTTTTTTTTTTCTTCCCCAGATGCCACCCTTGGACTATTAGCAAACAATGTCTACTTTGTCAATCTTATCCAACCAGATGTACAAAAAAGATTAATTTCAGATGACCACAAATACTGCTATTAGAAAAGAGACAGGGAGATAAAGAAGACAAGAAAAGCCTCTCTGAGGGGGTGAAATGGAAACTCAGAGCTACAGGAGGAGGAGCTGGCTGTGAATTGCTGGGGGATGGCATTCTTAAGGGAAAAGCACTTACAAAGGCCCTGCAGTGGGGAATGGCCTTCAGGGTTTAAGGCGTGGACATGTCAATTCCAAAATGTATATGTTTAGCTCCAAACTCTCCTGTGGATTCCAGACTGCATTGCAGTGCCCATGTGACATCTTAAGTATGTCAGTATCTTAAATGTAACATTCTGAGGGCCAAAATTACACTCCTGACTCCTCCTCCTTGCTCTTCTCCTTGCTCCACCACAGACGATTCATTCTCAAGTTCCACTGGTTGAACCTCTAGACTAATGAATCTGTGGACATCTCAGCAGTCCACTGCCACTTCCTGAGGCTAGGCCCCATCCTTGTCTGCATGAACTGATGGAGCATCTCCTGAGGCCCAGCTTTCTCTTTTGCTTCCCTACCAAACACCCTCAGTAACGCACACAGCAGCCAGAGGAATCCTGTTAGAAGGCTGCTCCAGCCTCCCACTCCATTTATGATAAATCCCAGCTCTTCTCTGTGGCCTGTAAGGCTCAGCCTGATCTGGTGTCTGTTCCTTCTCATATCCTGTCTCACTTTATTCCCCACTCATTCCATACCAGTCTCCTTTCTCTACCTCAAACCTCAAAGGCCTTTCCTCATTGCATGGCCTTTGCACATGCTGTTCTCTCCATTCACAATGCAATTCACAGCTGGCTCCTTCTCACCCTTTAATTCTGAGCTTACATTTACCCCTCAGAGAGGCCTTTTCTACCCAAGCCCATATAGGTTCTCCGTGTTTTTTCCTATCATCTCCCCCAGTCTCTTTTCTACAAATAATATTTGTAATCATCTGAAATGAGTTACTTTGGCTTGTTTACATCTGAAGTAATGTCTCCCTCTACTAGTCTGTAAGTTCCACAAGGGTACTAATGTATCCCTCTGGTTTACAGAGTGCTAATGGATAAAGGGGACAAACAGAAAGCTCCTGGAAGGTCCCTGACCTACCCCAGAGGTGGTGCACAACGTAGAGCTCTCCTATCTGTGAGAAGAAGCCGCCTACTGCCTCCTGGTTCTCCTGTCGGTACTTGATGGCCCGAGCCCTAGAGATGGCAGAGAGTGTGGGGCAGGAGCCAGTCTGGTGCACAGGGCCTCGTGAGCTGGACCCAGGCTGATTCCTTGGCCACACCTCACAGCAGAGGGCTGAGGTGGGGCCCGTGGCTCTCAGAGATGCTGAGGGAATAGGATAATGGAGATACAGATGCTGGCTGCTTTCCTACAAAGGGAAACCTCACCATTTACTAGGAGATCTGCATCTCCTCATAGGATCTTTCTCCAGGATCTGGGAGGGACAGAGGATGCTGGGTTTCCTGTGACATGGCCCTGGGAAAGTGGCCCACCAGAAGCCGTGCTGGGGCAGGACAGCAAGCATTCCCCACATTCCCAGCCCCGATGCCACCACTCACCAGTTGTTCCCCCACTCAATCATGGTTCCTGGCTGAAAGAGAACCAGAAAGAGGAGGGGAATGAGCCCCCACCTTGGATTCCTAGCATCATAACATAGCAGAGATGAAAAACTGTCCTATCTCCCTAGCTCCGGGAGCAACTTGGAAATAGGCCCCATTCATGAGCCCTGACTTACACCTGGAATGCAGGTACAGACATGAATGTACACACCTCTGCTCCAAGCACATAGGAAGGAAAAGGCCAGAAATACAGACTATGTGCTGGGGCACATGGCCCACCCACCTAGGGGCATCCATAGAGCAACATGCAGCAGGGAGGGTGGGGGACAAAGGGGATCTTTTGGGAGGGAGATACCTTGAGCTTGTATGTTCTCAGTTCATAGATGTTGGGGCCCGCTCTAGGCTGTGGCTCATTCCAGAAGCTAAACTCCAGGAGCAACTGGTTTCTCCTAGATAGCAGCATACAGCTCCGCTCCTTTCGGAACTCCAGGTACTCCTGTGGGCATGGCAGTATGGGTATAGCAGCTAGGAAGTGCCCTCCACCCCAGCAGTGTGCCCTGTGGGCTAGTGGAGGAGCCCCCAGCAGCAGGGCTGGGCCAGAACTAATATCCAAAGAGGTTGGTCAAGTGGACACTGACATACCTTGTTGTTTTTGAGCTTGTTCATGCAGTCCATGAGGGCCGGGTAGCCGCCTGAGAATCTCCACAGGTGCACTGTTGTGGGGAGGTACAGATCAGGGGACTTCCAGGATCCCGCCTGGCTCATGCAAGTGTGGATGTGGCAGTGTGCATGGAGGGTGAGATAAGGCTGGATGGAGAAGGACTCGCAGGTCACAGAGGGTACAGGAGAATCCCGGCCCATGTTTAGCAGGGGAGTGAGGCAACAAGATGTGTGTTGAGAAAGACCCTCCCCTGCTAGGAGCTGTTGTGAAAGGAGTACAAGGCAGAGAGATGCGAGAGGTCTAGAGGACAGAGTGAGTAGTTAGTGCGTCTGAGGCAATAAAATAAAAAATCATCTTATACTGGTAATATATTTGTAGGAGCATACAGAAAGATGAGTAGGTGGTGTTAGGGAGATGGGCACCTCACCTGCCTGGTCCTGTTCCCCATACCATGTGTTCCAGTTGCCCACAAGTGAGCAGGGATAGTCCTCATCCAGGTGCAGCTTAGGCAGCACAGCCTCCCTGTGGGAGGAACACAGAGAGAGGGGACAAGGCTCACACCAGCCAATAGGGCCCTATGAATAAGGGTTCCAAATCAGGCCCCCTGAATCAGAGCTCAGTCTATCTCTAAGATGCACAGGCTGGACAAGACATCCTTAGGACTTCCAGCAAGGAAATCCACATCTCCTGGATTTTGGCAAGAAGGAGGGAGAAGATGTTCTGAGGCTTTTCTGGGATTGGGGTCCCTCAAGCAGGGGCTACGACAGGCCAATGGAGAAAAGATGCTCACGTCAGGCTGTTGTAGGCATCCAGACACTCAGGCTTCACATTGTGAACTGCAACAGAGGACAGATAGTGGGAGGTGAAACAGGGTGTGTGTGGGTGTGTCTTCATTTGGGGTGGGTGGAACCATTAAAGCCAAAGCTCCCAGGATAGCAGAGAATGTTCCCAACCTTTCATCTCCATGTTGGAACCTCAAAGAGACCTGAGACCCTGAGAGGGAAGGGCTGTCAGCCCAGCAGCCACTCACACTGGATCTTATAGAGGTTGCTGGTCTCCTTCTTGGACAGCAGGGTGGAGTGGGCATCCTTCCGAGGATCCACCTTGTGGACAAAGAGGGACCGAAACCAGCTGCCTTCATTGTCCTTGGAATAGAAACTGTAGGACAAAAAAGTTTAGGGAGACATGCATGGGTAGTAATTCCATCTGCCTAGATGTCTTGCTCTGGGATTAGAGATGTAGATCAGTGGTACAGCACTTAACTACCAAGCCTGAGGACCTGGGTTCGATCCCCAACACCCCCACCAAAAAAAAAAAAAAAAAAAAGTGTCAGATGTCTTACTCCCCAAGGCTGGTGATTTTGGGCCATGGAATCCCATTGCAGCTTGAGTGTGAAATGCCAACAACCTGGCTGACTTGAGATCCCAGCTGTCCAGTCTGCAGCTTTGTAGGATCTCAGAAGTATGGGAGAGGCAGCCTTACCTCTAACCTCTCTCTTTAGCCTCCTTTCATATACTTACCCCTTTCCCAAAGGGTCTTCTACTTGGGCCAACAATTGTAGCCACTTACAAGAGAATCAACCCCTGCTTGAGATTTGCTGGGATTGGGGTCTTGTCAAGGACTTGCCTAAGTCCTTGACAACCCAACCTATCTCGTTGCCCCCACACACACACACCTGTGTTTGCCACTTTCCAGGTGTACTCTACCCTGAACACACCAGGCTCTTTTACTATGTTGCTTCTTTGTAATTTCTGTCCCTTCCAATGGGAAGACTGTACTCACTGTCTTCCCCTCAGCTCATACTGCACTTGCCCTGTGCCCACTTAGGTCCTACAGAGAGCCAAACACAAATAAGCCTTGTCCTTGAGGAGGTCACAGTTCACTTTAAGACACAGGGTGAGCAGGCCTTAAACTCTGCCTTCAGCAGTCTGGGAAGTGAGGAGATGACTTGGTCAGTCTCCAGGGCTGATTTGGCAGATACAGGCAGAGGGTGGGTAAGAAGCATTACAAGGCCTTGATTTATTCACTGGGCCAAAGCTGGCCCACCCAGATAGGGTGCAGTGAAACACAATAAACCAGTGAACATGATTATGCATTTTGATTATGAGACTGTAGTTTAGAGCTGGGGGACCTGTGGAAGATCCTGCCAGTTGGGGACTGTTACCTCCCCATACATATGCAAGGTTCCAGCAAGGGCAGGCTTATTTTGAGACTGTCTCCTTATTCTGTGGTCTCATGGCCTGGCCTGAAAAGCAAATGTGCTGGAGAGATGGTGTGTAGCAGCAGCAAACCCTCTTCCTTTTCAAGCCTCTAGCAAATAACAACATCACTTTTGCTGGGCATGGTGGCGCACACCTTTAATCTAAGCAGCCTGGGAAACTAAGGCAGGAGGATCCCAAATTCAAAGCCAGCCTTAGCAACTTTAGTGAGGCTGTAAGCCACCTAGTGAGACCCTGCCTCAAAATGAAAAGTAAAAAGGGCTGGCAATGTACAAAGCTCCTGGGTTCTATCCCTGGTACCAAAATATGGATCAGCCTCTGGGACTGATAAAATAAAAAGATCTAGAGGGCTGGGGTTGTGTAGCTCAGTGGTAGAGCACTTGCCTTGTACACTTGAGGCCCTGGGTTCAATTTTCAACACCATATAAAAATAAATAAAAATAAAAATATCGCATCCACCTACAACTAAAAAGAAAATATATATATATATATATATATATATATATATATATATATAAAAAGAAAAGATCATGGGACCAGAGGTATTGCTCAATGGTAGAGCGAGTAGTTAGTGCGTCTGAGGCAATAAAATCCTCAGCAATAAAATTAAAAATCATCTTATACTGGCAATATATTTGTAGGAGCATACAGAAAGATGAGAAATTATTTTTCAAAACCATTAATTCAGTAGTGTCTCCTTATCTGTGAGAGATATATTCCAAGACCCCCAAACCCTATATAAACTATGTTTTTTCAAACTATGTGTATACTTATGCTAAAGTTTAATTTATAATCCAGACACAGTAAGAGATTAACAATGCTAATAATAAACTAAAAGAAATATAACAATATTCTGTAATAAAATCATGAATGTCATCTCTGTTTACTTCTGGAATTTTCCATTTAATATTTTCCAACTACAATTGGTGGCGGATAATGGAAATCATGGTAAATGAAACAAGGGATAAAGGAGGACTACTATATTGCTTTCCTGGGAGAGGGAAGAGGCAGATGGTTAAATTTTTCTCTATTAATTTTAAGTTTTTCTAAAAGATAAAAACTATTGGTTTAAGCATTTCTAAATTACCTGTCAATCACTATACATATATTTATTTTATTAACAAAAAGCAAAAAGATAATTATCAATAGATGGATAGCATGGTCTGGGAAATTAGGAGCCTCTAAGCCAGGGATCCCTGATGAATTTTTTTTTTAATATTTTTTTTAGTTGTAGATGGAGACAGTACCTTTGTTTCTATTTTTTGTGGTGTCGAGGATCGAACCCAGTGCTTCATGCATGCTAGGCAAGCGCTCAACCACTGAGCCACAACCCTGGGCACCCCCGATGAAATTTTCAGTTATATAATCTCACTGAATCCATGCAATGACCTTATATTGTTGGTACTACCACTGTCCCCATTTCCAGGAGGATAAAATAGAAGCTCAGAGTTCAAGGGATTTGCCAAAGTCACACAGAAAATTAGGGAGCAGAGTTCTTTTCTGTCTTCTTCCTTTCTTTATTTCTATTTATTTATTTAGGTACCGGGGATTGAACTCAGGGGGACTCAACCACTGAATATACTCCCAGCCACTTTTTAAAATTTTATTTATAGACAGGGTCTCACTTTGCTAAGCACCTTGCTGTTGCTGAGGCTTTGAACTTGTGATCCTCCTGTCTCAGCCTCCCGAGTTTCTGGGATTATAGGCGTGTGCCACCATGCCCAGCCCAATTTATTTATTTTCTTATTCTGAGTCAGGGTTTTGCTAAGTTGCCAAGAGTGGCCTGTAATTTGCAATCCTCCTGCCTCAGCCTCCCAAGTAGCTGGGATTATAGGCATGCAATATTGCACCTGGCAAGAGCTCTTTCCTTGAAGGTCAGCCCTCTCACCTCATGTAGGCACTGAGGGACCTGACCTTGGTTTGAATGTAAAGGGGCTGCTAATTCCTGGAGGAGAGTGGATCTCTACTTGTCAACCAAGACCTTTGCTCCACAGCTAGGCTTCCTATAATTTATTAACATCAGTAGTACCAAGATAAATAGGCAGTTATCTAGTCCTGAGGAAAGTGCTAGGGGGCTAAAATGCTGGGGAGGAGAAAAGGACCCAGGAGCTCTGATGGGCTCCCATCTCTTCCCACTATCCTCTAATCCTTTCTGCCTATGGGCTTCAGTTTCTGCATTTGTTAAGTGAGCAGGGCAGAGCAACCCACTTTGAAATATCTTTTTCTAAGGTAAAATCCAACAATTGACTTGTCCAAAATCCTGGGATGGATCTGAACTCCAGCACCTTCAAGTACATATTTTGAAGAATTCAAGTTTCACTTTTTCAGTGAATCTGCAATGTCCTATCCTTGATCTTCTCAACCCCTTTCACACTGCTCTTTTATTTTGTCTGCAGTGACTTCTAAAACACCATGTCTGGGTACAGTGGCACACACTTGTAATCCCAGCAGCTCAGCAGACAGAGGCAAGAGGATCACAAGTTCAAGGCAAGCCTCAGCAACTGAGTGAGGCCATAAGCAACTAGGATATGGCTCAGTGGTTAAATGCCTTGGGTTCAATCCAAAAACAAAATAAAACACTATGCAGGGGCTGGGGTTATAGCTCAGTGGTAGAGTGCTTGCCTCACACATGTGAGACACTGCTGAGTTCCATCCTCAGCAACACATAAAAACAAATAAATAAAGACATTGTGTCCATCTTTAAAAAAAAAAAAAAAGCATTATACCAGGGCAGGGGGTGTAGCTCAGTGGTAGAGAACTTGCCTAGCATGCACAAGGACCTGGGTTTGATATCCAACCCTACAAAAAATAAAACACATTGTATCAAAAAAAATATTTTTGTTACTTATTATATACTAAGTTTATTGTCTGTGTGCCCATCAGAAGCAGCCCCACTAGGCAGCGACTTGGTCTGTTCTGCTACATCTCCACTTTATCCCCAGTTTCTGGAATAGGACTGGGTACATGGTATCTGTGACTCAATCTGTATTTGGGAAATCAATAAATGGGCTGAGCAGGAAGGGTTAAGATATAGTTGCAATGAAAATGATGAAAGCTGGAGGTAAGAAAGGAAAGAAATTTTGGAACTTGGCCTAGAATACAGACTCAGGAATCAAGGACCTTTTTCATTCTCAACAACAGCAGAATTAGCCCCTAAGAGCACAGACTCTGGACAAACCCAGGTTCTAGTCCTAGCTCAGCTTCATCTTTCTGGGCCTCACTTTCCTCATCGGTAAAATAGGAGCCACTGAGCAGGTCTTTAGAGAAAGGGCCTAACATACAGTGCAACTAATATCACCATCCCTACCTACTTACCTTCCTACTGGATCTCCCAGCTCCCACTTTCCCCATCTTTTCCTAATCTGCTCCTCTATCTTTAAAGTGCCTTTTACCTTTTTCTTTTTTTGCTTTTTCCTAAAGGGATGGGTATGGAACCCAGGGCCTCTAGCATGCTACGCAAGTGCTCTACCACTGAGCTACAGTCCCACCCTTTAAAGCATCATCATATGTGTGTGTATGTGTTTGTATATATATGTATATACATATATGTGTGTGTGTGTGTGTGTGTGTGTGTGTGTGTATATATATATATATATATATATATATATATATAGTAGATGGACACAATACTTTTATTTATTTTTTATATGGTGCTGAGGATCGAACCTAGTATCTCACATGTACTAGACAAGCACTCTACCTGAGCTACAATCCCAGCCCAAGCACCATTTTTAAGATGCCCAATGCCTCTAAAACAAAGGTTGAAGGTCTCCTCTGGGGATTCTAGATTTTATCTACTTTGGTGAGGGTTCCAGAGTGAATTCCTTTTTGAAGTTGGCAACTAGAGAGCCAGGATTCCCTATCTCAGCAGGTATCAAACTAACAGTGTCAGTATTACCTGGGAACTTGTGAGAAATTCTTAGGCCCCACCCCAGTAGTGCAACAAAAACTCTAAGGATAGGTTTAGCAGTCTGAGTTTTTATAAGCCCACTGGGGATTCTGATATAGGCACAAGGTTGAGGATCATTGCTTCAGAACTGTTCCAATTTCATCTTTTCTTCATGTAATCTCAGTAAATCATCTCAGAAATGCCAAAAATCCTGGAATCTAAACTATATTAAGAATGCCACTTAAGCTCAGAAAAACAAGATAAAGTTTTGTCCAATCTGTTAGAAGGATCTGCCCCAGCTAGACTGCTCCAGCCCTTCCCCACAAAAATATCTCTAGTATTTCCCCCTCAACTCTTTCATCAATGTTATCTGGATATGTCTTTTTCCCTAGGCACATGGGATGCTACTAGTTAATGTCTTTCCATCTCCCAGATACCCAGTATAGTGCTTTTGACATAGTAGTTGCCAATAAATATTTGACCCAGATGAGAACTTTTCTCTCTCTTAAGGAAAAGCTATTGTAGATGACATATTCATACTGCCAATAGTGATCAACAGTCTGATGCCTCCCCACATAAAACCCAGAATGTTCTAGTTTATACACTAAAAGGCTTGGCTCTATGCATGTCTCATTTGAAAAGCTTGACTTTAGAGAGGGGCTGCATTTCTGCTTCTTGTTCTAGGGCTGTCTTCAGCTAGAAGAACTGAAATTTTGTTAACAAGACAACTGAAGCAGCAGTTAAAAGTAACCAGTGTTACTTATTATGAGCACTTACTGTATGCTAAATATTAATCCTTACAGCATATTTTTAAAATAATGAGTCTGGCACTGAGGATATAGCTCAGTGGTGGAACACTTCCCTAGCATGCACAAGGTCCTGGGTTTGATCCCCAGCACCACCCATCCACCCACCTACACATGAAATACAAGGAGGCTCAGAGATGTTTCCAATTCAGGTCTGTCTGATCTCAAGGCCCAGCCTCTGTTTCCATCCCAGGAGCCTCATTGCCCCCAAACCTCAAGAAACCAGAAGGGCTATTGATGGTCCCACTAATGACTCCAGAAAGGAGGCAGGCAGAGGATCAGCAAGAGGTACCCAATGTGGGACCACAAACTATAAAACTGCAAAACAGTTTTTGAGGGACTTGATAAATACTAATCTATATGCCTTCCCAGCAATCCAGTGAAAAGTGCCAAGCAGGGATTACCATGCCCACTTTACAGAGAAGGAAACCATAGCTCAGTGGAGCTTTAATGACACATCCCAAGTTACCAAATGCAACTGAGGACAGCAGGCTGTCTCTAAGTCTCCCACTCTTTTTGTAGCCCCTGGGTATCCACACAAATGATTTTATCACCAAATGATTCTGTTCCTTCCCCAATCTCAATGTCTTCACCTAGAAAACATGGGCCTACAAAAGATTATCTCCATGAGGCCTTTTCAACCCTGACATTTTGTGGGGTCTAGGGTAGAAATCGCCTGAGATACAGGTTTGAGCAAGGGATAACACTTGAGTGCATCAGGTGACACATCACAAGCATGACCTCTTCAGTCCTCAACACTCCTAGGATATACATCCTATTTGTCATCCTCATTTTACAGATAAGGAAACTGAGGCTTGAAGAAGTCAAATGTCATACTGAAGGGCACCTTTCAAAAAATGGCTGATTTAAATTTGCTAGCGCCAGGCAAACTCCAGGTTCATTTTATGATGTCAACCTTCTCATTCATTATCAGGTAGTCCAGGTGAGGGGCACATGCTTGGCTCCTATTTCCCAGTGTCCAAAGGGCTCACTGCATAGTGCTCTAACATCTCACAGGTTTAACAGAACTCTGCAGCTTCACTCCTGGGCTGCTGGGCAGGAGGAAATACTGCTTCCTTTTCACAAGTGGGAGAAAGTGTTCTCACTTCTTTGGCAAATATTCTTGAGCATATACTGTCCTGATCCCTGTGGGGGTGGGGAATTGAGGAAACAGAAAAATTAGGTAATGGTCTAATGGGGCAGATAGATAAGCACCAAGTCATAAGTACACAGGGTGATATGTGCAGATATGGGGGAAGTACAGGGCACTGAATGGCGGAGGGAGGAGTTGCCTAGAGTCACTCAGGGGAAGCCAAGCCCTGTCTCAGCCCAGGACAAACAAAAGCCTTGGGTGAGCACATGGTCCGGCCAGCCTCCCTCCCCCAGAAAGCCATCAGTTATGGTGCAAAGTGCAAGGTACACTCAGGCTCCACTACTGCCACTGCACAGCATGGAGACTGACCTTGGACAATTCCCATCTTAGGCTTCTGTTGACCCACCTGTACAGTTCAGAGTGGGGAAGCAAAAGATCTGTAAGGCAATGGTCCTTGGGGCACCCCCACCTGTACCCTCGCCCTCATCTCTTCCTCCTAGAACTTGCTGAGGAAGAAAGTGCCTCGCCCAGAAACCCCCAGCGGGTGCTAAATCATAGTCTCAGGCAAAGGCCCCAGGAAAGGGGCAATACTACTATCCTTGGTTCCCCCAGAACCTGCCCCTCCCACTCAATCCATCTTTCATTCTTCAGGGACAGCCAGATTCCCACCAGCACAAAGACCCTGCCCTTACTTTCTCACCTCCCCCATTCTTTCCCAGACCCTCCCCAGGCCTAGATCCTGGCTCCGCCTCTAATCCTTGGACTCCAAACCAGGAGTCTCCGCCCCTCCCCCAGGCCCAG
>NW_026000130.1:597042-604631 GCF_001458135.2 Marmota marmota marmota | reverse complement strand
TCGCAGCCGCAGCCGCGACGTCCCCTGCGCGGGGTCCCGGGTTCCCCAGCACCCGCCGCGCCGCTGCAGAGATGCTGCACAGACGCGGAGCCATGTTGTAGCGGCGCAGGTTGGAGGAAGGCCCCGCCCCCGAACCCGGCGGCGGAGGCGGGGCGCTTGTAGGCTCCGCCCCTTCAAGTCGCCCGGCCTCCCTCTGCTCTTGGCCGGGTGGGCGCTGCGCACCTGCGTTCTCCAGCTCCGCAGGTGCTCGGTAGAGAGCCTGGTGCAGATTTCTGAGCTCTTGAGGCTCTACGGCTGACTCGCTCTGTTGTCTTGAACAAGCCTTTTCGCACTCTGGGTCTCAGTGTTCAACTCGATAAAACGGGAGCCTCAAACAGTGATACCTGGGATCCAGAGAATGGGCCAAGGAAAGTCAGTAAGCCCCCTGAAATTGTATACAAGATTATGTGAGTTCTCCCATCCCCAGTGCTGGGAATCAAACTCAGGTGCTCACACATGCTAAGAATGTGCTCTGCCCACCCCTCCCTCTGGGGCATGACTACCCTTTATCATACTATCAAAGAAACAAACTCTTTAACAATTTAAGACAATTGGGCAAGACTCTGGACAACCACTGTGTTTTCTCTCCAGCATCTTTTGCTTTTTAATCTTCCTTTACCTTCTCTGTACGAACCTCCTAGACCTCACATACACTTTCAAAGTTCCTTTGCCTGTCGTCCAAATTAATTCCTTCTCAACCCATAATCCCTCAGATAACAGACAGGAATGGAAAGCCTAAAGATCCCACGGTGGGCGGACCCTGGGACAGAGCTACACCTCCCCCAAAAGAATGTCCACCCACTCACTGGTGTTTTCCTCCTGGTGTGCTTGGGTGGAGAGTTGGAGGGCAGGCTTTAATTTCTTGATTGTCTTAAATAGCGAATCTGCCTGGCTAGGCCCTGTGCTCTGAGACACCAAAAATTGACAGAACAAGCACCTTACTGCTCAGCGGGTCCGAAGAATATCAAGTCACCACTGATTTTGAACCCCTCCAGGGCGAGGCCTCAGCCGCTTATCCTTCCCTCATCTCTCCTGCCTGATGTATTAAGGATTTACCAAATAAGTGAAAAATATTCATACAGATACATTTGCCAATTGTGATAGAGGCTATGAAGAAATATGGGTAGAACTTGTAATGGGGGTGAGGAAAGCATAGGGAAGTTCTTTAAAGACTTCCAGTATCTGTGATGACTTTTGTAAGGAAGTTATATTTGAATGATGTTTTTCTTTTTTCCCTAAGTTTTCTTTTTCTCTTTCTTTTTCTTTTCTTTTCTTATTTTTTTTTAGTTGGGGGGCGGGGGTTACCAGAATGAACCCAGGGGCGATTAACTGCTGAGTCACATCCCCAGCCCTTTTTTGTTTTATTTTGAAACAGGGTCTAAGAGCCTCCTAAATTGCTGAGGCTGGCTTTGAACTGGCAATCCTCCTGCTTCAGCCTCCTGAGCAGGTGTCAGCCTTCTCTTCTGGTGCCTTTCCTAATTTTTCTAAAGTTGCTACAATGAACATGTATTTTGTGACTTATTTAAAAAGGAAACTGTATATCAACTTGATAAATGGAAAGCAGAATTAATTGTCATAAGCATGTGGAATCATCAAAATAAATGCAATGAAAACAACAGTATTGATGTTCCAATGTAGCTAAAGCAGAGGCTATGAGTTTATAGCTTGAGCCCTTTGATAACAAAGTAAAGCACCTAGAAGGGGTCAGAGGCATAACTGTGCCCCATTTATGTGCACATGTGCTCTGTCTCTCTATCTCTCTCTCTTTTTTTTTTTTTTTTGGACCCGAGATTTAACCCAGGGTCATTTTACCATCAAGCCACATCTCCAGCCCTTTTTAGTTTTTGTTTTTGAGTCAGGGTCTTACTGAATTGCTTAGGACTCACTAAGTGTCGAGGTTGAACTTGAACTTGCAATCCTTCTGCCTCAGCTTCCCAGGCCACTGGGGTTACAGGTGAGCACCACTGGCACCTGGCCCTAATTGCTGTTTGAGGTTATAAGAAAACCTGAAAGCAGTGAGTTTTTCATTCTGGAAATCAGTGTATTCTCTACAGGGCCCCCAGTTACAGCCACTCTGGAAAAACCAGATGGGTAGACAGAGGAAGAGCAAATGGAGACATCACTAGAGTCATGCAGTGGGAGCTTGTTCTTCCCTTAGAAACCAAGTGTGACAGACTGAGTGTAAGAGACAGAAGCAACCACTTGCAGAAGGCCTGACTTTGGACTTGAATTTCTAAGGATGAATAGAAAGAAGTTTTCTAGGAGTAGAGGGAAGGGAAAACCTCAGAAGCAATGTGTACACAATACAGTTGTCCTCAGAAAATCTGTGGAGGGTTGGTCTTAGGACCTCTTATAGATAAAAAGAAAACCCATGGATGGGGCTGGGGTTGTAGTAGAGCTGTCGCCTAGCATGTGCAAGGCCCTGGGTTTGATCCTCAGCACCACATAAAAATAAATAAATAAATAAATAAACAAACAAATAAATAAAGGTATTGTGTCCAACTACAACTGAAAAATAAATATTAAGAAAAACCCATGGATGTTCAAGTCCTTTATATACCAATAATATTCGTATAACCTATGTGTTTCTAACATCAAAGATTATGTGTATGTTAATGTAAATAGTTGTTATACTAGTAACAAAAAATAAGACAAGCCAGGCAAGCCAGGCATGGTAGAGCATGTCTGTAATCTCAGTGGCTTGGGAGGCTAAGGCAGGAGAATCACAGGTTTGAAGCCAGCCTTAGCAACTTAGTGAGGCTATGAGCAACCTAGTGAGACCCTTTCTCAAAATAAAAAAATAAAAAGGGTTGAGGATGGAGCTCAGTGGTTAAGAGCCCTTGGATTCATTCCCTGATACCAAAAATTAAAATAAAAAATACTTATTTTACTGTATTATTTAGGGAATAGTGATAAAAAAAAAAGTTTGTACATGTTCAGTACAGACACTATTTGGGAGGGAGATCCCAGGGATTGAACTCAGGGGCACTCAACCACTGAGCCCCATCCCCAACCTTATTTTGTATTTTATTTAGAGACAGGGTCTCACTGAGTTGCTAAGTGCCTCACTAGTTGCTGAGACTGGATTTGAACTTGCAATCCTTCTGCCTCAGCCTCCCAAGCTGCTGGGATTATAGGCATGTGCCACCAAGCCTGGCTAGACACTTTTTCCCAAATGTTTTCAATCCACAATTGGTTGAATCCAAGATGTGGAACCCATAGTGCAAAGGACTGATGTTATGTGAAGGGTCTTCCAGGGAGAAAGCACAATGGAATGTAATCAAATGTTGGTGATTTATGTGGCAGCAGCTTCCCACTCAGTACAAAGGATAATTTTCTAACAATGGAATGGGCAACCCTTGGTGACCTGTCACTGAATAATGCCAGCACAGTGTGCATAGTAACTCATTGGTCATGTGGTAGAGGACATTTGGTAATCAAATCACAGAATCAAGACCCATGGACCGGGAGGGGCTGGCCCTGCTGGTCTGGGGAGAGCATCTCCTTAAAGCCTCAGTGTTTCTGCCTGCCTCACCTGCAGCAGGGAGGAAGGAAAGATTAGCTGCTGCCTTCTCCTGTTGGTCTTGGCATTTCCAAGAAAGGGTTTTCCATCTTGCTTCACCCAAGTAGGGCAGGAGGGTGAAACAGGCAGGCTCCAGGAGCATCCTTCCAGCCCCTAACTGGGAGATATGGAAGATAGGCCTCCATCCCGGCTTACATGCTATGCTTTGAATGTTTGTCCCCCAGAATTCGCATGTTGAAAACCTCATCCCCACTCATATGTTAATGGCATTTGGAAATGGAACCTGTGGGTGATTTGTTCATAGGGCCTCTGCCTTCATGAATGGATTAATCAATTCATGGATCAATAGATTATCAAGAGAGTAGGTTAATTATCCTGAGGGTAGGTCTGTTATAAAAGCCAGTTTGGGCTCTCAGCCTTAGCGCCATCTTCTTGGAAACCTCTGCGCCATGAGAGCCAAGTGGAGGAAGAAGCGAATGCGCAGGCTGAAGCACAAAAGAAGAAAGATGAGGCAGAGTTCCAAGTAAACTAGCTGGGCACTGTGGAAGCCAAAGGAGTAGAGATACGGAATGCCAGGGGCCAGGGACGTTGGTACAAGTTGGACTGCCTCCTACTGTCCACATTTTGTCTTGGTGGATTTAAAAACTTACATCGCCACTCTGTTGCCAAGACCACCACTGAGAGAAGACCCACCTTGCTCTTAACATTCCCTGTTGGTCCTTTGCCTGGGACCTTTGGCATTCTGGACTAATTCATTTTATCAGTTGTGGCCAGTGTAACGAGTGTACAATAAATCATCCCTTCTGTTTTAGCTGAAGAATTAAAAAAAAAAAGCCAGTTTGGGGTTTGGGATATGGTTCAGTGTTACATACAGCATGTGATTAGTATGTGTGAGGCCCTGGGTTCAGTCCCCAGCATGCCTGTGTATGCACACACGTGCATGCACACACACACACACAACCAGTCTGACTCCTCTTGAGAACTCTCACCATGAGATGCTCTGTACTGCCTCTAGACTCTGCAGAGTCCCCACCAGACTGGGTGTGGTGGCACACACCTGTAATCCCAGTGATTTGGGAGGCTGAGGCAGGAGGATTGCAAATTCAAGCCAGTCTGGGCAATTTAGAAATAACTTGTCAGGAAGTAACAAATAGAGTTCAGTGGTAGAGTATTTCTCAGTTCAGTCTCCAGTAACACATACACGGTCCCCACCAGCAAGAAAGCCCTCATCAGAGATGCAGCCCCTCAGCCTTGGTCTTCCCAGCATCTGAAACTGTAAGAAATATTTTTTTTCTTTATCAATGATCCAGTCTCAGATATTCTGTAATAGCAACAGACTAAGTCACCCCTTATAAACAACAATGTGGAGCTGCCTAGGGACAGCTTCACCTAGCCAGGGTGATCAACTTATCCTGGTTTATCCTGGACTTTCTCAGAGTTGCTTTTTGTTGTTGTCTGTACTGAGAATTGAACCCAGGGGCACTTTAACCACTGAGCTACATTCCCAGCTCTCTTTTATTTAGAGACAGGGATCTTGCTAAGTTGCTGAGGTTGGCTTTGAACTCCCGATTCTCCTGCCTTAGCCTCCCAAGTTGCTGGGATTACAGACAGGCACCACCACACCCTACCCTTTATATTTTTTATTATAAGACAAGCTCTCCCTAAGCTGCTAGGGTCTCACTAAGTTGCTGAGGTTGACCTTGAACTTGTGATTCTTTTGTCTCAGCCTCTGGAGACACTGGGATTATAGGCATGGGCCGCCATGCTGGTTTGTTGGGCTGCTTTGTGGCTGATGAACTTCCTACTTGTTATAAACTTGGTCCTGCCGCATGGACCATGCATTCTGGGCAGCCAATCAGTTGGACAAAAATTCCACAAATAAGGAATTAGACCATATCCAATGGTTGTGGAATAAATTACCACAAGTCTCAGCAGCTTGAAACAGTAAACATTTATTATCTCACACAGTTTGTAGAGGTCCAGAATTCAGCAGTGGCTGGGTAGCTGGGGTGGTTCTAGCTCAGGGACTCCCACAAGGTAGCAGTCAGGATGTTGGCCTGGGCTGTGGTCATCTGGAAACCTGAATGAGGCTGGAGAGTGCATTTTCAAGGTGGGTCATACACACACCTGGCAAGTTAGTGCTGGTCATTGACAGGAGGCCTCCGTTCCTTGTCGAATGAGCTCCTCCAATGATTATTTGGATGTCCTGACGCATAGCAATTGGCTTTCCCTGAGGTGACTGATCCAAGACAGAGTAAGGTGGAACCTTTGTGGACTTTTATGACCAGGCTTAAGAAGTCAGTGGTGACTTTTCTGTGCATTCCTTTGGTTACATATGGTATGACTGCTCAGTATGGGAGTGGCCTATATAAGAGTGTGAATACCAACATTTGAGAGCTGCTGGGACCATTTTGGAAAATGGTTATTAAAATTAGTTTTTTTTTAATTGTAGTTGCAGATGGAGAGAATGCCCCTATTTTATTTTTTAATTTTTATTTTGTAAATAACTTTATTTTATTTATTTATTTTTATGTGGTTCTGAGGATTGAACCCAGGGTCTTGCATGTGCGAGGCGAGCGCTCTATCGCTGAGCCATAACCCCAGCCCCATTATTTGTTTATTTTTATGTGATCCTAAGAATCAAATCCAGTGCTTCACACATGCTAGGCAAAGCACTCTGCCATTGATCTACAGCCCCAGCCCCCCAAATTAGGCTTATACTAGGCCCAATTTAATTGTTGGGGTTGGACTCAGCTCCTCAAGCTGTCTCCTCCTTCTCCTTCCTGTTCTTTTCTTCTTCCTCTTCCTTTCATAGTGCTGGGGATCAAACCCTGGGTCTTGCACATGTCAGGCAAATATTCAGCCACTGAGCTGTTGCAGCTCCCTTAAGCTTTATTTTATGAGCAGAAATTCCCAGAACCCACCTTTTCCTCTGTCTTAGGACCTCGCCATTGGCTTCCCTATCCGCTTCCTCTCAGAGATCCCTTCCGGCCCACCCGTAAGTCTGCGACATCTCTTTCTCCTATGCATGTCTCCCACCCAACCCTTTCCTCTCTTCAGGGTGTGGACCCAGCCTCTTCTCTTTCCTGCCTTTCTCCTTCCCTTCCTCACAGCTGCCCTCCTGGAATCTGCCTTCATAACTCTTTGCCAAGGCCTGCTGTCCACTTGTGTAATGCAGTGAGGTGAGCTAGGGACAGAGACAGATGAGCAGCACTGGGCAGAGAGGAGCAGGCAGGTTCATAAGTGTAAAATATGAACAAACCTGCCATCATCTATTCCCTAGGACAAATAGATCATCATCAAATAGGCTGGAGGAGGGCAAAGAGACAAATTACCCAGCTGTGGCAGTGTCACCTGCTTCTTATTGATGGGCTTTTATGCTCAGGCCCGACTGCTCTCTGAGAACTGTATCCTCCAGCTCCCAGGGGACCCCAAACAGGAGGGCCAGGGACAAAAAAGGTTTTATGTCTCCGCTGGGGCATGAGCCACAAGACCAAGTCCCAGTCCCTCTGTACTATGCATCACATGTATGAATTATACAATTTTGACACAGTGACACATAAAAATTAGCTTTCCATGTATAAAAAGATAAATAATTCAAAAGCACAATATAATCTCCAGTTTGAACAATTTATAAGCTGTTGGTGTAGAATGAATTATAAACTGTTTATGCCACAGTGGCACCACTTTAGACCAGGAAACAAATGCCCACATACTCTTTTTTGGGATACTGGGACTTGAACTTGGGGGTGCTCGACCACTGAGCCACATCTCCAGCCCTATTTTATATTTTATTTAGAGACGGTCTCACTGAGTTGCTTAGCCCCTTGTTCTTGCTGAGGCTGGCTTTGAACTCACGGTCTTCCTGCCTCAGCCTCCCAAGCTGCTGGGGTTACAGGAGTGTGCCACCCTGCCTGGCTCCACATACTGTCTTGACTGAGCAAATCATACCGCTGTTGGCATTATTTTGACTCTAGCAACTGTGTAGCTACATCCCCAGCCTTTTTTTTTTTTTTTTTTTTTTTTT
>NW_026000130.1:590852-596198 GCF_001458135.2 Marmota marmota marmota | reverse complement strand
TTTTTTTTTTTTTTTTTTTTTTTTTGAGACAGGTTTTCAGTAAATTGCTGAGTCTGGTCTCAAACTTGTGATCCTTCTATCTCAGCCTCCTGATTCACTGAGATTACTGGTTTGTGCCACCACGCCTGGCTGCCAACTGCTTCTTGTGACTACTGAGCTGTTATTTGGCCATTCACTGCTAGTATAAGCCACTTTCAAAAGCTTTAACAACCTCATTTAAGCTTTTACAAAGTAAAGATGTTAGAGCCAGAAAGCACCCTACCCACCAAATCTATACCTTTGGAGTAGATATTGGGCATGATAAAGACAATGAAGCAAGGAGCTGATCCACCTCTGCACAGGTGGTGCTGTTAATTTAGAAGAGTCCCCACAAGCCAAGATAATGCAGCAAAACCACAAAGCACCATCAAATGCAAAAATGTAGTTAGATAGTTGTGCAGATTTATGAGCAGTGTGAGTGCATTTTATCTTTACACTCATTCCTATGGGGGAAACAGGTCTTGGAATACTAAATTTTGAATCATGTGAAGTTTTACAGAAAATAGTCTTCTTATAAAATATGACTTCCCTGGATCTCCACAGCTACCTTGGCATAAATATAACTGCTGGAACTCACTTCTGAAAAGGGGTGGGTTGTGTTCCTCCAAAAAGAGATGTTGATGTCTTAACCCCCAGTACCTCAGAATGTGATCTTATTTGGAAATAGGGAATCTTATTTGGACAGGGGGAATGAGGTCAGTAGGAAAGGCCCTGATCCAATATGACTGGTGTCCTAAGAAAAAGGGGAAATGTGGAGCTGGGTGAAGTGGCACATGACTGCAATTCCAGTCACGTGGGAGGCTGAGGCAGGAGGTTTGAAAGTTCAAAGATAGCCTCAGCAACTTAATGAGACCCTGTCTCAAAATAAAAAAGTAAAAAGGGCTGGGGATGGATTTCAGGGATACAGGGATATAATGTCCCTGTGTTCAATTCCTAGTACCCTCCCCCCCAAAAAAAGAGGGGGTGAGTTTGGACACAGACAGATGGGCATAAAGGATGGATGATGTGAAGCCACATAGGGAAAAGGTGGTGTGAAGATTGAGGATATGCTGCCACAAGTCAAGGAATACCTCTGGCTACCAGAAGCTGGAAAAGACAAGGGGAGAGCTGAGCATGGTGGCGTACACCTGTAATCCCAGTGACTCGGGAGGCTGAGGGAGGAGGATTGCAAGTTCAACTCCAGCCTCAGCAATTCAGTGAGGCCCTAAGCAACTCAGCGAGAACTTGTCTCTAAATAGAATATTAAAAAGGGCTGGGAATATGGCTCAGTGGTAAAGCACCCCTGGGTTCAATCCCCAGTACAGGAAAAAAAAAAAAAAAAAGGACAACCCTTCCCCTGTAGGTTTCAGAGGGTGTGCAGCCCTACTGACACCTTGATCTTGGACATACAGCCGCCAGAGCCGTGAGACATGTTTCTGTTTTTCTAAGCCCCCCACCCCAAGGTGTGATTCTTTATGATAGCAGCCCTAGGAAACTAATGCAGAATGTCAGATCAACACCCAAAATTATCTGCCACTTTAAGGAGCATAGAAACAGCAGCAAATTGCAAATTACGCACAGGGATGAATTTTAGGACAGAAAACAGTCATTTTTCAGTCCCTCTTGTGGAAAGGCCCTTTTCTATTGGCAGCAAGCTCTTCTTGAAAGACTGTGGACCCAGAACCAGGGTCTATGGGTTAAGGAATCAGGCTCTATCTCTATGAAATCATGTGATCTTTGGCCAGTAATTTGGGTTCTGGCTACCTCAGTTTTCTTTCTTTTTTTTTTAATCTTTATTTTATTTAGTATTTTCTTGTGGTGCTGAGGATTGAACCCAGTGCCTCACACATACTAAACAAGCACTCTACCACTGAGCTATAGCCCCAGCCCACTTCTTTTTTTTTAACATTTATTTTTTAGTTGTAAATAGACACAATACCTTTATTTTATTTATTTATTTTTATGTGGTGCTGAGGATCAAACCCAGGGCCTTGCATGTGCTAGGTGAGTGCTCTACCCCTGAGCCACAACCCCAGCCCCTCATCTCAGTTTTCTTAACTATGAAATAAGTATAATAACCTCCTTGATCTTTAGAATTAAATGAAAATGCATGTGTATTAAAATGAGCACTCAGTAAAAAACAGTTCAATAAATGTGTGCTTTAGGCTTTGCTACTTGCAATCATTTCCTATCCCCCTCCTTTTTTGGGGGGAAGGGATGCTAGGGATTGAACCCAGGACTTTGAATACTAAGCACACACTACCACTAAGCTATAACTCCAGCCAATATTCTCTGCTTTTGAAGAGATGATGAAATGGAGACCCAAAGATGGTAAAATATTTTTGAAGGTCACACAGCACTTTGGACGTAGAAGAGCTCAACAAATAATTACTATTTACGAAGGGCTTTTAAATTTGTCCTATTAGTCACTATTTTTCCTGTTTTCACAGGTGATGTAATTGAGGCTCAGAGAATCTAAGTCGCCTAGGGTCTCAGAGAAATAGAAATCTCACCTCAGGCCTGTCTCCCTCTAATACCACAAATAATATCTTGGAAAGACTCAAAAGATTTGCAATTCTGGACCTGAAGGGAATAGGATAATTATAGTAGTCTTCCCTTATTTGCAAGAGATGCATTGCAAGATCCCCATTGATGTCTGAAACCACAGATAGTACTGAATCACACACACACACACACACACACACACACTTTTTTTGGGGGGGTACTGAGGATTGAACCCAGGGGTGCTTAACCCTGAGCCATATCCTTAGCCCTTTTTAATATTTTATTTAGAGACAGGATCCTGCTGAGTAGCTAAGTGCCTCACTAAGTTGTTGAGGCTGGCTTTGAACTTGCAATCTTCCTGCCTCAGCCTCCCAAGTCACTGGATTACAGGCATGCACCACCCTGCCCAGCTGAACCATATATATATGTGTGTGTGTGTGTATACATACACATACACACATAAACATATACACATATACATATATATACATATACACACATATATATAGCCCTATTTTTTCCATATGTACATGCCTATAATAATGTTTAATTTATAAATTAGTTATAATAAGAGATTAACAACAATAACTAATAATAATATAGAGCAATTTCACAGATGGATAAATTAGTCTTACCTGGCATCTTAGCAACTTCATCATGTAATTTACTTTCTGTCATTAAGTTGAGAATTTTCGCCTTTTCACTTAAAGGAAGTACTTTATGGATTCTCTCTCTCTCTCTCTCTCTCTCTCTCTCTCTCTCTCTCTCTTTTTTCTTTAGATGAGAAAAATATTATTTGGTCTCATGGTTTCAGAAATCTCAGTCCATAGACTGCCCAAGGTGTGGCAGAATGTCATAGCAGAAGAGTGTGGTGAAGGAAAGTGGCTCAGGATGTGGCCATCTGGAAGCAGAGAGACAGCTCTGTTCAGCAAGGACAAAATATTGGATTCTCTTGGGTACATCTGAATTGCCAGCATCACTACTCTTGAGCTTTGGGGCCATTATTAAGTAAAATTGGGATTACTTAAACACAAGCATTGTGTCTAATAACTGAGATGGCAACTAAGTGATTAACAGGCTTATTCAGCAATAAACTGGACAAAGGGGTGAGTCCCTCCCAGGCAAGACAGGACAGGACAGGGCAGGATCTCATTATACTGTTCACAACATTGCAATTTAAAATGTGTGGTTTATTTCTGGAATTTTCCATTTAATATTTTCAAATGGCAGCTGGCTGAGGAACTGTAGTTTTTCTACCATTGTTCTGGGGTGTCTCACTATTATTTCACATAGGAGTTATTGCCTGCAACTTGCTTTCATTCAAACTCAGTGCCCTAAGGGTGGCACTTTGGATGAGCATCCTGGCCTTGCATAGATCTCCTGGGCCAGGTGATGTTTAATGAGTCAGGTCACCTCCCTGAGACACAGGCTGCAGGTAGGCAAGGACTTCTTAGTTTACTTGGCTTCAATCTTCACCACATTCTGGAAACAGTGTAGGGCAGCTTACAAAAATATATCCAGAACATCAGTTGAATCATGAGCAAACATAAGACAGACCCACACTGAGAGATGCTTGGCCAAATATCCTCTTCAAACAAGTGTCAAGGTCATGAAAAACAAGCAAAGACTGAGGAACAATTATAGGCTGCAGACTAAGGAGAAATGAATGCTATGTGGGATCCTGGATGGGATCCAGGAATAGAAAAAAGATGGTAATGGAAAAGTTCTTGAAATTTCAGTCAGGTCTTCAGTTAATGGTAATGTTTCATGTCATTTGCTTGCTTTTTTTCTTCTTTTTCAGTATCAGGGATGGAACCCCACACCTTGCACATGCTAGGCAAGCAGTCTACCACTGACTAAATCCCCAATCTTTTTAATTTTGGGGAGGGGGGTACTGGGAATTGAACTCAGGGATGCTTAACCACTGAGCCAAAGTGGTTATCACCAGCCCCTTTTTGCATTTTTTTTATTTTGAGATAGTGTTTTGTTAAGTTGCTCAGAGCCTCGCTAAATTGCTAAGGCTGGCTTTGAACTTTAGATCCTCCTGCCTCAGCCTCCCACATCACAGCTTGTGCCATTACTGCACCCAGCTTCAGTTTTCTATTGCTGTGTAACAAATTGCTACAAATATAGTGGTTTAAAACAACATGTATTTATTATCTCACAGTATCCATGGGTCTGGAGTTCAGGTCCAGGCTTAGTTCAGCATGATTTTCGGCTCAGAGTTTCACGAAGTTGCAGTCAAGGTATCAGCCATACTGTAGTTCTCATCTGCTTATTGACATTTGAGCTGCCTCTGGTTGCGGGACTGAGATCCCTTCTTTTTTTAGCTATTGACCAGGGACCATTCTTGATACCCAGAGGCCACAGAGTTCCTTGTTATGTGATAGGTGATTTACAAGCAGATAGAAGTGCATGCCCCTGCCCCAATCCCCCCCTGCTTTTATTTCTGGGGGGGGGGTACAGGAGGAGATTGAACTCAGAGGCACTCAATCACTGAGTCACATCCCCAGCCCTTTTTATTTTTTGAGACAGGGTCTCTCTAAATTGCTTAGGGCTTCACTACATTGCTGAGGCTGGCCTTAAGCTTTCCATCTTCCTGCCTCAGCCTCTTGAGTTGCTGGGACTACAGGCATGCACCACCAAGCTGGGCAGGAGTGCAACTCTCTGACTTCTTCCATTCCCATTTCTGGACTTTCTTTAAGAGCTCACCTGAGGGCTGGGGATGTGGCTCAAGCGGTAGCATGCTCGCCTGGCATGCGTGCGGCCCAGGTTCGATCCTCAGCACCACATACAAAGATGTTGTGTCCGCCGAAAACTAAA
>NW_026000130.1:581091-587659 GCF_001458135.2 Marmota marmota marmota | reverse complement strand
GATATATATATATATATATATATATATATATATATATATATATATATATATATATGATGGAATATTACTCAGCCTGAAAGAAGAATGAAATTATGGCATTTGCAGGTAAATGGATGGAACTATAGAATATCATGCTGAGTGAAATAAGCCACTCCCCCAAAATCAAAAGCCGAATGTTTTCTCTGATAAGCGGGTACTGATCCATAGTGGGGCTGGGGGATAAAAGAATGAAGGAATTATGGTTTGTGCAGAGGGGAGGAGCTGTGGGATAGGAGGATGGTAGAATGAGACAGACATTATTACCCTATATACATATGTGATTACACTACTGGAGTGACTCTGCACCATGTACAGCCAGAAGAATGAGAAGTTGTGTTCCATTTGTGTACAATATGTCAAAATGCATTTCACTGTCATGCATAACTAACTAATTAGAACAAATAAAAAAATTAGAAGTTAAAAAAAGAAAGAAAGAAAGAAAAATGCCGTGGATGAAAGTAGTTGAACTTTGGAATGGATCTGGAGTACATATAGGGAAAAGAGAACAAGCAGTTGAGGCCCCATTTCCTAAGTGGAGAGTTCTCAGCTAAGGTCCCTCCCCAGCCTGCCTCCCTAATTCCTAGAGATTTATGGCTTAGTACAACCTCAACCCAAATTATTCATATTTAACATGAGCCTTTTCACTATATTTTATGCCCTAATTACTAAAAAAAACACAAAATGAAATTCCCAGCACCAACCTCTTCTCTAACACAGCCATGATCCCCAAATAACTTTCTAACCCCAAATCAACCCAAAACTTACCTTAACTCAAACTCATCACCACCCTAACCACCACTCACCTTCACCCTCACCCCAGACCACTTATCCTGACACCTAACACCAATCCCATTTCTAAATCCCAAACCTTCATTCTTTTATTTTTAATTTTTGTTGTTGTCATAGGTGGACACAATATCTTTATTTTATTTATTTATTTTTATGTGGTGCTGAGGATCGAACCCAGTGCCTTACATGTGCCAGGCAAGAGCTCTATCACTGAGCTACAA
Organism: Marmota marmota marmota; assembly: GCF_001458135.2. NCBI lineage: Eukaryota > Metazoa > Chordata > Mammalia > Rodentia > Sciuridae > Marmota > Marmota marmota. The sequence continues at coordinate 586,610 of NW_026000130.1, read as the reverse complement.
CCCCAGCCCCCAAAACTCTAATCCTAACTCTAAGCTTCACACTCACCTTTTTCCTCTGCCTCATCCCAACCCATTTTTTAAAATTCATTTATTTACTCTGATTTGTTATATGACAGTAGAATGTATTTCAATTCATAGTACACATATACAGCACAATTTTTCATGTTTCTGGCTGTTCACAAAGTAAAGTCCCACCATTCGTGTCTTTATACATGTACTTAGGGTAATGATGTCCATCTCATTCCACCATCTTTCCTACCCCCATGCTTGTTTTCTTCCCCTCCCTCCCCTTTGCTCTATTTAAAGTTCCTCCATTCCTCCCATGCTCCCCTTGCCCATCCCCATTATAGATTAGCATCCTCATATCAGAGACAACATTCAGTCTTTGCCAACCCAATCTTGAACATTCAAAAAAAAAGAGCAATTGGGAGGAGATTTGTGAATTTAATATTGATATAGCTTAGACAGAAAGTGTTTCATTTTGCAGGAAATAATAAGGAAACAAGACAAATGGGAGGAGCCCTCCTGGGGTTAGAACAAATATCAAATATTGACCTCGGAAACAGTTCCCTCAAAACAATCATAGTTTGATAGGATTAGTATGTATAATAAGTTATGCCTTGGGGCATTGTTGAAAATAATAGATCAATAAGCCACAATGAATGGAGTTCAGCTGAATGTAGTCATGAGAAGGAGAGACGAGAGCCCTTCTAAAGCCACTGTCATACCAAAGGGACTAAGGGCGAAGCTAAAGCTTTGGGAACCCAAAGCTACACCTCCTTAATGCTATGTGGGTGAAATAGATTTCGTTAAAATAATCTAGCCAGTCATTGAACTAATAGACAAGCAAATAATAAGGTCTGGAGAGGGCGTTCCAGTCCCTGGAGTTGTTGCAGTATATTATCTGAAATGTCCAATTTCCAACCAAAAATTATGAGTCATACAAAGAAACAAGAAAGTAAGACTTATACAGTGGAAAGAATCTGGCAATAGAAATTGCCTGTGAGAGTGAACGGAGGCTAAATTTAACAAAAAAGTCTTCAAATAAGTCATTATAGGGGTGAGTATGGTAGTGCACACCTGTAATCCCAGTAGCTCAGTAGGCTGAGGCAGGAGGATCACGAATTCAAAGCAGCCTTGCCAACTTAGTGAGGTCCTAAGCAATTTAGGAAGACCCTGTCTCAAAACTAAAATGAAAAAGGGCTGGAGATGTGGCTCACTGGTTGAGTGCCCCTGGGTTCACTCTCGTGTACTAGAAAACAAAAACTAACCCCTCCAAGTCATTATAAATGTGTTCACAGGACTAAAGGGAAGCATGATGACAAAGAAGTAAAGGAAATTATGATTCTGTTGCATCAAATGGAGAATTATTAGCAAAAAGATAGGAATTATAAAAGAGAGCCAAATGAGAATTCTGGAGTTGAAAGTACAATAACTGGAATAAAAAATTCACTAGAGGAACTCAATAGTAAATTTGAATTGGCAGAAGAAAGAATTAGTGAATTTGAAAATAGATTAATAGAGATTATGCAAGTTGACATGTAGGGAAAAGAAAATAATGAAGATAAATGAGCAGAACCTCTAGAAATGTGGGAGATCATTAAGCACAACAGTGAGTGCATAATGAAAGCAGCAGGAAGAGAGAAAGGAGCAGAAAAGTATTTGAACAAACTATGGCTGAAATGTCTCCAGTTTTTAAAATTTTTATTTGTTCTTTTTAGTTATACATGACAGTAGAGTATACTTTGATGTATTTATATAAGCATGGAGTTTATCTAATTCTTCAGGTTTTATTTTTTATTTTTTTAACTCAGGGGCACTCAACCACTGAGCCACATCCCTGCTCTATTTTGTATTTTATTTAGAGACAGGGTCTCACTGAATTGCTTAGCACCTCAGTTTTGCTGAGGTTCACTCTGAACTCATGATCCTCCTGCCTCAGTCTCCTGAGCCTCTGGGATTAGAGGCATATACCACTGTGCCCACTATTCTCCATTTTTTTTTTTTTAACATCTATATATTTTTAGTTGTAGATGGACACACACCTTTATTTTATTTATTTATTTTTTATGTGGTGCTGAGGATTGAACCCAGTGCCTCACACATGCTAGGCAAGAGCTCTACCACTGAGCCACAACCTCATTACAAACTCCTATTCTCCAGTTTTTTAAAAATAATAACTATACATTTGGAAAGCCAGAAAGCTCAATGAACTCTGAGTAGGATAAATTCAAAGAGATCCACAAATGTAAAAATGCTGAAAGTCAAAGACAAGAAGAAAAACTGGAACACGAAAAGAGAAAAACAGACTCATTACTTAGAGGGGAGCCTAGTAATTTTAACAGCTGACAGAAGAAAAATCCTATCAACTAAAAATCATGTGTCTACAAATGATCCATACAGAAGCTGGATATTGAGGAAAAGGACATCTCAAAATGAAGGTGAAATGAAGTATTAACAGTTTTTTGTTTAAAAACTGAGAGAATTTTTTTTTGTTTAAAGACCTGCCTTGCAAGAAAATTTTAGGGGAATTCTTCAGGCTGAAAGCAAATGACCTCAGACAGTAATTTAAATTCATAGGTAAAAATAGCATTGGTAAAGGTAATCATTATAATTATAAAAGAATATAAATTCAGGGCTGAGGTTGTGGCTCAGTGGTTGAGCGCTTGCTTAGCATGTGTGAGGAACTGGGTTTGATCCCCAGCACCACATAATAAATAAATAAACAAAATAAAGATATTTAAAAAAATATAAATGCATATCTTCCTGCTTTCTTCTCTTAACTGGATTTAAGAAACAATTATATAAAATAAATGTACATAATGTACTATTGGCTTATAATGGGTAGAAATGTAATGTACCTGTAATATATTTGCCAGTAACAACACAAAAGAAGTGGGTGTGAGCAGAGATATCAATGGACTAAGGAAATGGCTATAGATAGATGGTGAGGCAATAATTATGACAATGAATTATTGGGTATGTAAATTTAATAGATGTACTATATAGATGTCCAACAATAATACCCTTCAAACGGGGAAAGGGAATGGAATTATACAGAAGTATAATTTTTTTTATTCTTTTTGGTACCATGGATTGAATCCAGGCATGCTTTACCATTGAGCTACATTTCCAGCCCTTTTTATTTTATTTTTTATTTATGAGACAGGGTCTCACTAATTTTCTGAGGGTCTTGCTAAGTTACTGAGTCTGGCCTCAAACTTGTGATCCTCCCATCTTGGCCTCCCAAGTTGCTGGGATTACAGATGTTTGCCACAGTGCCCAGCTAGGTGTAATGTTTTATATATTGGTGTAAACTAGTGTAAATCTGAAGTTGACTCAGATAAGTTTGGATTATATCGTAAATGCTAGAACAACTACAAAAAAAATCTAAAAATATAGTGAAATAATCATTGAAAATTTTAAATGTTTTATTAAAAATATTCACTTAAAGTAAGATCAAGGAGTGGAGCTGGGATGGTGGCTCAGCGGTAGAGCACTGGCCTAGCACGGGCAGGACCCGGGTTCATTCCTTAGCACCACATAAAAAAACAAAGGCATTGTGTTGTGTTCATCTACACCTAAAAATAAATATTAAAAAAAAAAGATCAAGGAGTAATGGAGGTATAGAGGAACAACAACAACAAAAGACATGAAACAGAGAAGAAATAGAACTGCAGTTGATGACAAATAATAGACAGCTGAAATAGATTCCTTGAAAGAAAGAAACTGCCAAAATTGACTCAAGAAGAGAGAACAGGGGCTGGGTTGTGACTTAGTGGTAAAGTGCTCGCCTGGCACATGTGAGGCACTGGGTTTGATCCTTAGTACCACATAAAAATAAATAAACAAACAAATAAATAAATGAAGGTGTTGCATCTCCAACTTAAAAAATAATTAAAAAAGGAGACCATCTGAATATACCAATAACAAATAAAGAATTTGAATTAGTAACAAAAAACTACCTACAAAGAAAATTTCAGGGTCTACCCTTTAGAGACTCATCTAGCTTGACCACTGAAATCTACCAAACAGTTCAGGAAGAACTGTTTTTCACAAACTCTTTAAAAACATTGAGTTGGAGCAAGCACTTCTCAAATAAATTTATTTTATTTTTTTGGTATCAGTGATTGAATCCAGGGGTGCTAACCACTGTGCCACATCCCCAGCCCTTTTCATTTTTTATTTTGAGACAGCGTCTTGCTAAATTGCTTAGGGCCTTTCTCAATTGCTGAGGCTGGCGTTGAACTTTCAATCTTCCTGCCTCAGCCTCTTAAGTTGCTGGGATTACAGTTGTGGTGCCACTGTGCCCAGCTCAAATAATTATGTGAGACTGGCTTTACACGAGTACCAAAACCAGATAAGTACATCACAAGAAAACCATAGACCGAAATCTCTTATAAATGTGGAAATAAAATCCTAACAAAACTAAACAACAAAAAACCTAGCAAACTGAATCCAGCAATGTATAAAAAGAATTATACACCACAAATAACTGGAATTTATTTCATGACTACAAGGATGGTTTAACATTGGAGAAATCAATTAATGTAAATAATATAATGCATCAGTAAAATAAAAAATAAAAATAGCATGATCATCTTAGTAGACACAGAAAAAGCACTTGACAGAATCCATCATGTTTTTCATGATAATGTACTCAACAAATAGAAGGGAAGTTTGTTTTTTTTTTTGGTACCTGGATTGAATCCAGGGATGCTTAACCACTGAACCTTTTTATTTTTTTGAGACAGGTTCTTGCTAAATTGCTTAGGGTCTTTGCTAAGTTGTTGAGGCTAGTCTTGAACTTGCAATACTTCTGTCTCAGCCCCCTGAGTTGCTGGGTTGACAGGTATGCACCACTATGCCCATAGAAGGGAATTTCTTTAACCTGATAAACAGCAGCGATGAAGAACCCACAGCTAACATCATATTTAATGATGAAAGACAGTGCTAGAGTCTAATACTCACATGTCTTAGGCGTGCAATACATTTTGTGTGTTTTTTTTCCTTTCTTTTTTTTTTAAGACTGTATGCTTATCCCCTAAAATCAGGAATAAGACAAGGATATCCATTTTTTTCTTCATTCCTGGGAATCAAACTTAGGGCCTTGCACATGCTAGGTAAGCCCCCTATCACTGAGCTATATCCCCAGCCCAAGTATCTAGTCTTACCAGTTCTATTCAACATTGTACTGGAGGTTTTAACTAAAGTACTTAGCAAGAAAACTCAGTACATGGTACCCAAACTGGAAAAGAAGAAGCAAAACTGTGTTTACAGATGACATGATGTTGTACAAAGACTGTAAGAAATCCAGGAAAACTATTAAAACTAATGAGTTCAGCAAGGTTGAAGGCTTAAAAAATCAATATGAAAAAATTAGTTGTTGATTCTGTACAATTGCAAAGAATAATCTGAAAGTGAAATTATAATAACATCAAGAAGTACAAAATACTTAGAAATACTTTTAACAAAAGAGTAAAATTTAGCTTTTAAAACTATAAAAACTTTTTTTTTTT